>NC_092814.1:102361840-102676840 GCF_023375885.2 Dermacentor andersoni
CACTTTGGATCCACTGATGTCTTCAGTGCGGCCGCTGCTTGGCTGCGACACACAAGGGCCAGCTCGAACTGCAGGCGCATACAGCACCACAGCCCTCCGGTCATTCAGATTTTCCTTTATATATTGTTATTTATTTCAGCCTTTCACATTTTCTTCCACGTATTCTCTTTTTCGGAGCAGACAAGGGCGGTTTTCGGGCCGTTTTCCTGGCGCTGGACGACGTGTAGCGAAATCGCGCGGAAAGTCTGTCGGCAAGACACCGCTTCTCCTGGGTTTCTTCACGATTGGCTGAGCGTTGTAGCGAAATCGCGCGGAAAGTCTGTCGGCAAGACACCGCTTCTCCTGGGTTTCTTCACGATTGGCTGAGCGTTTAGGTTTTGACCCACGGTTTCAGGGCCAGTTGACTCCTGCGATGGTCGAGCGGGCAAGTGAAAGATTGCTTTTCTGTCAGCCACTCTCGTCTCCGCTTACTCTTTGTTTCTTTTCTCGTTCTTCCCTGAGCGGTTTATACCTGAAGGGATTGACGAGGCGCCAATGGCGCCTTATCGCTTAGCTTCTGGTACGCGTAAGCGGGTGTCCCTCGAACAAGTACGTTGCGGTCGCGATTTCACCTTCGTCCTATTTCATCTCCGTCGACCAATTTCTCGGCAAATTGGGACTCTCGGCACTATTATGACACGTCAATCACTTGTTGTCGTACGTGCGTTTTGCTTCTTAAATAAATAAATAATGCAATAAAGATTCTTTGT
This sequence comes from Dermacentor andersoni, assembly GCF_023375885.2. Lineage (NCBI taxonomy): Eukaryota > Metazoa > Arthropoda > Arachnida > Ixodida > Ixodidae > Dermacentor > Dermacentor andersoni. Next base: position 102,362,590 of record NC_092814.1, read on the forward strand.
ATTTGCTTGTAGCCTGTGCGCGTTAACTTGACAAAGGGGGTATGGTCTCGCTACACTCACATCTTCAAGGCTTATGCAATGTTCGATAACATGTCATCCAATCATATAGTTGCACGAAGCTAGGACTTACCTTCACACATCATCAAACCGCATGCCGTAGTTAAGGGCATATAGCAGTTTAACATTGTTAAGAGCAGTAAATATGAGCAGTCATATTTATAATGCGAGAGCATTACTTGGCTGATTGTGTGACGCCGCCATCATTAGAAAGCCGTGGTGGAAAAACGGCACACAAATTACGCCCCATCTTCCTCTAACCGGAGAAAAATAAAGCGACCACGGTGCGCATTCGATTCTCTGCCCCACCGGGATTGCTACCCTCGCGGAGCCGAGCTCGCTAACCACTGCGCCACCGTTACATTGCGCCCGCGTTGCAACAGGCGACAGTGATGAATATCTTCGAGGCTGTGCACGGGGTTGGGCTCTGCCGGTCGGGCGATTCACTAGATGGCGCATTATAGAAGTGGCGGCACCGTCGACGCCATATACATGCAATCGCAACTTCGCGAGGCGCTGGGACCCATTTGGCGTTTGAGATCATGCCACGAAGTGCACGAAGTAAGGTACACATCGACATACTACTCCAATCACAAGGCCATGCTACTGTCGATCAACGTGGACTCGCTGACGCCACCACTGGATCCCATGGACGACGACGACGAATAAGATGCAGCGCGCTTGAGTTACCCGTCGGACGATCACTACGACATCCTCCCAGAGTGTGAGGTGGAGTTCTCCTACGAACCCAGTGAAGAAATGTAGTGCCAACAGCTTGGTGCCGCTCGGAAAAGTAATACCATCACTCGGCCAAGTGGTTTAATCGTGGTGAAAAGCGGTGTCATCGAGAGAGAACGCCGAACGCAATATGCGTGAAACACTGCTTTTATGAGAATTCAACAACTAAAACTCATCTGAGAGCTCGCAATATGGCCGGTTTGTCGTCTTGGTTGTTGCGACCTCATAAGCAGCAACATCCCACTCGGAAACATAATGCCGCAACACTAACCTCAGCGACACACTCAGCGACGAGTAATGCTTTCGCATTTACACATCATAAGAATTGCTTAAGTGCCCCCATAGTTTTTTTTTTTTTTGCTTTTAGCTTGATAAAAATACACTAGTGCTGTTAAAGCAGTTTGGGCCGACCTCGGCTGATGACCAGGGTCCAAGAATGGTGCAGAACGTCATAGCCACAAAGAGCCAACGGCAGGGAGAAAAACGAGCACGATAGATACATTTTAGCAAATAATTACTCTTTATAAATAATAGAGATCATCAACATTTTTATTACCAATTAACAACGTGAAAGCAATTCAAAAATAAAAATAAAGCAAGGAATGAAGGAAATGAAACGTCGACCAGCATTTTCTTAAGCCTCAATATTTGTTGAAAGGTTGTTTCATATGTATGACCTAGTGCGCGGGTGCTTTGATACCTGAATCGAAGGTGCACATAGCATCGCCTAAATGAACGGTAGATCACTGAATAATAAAAATTGAGAAGTGCAACCTCTTATATTCAGCATTCATGACGTATTAGAAAAAAAAAAACTTCAGGCAATCTGAACTTTTTTGACGTGTGAAAAGAAGGTCGTGATAACAGGTTTCGTTAAAACTGGAGGATACGAGAAAAAAAAAGAAAGCTGGAAATAATCCAAGCATCATTTTACCGGATAAGAAACTAGTCGCATTACAAAAGTTCAAAAACCAAACTGGATATGATTGGAACTGCGAAGTTGAGTGTCTTCGTTATACCGGCACTCGGATCATTTCTTATAGAAGACAGTTCTTTTTTTTTTTCTTTTTTTTATCACAAGTGAATTCTGACATCTTTTAAACGCAAGTGACTCATTTATTGCAGTGAGTTCCTTGTTCTGCTTCCTCTAGGCGGTAATATTCAGCGCTAAAGGCTGGCCATGCACTTTGCCCTATAGTTGTTTAGCATAAAGTTTGCTTTCTGAGTTAGCTATTACCCCTGCCACCAGCTTACTCCGCGGAGCGACACATTTCCCCGGAGGGGAGCACATCAGAGGCCGTACGACTGAAGCAAGGAGAACCGGGCACAGTAATATAACGCTAATCATAATTAATGGTATGCCAAAATTAAATCGAAAAATCTTCCAGGGCAAAACGTAAGAGGCACACCCACGTTTGAAGCGGCAGCCCACACTGAGATTCTCCTTCATTTTATCCCTTCAGCTATATTCTGTATAATTCCTTCTTTTTGCTCTCGTTAGCTTGCAGCAATTTTCGCTAAGTGTGCGCCCTACTCTTTATCCTTTTTGGAACATTAGGGCACATTCTTTACGACGAAAAGCGCCGCGGAAGCAAAATAAATGGGACCGCTTCTAGCGCGCGACGAACCTGGCGCTGACGTGAGCGGCGGCAGCGGCCTGGGAAACGGTGCATAAGAAAACCCGCTCAGAGCCGCCTGCCAGGCTGCAAGCACCCGCCGGCTGCAATGCAACTCCGAACGAAAGGAGAGACGAAGTGACGGGCGTCTGATGAAGTACAGCTGAAAAAAAAAAGAACAAAAAGAAAAAGAAAACGAAATAACGCACGCACAAAAAAAAAAAAACAAAAAAAACGACACAGGAGGAACGTGAGGAGAGGAAAAGGACCCGGAGAAGAAGCCCTAGAAGATCGCGGCAGCTCAAAAGCCGCGAACAATCGGCGCCCGTACTGCGAACACAATGGAACGGAAAATCTATCGCGACTTGCGGGTAAGACTAATAGAGCGGTGGCCACGGCGCCTCGCGGAGAAAGACGCCGCCGTTGCGACTTCAAAACGAGGCTTGCGTTTGACTATTGAAAGGAGTGCGAGGCTGCTATGGGCATGGAAAGGAAGCGAGTAGCGCGCCTCGTTGGGGGCATTTCGCCCACTTTTAAGCTATTAAGAGGGCCCACAATCGCTGCGCTCTGTCTTTGTAGGCACCCGCTATCCATCACTTGCAGCATGGCTGCCGAGAGCGCTTGAGTTGGCCGCAGTTGGAGGAAGAGAGGCAGCCACCAGAACTGGGAGGGCTGCACTATATACTCGGAAGAAGAGCGCAGGACGCGCGCCAATTTTCTTCTTTTCCCAGCCGTTAGAGAAGCTCGTCCAAATGCGTCTCTTCGCCTTTCTTTCTTTTCGCGGTTCTTTTGACTGGCGACGTTTCTGTAGTTCCCAAGACCTCCCAGCAGAACAGTGTTCTAAAGAAGAAAAAAAGCGTCGATCAAAGAAATATCTGTCTGACACGAAGAAAGACTCAAAATTTTGAATCAGGCTCAGAAATCATTACATTTAGCCTTCTTTCGGGATCTGCTTCTGGCCTTAAAGAGCGAACCGATTTCACGTACGCCACTCGCGTCAAGAAAGCAGAGCCATAAGCTGTGCCGGAAAGTTTTGGATGCGCGGAATAATAATAACCTGTGCCGAGATAGACGAGAGAAAAAAAATTCTCCGAGCAGTCACTAGTAATTCTGCTAACAGATGAAGACTGCCTAATATGAATGGTGCCACCAATTTCATTTCGCCTATGAAACGAAAAAAGAAAGAAGAATACACGGAGAAGCGAATCCGCCGGCATAAAACGGCGACGTTTAATACGATGCAAGCATGAGAGAACAGTCATTTTTATTTACTTTTGTTTTTATCTGTGTAAGGCCACGTTTATCGCGGCAAATTTCTTCACCCGTCCCCTTCGTGACTGGGCTGTGTTAACGTGGCGCAAAATTGTGTCTCAATTTTCACTGGGGCATTAATTTCCTAGAAATGACAAGTCTGCTGCGGCGCGCGTTTTCCTCAGGCACGATACGGTAGAGTGGCCATGCAGGATGAGCGTCAAGCGGCTTCACGGACGAGTGGGCCACCAGTGAAAGCGCGCGCGCGCGCACGCTCCCTCCCCGCTCGCGCACGCCCATCTGCGCTGACCGGGCGTTGTGTTCCTCCGAGGCGAGCCGCTGATGTATGATCGCGGTGTCGTCCGCGTTTCATGAGCGCGCTGCGCAGCTATTCTGCAAGTCAGCAGTTGAGCGCAGTGCATATGACTCGGGGGCCGAGCGGGACAAGTTAGTATCTGTGAACGCGCTTATATTTACTTTCCTCCTTTTTTTTTTATGGTGGAGCGGTTGACGTACTAGAGCCCTGGCAGCGGAGCGGGCACTCGAGCAGTTCACAATGGGCCATTTGCTGGCCGCACTCGCTTCACTTTGGTAGAAATATCCGCTGCAAATGCGGGCCCCTTCGTCGAAAGCCGAGAGTTCTGCCGTCCGCGGTGGCACACGGACGCGACACGAGGGGCGAACCACAGTAAGCAACCGAAAGCAGCCGCTGCGTCCAAACTTGGAAGAAAACCGAAATCGACCGCGTGCCGCATTAGGAAGGTGGGACCACTGCGATCGCTGTACACAGGGCGAAACGCTAATACGACTATGATAGCAGGTTTGCCACTCGGGTCTTGTTATCTCACGCGATGTAAAACAGAGCACTGTCAAGAGTCTGCACCTGCTTCCCTTCGCGCGCCGGAAGGCGCAATCGCTCGTAGTTCCTGTGTCGAGTATAGTTCCTCAAGTTGTAGGCGTTCGTGCAGGCACCTTCCGCGACCGCTCGTGCTATCCCTGCACGCAATTGCTCCACTGTGCGAGAGCAGTCGTCCGCCGGGGGCCCGCATGGCTGCACAATCTCGAGCGTCGCTCCTCCCGCTGCCCGCGCAGCCCGCGTGCCGTCCCTGGCCAGCTAGCCAGGCAGCCGTGCCGGAGACAACGGTATTCAACACGGTCGCCTTATTTGCGCTCGTCCCGTGAAGCGGCGACATCTGACAGGATTTGTTTCATTGGGACAAAGAAGCGAAAGAGGGAGAAAGAAGGGGATTGACTGCGCCTCTTGGTGCAACCCTCGTGCGCGGACTCGCGTTCCGGCTGGAACCCAATGTCCGGATGTGTTTTCTTCCTATAGTAAGCTGGCCTTATTTTTATTTTTGCCCAGCACTGTCGTTTTCTTTGGAACATTGAGTGCATTGATGAAAACTAGCTCTATTTGAACTTTCTCGCTGAGTGTGAACTGGCATACGTGCTTTTGCTTATACGGAGGGAAAAAGTTCTACGCGAAGAACAAGAAGCTTGGATGGCGAGAATGAGGTCATTCATTATACGGATCCCGAACCATCCACTCAAATAAAGAAGAAACAGAGAGTCCTAGTGCGCGTGAGAGGACATGAGCAGGCATTCCAGCATCACGTTTGTTCTAGCATCATGAAACGACAAAACATCGTTTCATGCACTGAAGCACTCAAGCAACTGGAACGCCAATGCATTTCTCCGTAAAGTTCGGGAATTTACATCTCGAAACTGGTGTCGTCCTGAGAATTCGTTCCAAGTGGATCCGCCTTGCGAAGTCCACTGCTAGAATTTGTAAATTACAATGCGGGTTATAAGATAATTAGATAAAAAGTTAATTAGTGAATTCTTGTTAATTAGTCCATTTGGATTTCAATTTTTTGTGCAAGTAGTGTCTGCCGCTTCGAGTAGACTGGCTCATAAACTATAATTGAGCTATCTGCCTCAGGGAACCTATAAAAAATTTTGAAAGTGTTCGCTGAAACACCCTGTACAATGTGTAAAGGCATGCTTATTTACGTTTTGGACTCCATTTTCTGATGTTTAACAGATATAAATAAATAAATTAGTTTCGCCCTAAATCGAAGCTGCAATGTGAATCCTTAACAAGTACTAGCTATTGCACTGAATAATCACACGATGTTACCATAACGTTCTTCTATTATTTGTAATTATTAGTGCTTGTAGTTATACATTCTTCTTATTCTGTACGTGAATTATTCTAACACTGTGTAATTCCTCATCTGTTTATATGCACATCAAAGTCTACATCACGGCCGTTTGTGCGAGTTTGTGACTGTTTACGAACTCATTATGGTGCAACTTGCATTTGACTTTTATATTGTTATGTTCATGGGCATATAGGACTGTGCTGTGGATTTCTGACCGTTTGAAGTCATTTCTTTTCATTTTCCTACATATTTATTTATATAGTTGTTTCCGCAAGGAGAATAATAATAATATAATAATATATGGGGTTTTACGTGCCAAAACCACTTTCTGATTATGAGGCACGCCGTAGTGGAGGACTCCGGAAATTTCGGCCACCTGGGGTTCTTTAACGTGCACCTAAATCTAAGTACACGGGTGTTTTCGCATTTCGCCCCCATCGAAATGCGGCCGCCGTGGCCGGGATTCGATCCCGCGACCTCGTGCTCAGCAGCCCAACACCATAGCCAGTGAGCAACCGCGGCGGGTAGCCGCAAGGAGAAAGGGAGTAGCCGTCACCATTATAAGGTGACAATGTCTCTTTATTTTATTTTCATTTCGATAAAAAAAAAAGACAGCTGGTGTAATATAATGCGCAGTAAGCCTTAGACCACGGACCTTAGACTTTATCATGCAGTTTTTTTGAGTAAACATTAATTTTTCATGTGCGAGCGAGTAACCTCCTTTCGAGAAGTAAATTAAGTGAGTCGTGTTGTTTAGTGGAAGTTGCGCATGCCGGTAGTGAAGTGGCAAGGGTCTGATTTTCTTCCACCTGTTACCTATCCAGGCTTAGCTACTAGTCTCTACAAAATTACCCTTTAGTTTCTGACTGCTGGATTCATTCGGCTTTTCTGAAATGTATGTTTGGGCTACCCCATTAGGAGGCCTCACGCTATCCTTGAAGAAAACCGGACGACGTCAGCGCAATCCAGTAAGCATGAGAAGAAGCCGAGCGAAAGATGAAAAAGACTAATGAAGGCGAAGAAAACGCGCTCAATCATTGTCAATGCATGTTGAAGAAGAAAAGTTAATTGGCAACGCCTCCGCAACCCGTAAGGTGACACGCTAGTGCACAGTAGACCGATGTTGACCGGGCGTTAACCAATCATAGGAGCTGCTGGTGTGATCACGCTCTCCAGGATCAGCATTATCCACTGCTCTAGCAACGGCTGAGTCGCTGAGAGGTAGGATCTTAGACTGCCAATCTGCTGGTCGTAAGCTCTAATGAGAATTTTTATTTATTTATTTACTTATTTATTTATTTTTATTTATCTATTATTAATTTTCTCTGAGGGCATTTTGATATTCCAGCGACTACACCTTCAGACATCAAGGAAAGAAGGAAAAGAAGAAGTGAAAAGCAGGGAAGTTAACCAGATTAGGCGTCTGGTTGGCTACTCTGGCACTTTGCGTGTATGCGCGGGCTTCTTTAACGCTCGGAAAAACACTTTTATGTAGCACGTATTGAGCAACAGAAAGCTGTATCGGGAGTATTTCATGTCGCTTTACAATTTTTTCATTGACACTCTTCATCTAACTATAATATTTGAGAATGTGATTAATTAAGAGTCCTTATTTAAATAGGCGGAGTGAAAAAATATAGTTTGAGTATCTCTAAGCGACGGAAACCAACATTACATTGCTTCTGCCCAGCTACATGGCATTCGTATGTTTTTAAACTCTGGCTAAAGTTAGTATGGGACACCCTGTTCAGACAATCCAGTTTTTCATGTTTCCACCCATACCCCACGAGGTCTGCTCAGCACTGGCATAAACTTACGCCATGGGCCACGCTTGCGACACACGGGAAAAGTACAGGTCCTTCCAAAAGCCATAACACAACACTACTATAAAGTGAAACACAGAACAAAAGCTTATGCGGCGTAAGAGCCATAAAAAGGAAAGCTTCAGTTCGTTCGGCGCAGTTTTCAGAAATATATTATCCAATACCGTGCTTAATAATAAATAATAATAACATAATACTTTTATTCATAAAAACAAGTGGTGCAAAGTGCCAAGGCATTAGGAAAAAAGTTGCTACAAAAGCAACTTGACTGCTCCTAATAACCAAAAGGTCCAAAAGGCAGCAGACAGCAAGGAGCGAGAAAAAAAAAGAAGAAAAAGAAAGGAAAAAGGAACAACGAAAATGGAGAAAGGAAAGAGAGTAATGGCATGTAGTTCATAGATCTCACTTAAACAATTTGCTTCGCACATGAAACAGCCCGGGTAAAACAAACAATATAGATATATAGATACACAAAACTCTTAAAAAGAAAGGTTAGGTACATGGTTGAACCTAATTCTTGGGGCAATAGAAGTTATACAGTTCTCTGCCATAACAATTAGGTACATCGATGGACGCAAATCTGAAATTATTCAGCAGAGTGGGGAGAGTGTAACAAGTCATTTGGTTACCATAGGTTGAACGCACATGCAGCACATGCCAGTATTCCGGGGACCTGGTGGTATAACATGGGATGGTGTGTTTTAATCTAGCCAGAGATGAAACAATGCTTAAGTTCCGTTTGGTTTCTTTTAGGTATCCAAGAGCAAGGCGGTAGTTAAACATATCACTGACTTTAATTACACGAAGTTTTTTAAATAGGGGCTAAGATGGGGAGTCAAAGGGCATATCACTAATTACGCGAACAATTTTCTTTTGTATTACAAGCAAACGGTTAATATTTGTAACAGATGTGGTGCCCCCAATAAGGCAGCAATAATGAAGGTGGCTCGCAAACAAAGCATTATAAATTAACATTTTAATCTTCCGAGGCATGTAGCGAATAGAGAAAACGCATCCAGTAATTTGGGAGAGTTTGACTGCAAGAAAATCAATATGATCGCTCCAGCTCATATTTTCATCAAGAAAGACCCCGAGGGTTTTCACAGAAGGAACGAGTTCAATTTTAGAAGACCCTAACACCACGTCCCTACAAAGACAGGTATTCTTATTCTTTGGTTGAAATAAAACTGCCTTTGTTTTTTCAGCGTTAATCTTGAGACCATTTTCTAGGGACCATAAATATATTTTTTCCAAACAAGAGTTAGCCACTGACACTATCTCCGGAGCATTAGTGGACGAAAACAAGACAGTAGTGTCGTCGGCATAGATTATGAATTTGGCATCGGGGTCAATATTAACGAGATCATTGACGTAAAGATTAAACAGGAGAGGCCCAAGGATACTGCCCTGGGGAACACCTGCCGTAACACAAGAAATTTGGGACGATTTCTTGTTAATGAACACATATTGGCATCTGTGCTGCAAGTATGACTGAAATAATTTTAAGGCGACACCGCGGATACCATAGTAGGTAAGTCTATTTAATAATAGTTTATGGCTGGGGATGGAGTCGAATGCCTTACTAAAGTCAATAAATACCCCTAAAGTAAGCTGGCGGTCCTCAAAATTTTGTAATATGTATTCTTTCTGCTGAAAAAGTGCAAGCTTAGTCGATCTGTGTTTGCGGAAAGCAAATTGCGAGTCAGTGAGGAGGTTTTTAGTATCAAGGAAGTTAGATACACGGATAAAAATTATTTTTTCTAAAGCTTTCGAAAAGATCGGGAGTATAGATATTGGCCTGTAGTTGGACATAACTGTTTTATCACCTTTATTGAATAAAGCTAACACTTTTGCAGCTTGCATTTTACGTGGGAAGATACCACAGCGAGTGATAGGTTATAAATATGCTTCAACACTGGGGCAATTATATCGAGAACATATTTAACAGGTTTCATCTGCAAGTTATCTATATCGCATGTGCTACTGTCTTTTAAATTTGAGAAAAAAATACAGATAAGTTAGCCTTCATCAGTCGGCCGGAGAAAAACGGTGTCATGAGGCGCGGCTTTAATACAACGGCAGGCACTGCTATTTGTGGGCAACGTACTAATGTTCGTGAAATAATCATTAAAAACATCATGTAAAAATTCAGCGCTACTATCAACCCCGTCTTTCTTAATAATAACACGCAGTCGGGCATCAGGTGAACGACCGAGTAGCGAATTGACCTTCTTCCATACTTTCCTACTATCGCTCGAACAGGACCCGAAATATTTGTTATTATAGTGAATCTTAGCAAGCCGCAGCTACTCATTAAGTTTATTACGGTATCTCTTAAACGAGTCTAGATCTGCCATATCACAGGACACGATAAACTTGTTATATAAAAAAAATTCAATTATGGGGTTTAACGTGCCAAAACCACTTTCTGATTATGAGGCACGCCGTAGTGGGGGACTCCGGAAATTTCGACCACCTGGGGTTCTTTAACGTGCACCTAAATCTAATTACACGGGTGTTTTCGCATTTCGCTCCCATCGAAATGCGGCCGCCGTGGCCGGGATTCGATCCCGCGACCTCGTGCTCAGCAGCCTAACACCATAGCCACTGAGCAACCACGGCGGGTAAACTTGTTATATAGACTATTTTTTTTTTCTTTTAGTTCTTGGTATAGTTCTGCCATGATCCACGGTTTTCTTATCTTTGAGGAGCGCTTTGCTTTAGTACGAGTTGGAAAATGCCAGTCATAGAGCACGCAAAAGATGCCCAAGAAAGTTTCATACGCGAAGTTAGCACATTTTGACTGAAAAATTCAACTCCAGTCAATATGTCGCAGTTCATCACGAAATTTCTGCATTCGCAATGGTGTAATTAGCAGAGCGGAAGAGTCACATGGGGAACATCTTTTAATTTTACGGTTTACACTGAAAATAATTGGCATGTGATCACTCAAAACAGAAGAACAGACACCAGCTTTTGTATTGCACTCAGGGGCTTGCATGTACATCGATCTACTTGCTTCTTAAAGACGGACGCATCCATTCTGGACGACTTAATAATCTATCTTTCTTTGTTCTGTGTTTGTCACGCTAAATAAATTTCGCAACCGATAGCACTACGACTAAATATAATAATAATAATAATAATAATAATAATAATAATAATAATGTAAAGAAAGCCGCCACTTCTTCTATCTTGTGACCCGCCGCGGTGATTTAGCGGCTATGGTATTGCGCTGCTTAGCACGAGGTCGCGGGATCAAATCTCGGTCGCAGCGGCCGCATTTCGATGGGGACGAAGTGCAAAAAGGGGCCCCTGTCTCGTGCAGTGGTGGCTCGTTAAAGATCCCCTGGTGATCAAAATTAATCCGGACTCCCCCGCTACGGCGTACCTCATAATCAAATCATGATTGTTGCATGTAAAACCCGAGAATGCATTCATTCACTCGTCTATCTTACTTTAGCAAATGTTACCAAAAGAATTCTATATCCATGAAGCATTGATTCGATAAGTGCTCAGGAAAGATTATTCTTCAATTGCTGATTTCTGAGCGAAATTAGGAAGAAAGCCAAATAGCAAACTCTCTTGAATTGAGAAGCCTGCCGTTGATTTCAATCAGTGAGTCCGCATTCACTAGTCTGAGCCACACTCAGCAAATGCAGTCAGTAGGTATAGCTTTCCGTAGCATTCACGTATAGCATTCACAACAAGCAAAAAATATATATATTATAAAGGTGGTGGGAGGCGTGAAAAGTACCTGATAGCTGAAGGCCTCTGCTCACGTCTTCTGCCTCTTCGATTTAGTTTAGAACTAATCTCCTTCAGAGCTAAAGTACTTTCCCTTACGTTCGATTCGCCGGGAAGCGTTAACACTTAGACTAGCTGCTTCAGCCCGCCTTCGTGTACTAGAGTGCCACGCAGGCTTTGCGCCATCATTCATGATTTGACCTTGCTTCTCAAGTTGCCCAGGAGGGAAATAGCGTACATAAAATAAGGCGAGCACATTAGAAAGTGACGTGCAAACAGATAACGAAGATCACACGGCTATAATGGGTGCTGAAGCGATGACAGCAACGCTAGTTACGCCTGCTGGCGCGGCAACTAAAGTTCACGAAAGAAGAGGCGTTAAATCAAGTTCTTAGCGCGCGGAAATTCTCAATTGCGTCATTGTTCCCTGCTAAAAAATAAAAATATTATTATTAAATTATTCGGCTTGACGTCTCGAAACAGCAGAGTGGGTTATGAGGGGCACCGCAGTGGAGCGCTATGCTTTAATGACAACAAAGGGTGTTTTAATGTGCACCCAAAACGGTACATGAGCGTAGTTGCATCCCGCTCACGTGGGAACGCGGCCGGCAATCGAACCCCGCGACGTCGTGCTCAACATTGCAACACCATAGCCACTGAGCACCGCGGTAGCTCGAAGATAGGTTATATACTTAATAAATTAACAGAATAGGTCAGTTGAATGCCTGGAGCCAGAAGCTGAATCCTTGCTATTTTGCTAGTGAACATCACAGCTTTAGTCTCAGCAACGTCCACGGTGAGGTTAATTTCTTGACGACAATAAAAAAAAAAGTGCGCAAGTCTGACAGCAAACTACGATATCCATCGACAGTGTGAATTCTCTTTAAAATCGTGATATCATCGGCATATAGAAGGAAAGAGCAAATTCCGAATAGCAGAATAAACTTCACTTAAGAACAACTAAGTGCCCTTCCACTCTGTGAAGAAGAATGACCAGCGAAGCTGTGTATGTGGGCCCCTTAATGGCGAACTGCATCTCCACCGCGGGTCCGCCCGGCATTGCTCTACCTTCGAAATCGGCTCACGTATGAGGAGTGCTTAACGCCCGATTCACCTCCGCCGCGGGTCGGCCCGGCATTGCACTATCTTCGGGATCGGCCCACGTATGGGGAGTACTGCTTAACGCCTGCTTCACCTCCACCGCGGGTGGGGCCGGTATTGCACTATCTTCGGGATGGGTCCACGTGTGGGGAGTGCTTAACGCCTGCTTCAACTCCGCCGCGGGTCGGCCGGGCATTGCAATATCTCCGGGATCAGCCCACGTATGGGAAGTTTTTTCTTACAGCAACAACACCATAATTTCCTTGGACGGTAGAAGTATACAGCTTCGCTGTAAAATGAGAACAATGCTACTGGGATGCAGCTGAGCCGGTGCCAGCTGAACAAAGTCGACGCTACGAAGGCCGGACTTGTCTCCGGCAGCATCGACAAGGTTCTGAAGAATGAAGGAGGAAACCATAGGTAGAACTTTCGACAAGTGCCGAATGAAATGTTAAAAAGTCAATTCCAAGACTCATTTTATGAGGGCACTGCGCATGGACAGCGAATAGAACTGATGTTGGGCGACCGGCGGGAGTAAAACGGACGTTACACATGCCCACCACGGCTGTTGTGATTGTATTGGCTACTTGGAGGGCAGGTGATTCGGCAAGTATCCTAACTTTACGGAGGCGGCTACGAAGATCCGAGTGAATTACTGATGCTTGAGTTCCAGTATCGATGGGAGCTTAGATCTTCAACAATATTCAATCAGTAATTGTGATGCCTTCAACTATTGTAACCTGAATTTCGAGAGACGAACGAAATGATAAGGTAAAATTAGTATTGCTAAATACGGAAGTAATGAAAAATGTTCGATGTTTTTGATGAGCATCTTCAATATCGCCCTGCCCTAGACTATCCACACCTTGGGCCCTATAACGTAAAGCTATTCGAATATGTTTTTATTCCAATCTCCTGACGTCAAATTTTCATAACAGCAGGCAAAAGCATCTGGCGGTGACCCGTAGGGTTGTCTGAAGAGACCAATCAAGCGTTCTGCTCGTTCATAGGAGGTCACTTGTGTTTGCTTGAAAAAAGAATAGCATTACCTACACTAAGCGGCTTGTCTTATCTAATTGGCTGACAAGAGGCGAGAAACACGCTAAAGTGGAGAGGGATTCGATGGGGCCGAGCCACTGCACTGAAAATCGATAACCGGATGAAGAGGGTGGTGCCGGCTTCTGCGATTGGTCCGCTTTCCCTTAGGTAGCGTGCGGTGGCTGATCGAAAATCGCGGTGGCATGCAACGGAAGCTTAAGGATGACGCTAAAACGAATCCTCAGCAAAGAATAGTAGGCATAACGAGGTCGTAAACGTGCCGAAAGTGCTCCAAAACGTTATACGGCCACGCAAAAAGTTTCATTATACACAAATAAACCCATGCTCTCCTTCAGGTGCGAGTAACCAATGCCTGAGCGATCGGTGGCAGCCATCTTTTATTCCTTTCGGAACGGGGTAGCCTGCGGCTATTCATACGAAAATTCAGTTCTGTTCGGCATATTAATGCGTCTTTACCGCGTACACGTCACTTTGACGCGATGAGTTTTTGCGGTTTTGTGACGTCGCCTGACAGGCAGGGGAAGTGGGTGCAGCCCGAAAACTTTTGACCAATAGCCCAGGGGTAATGGCGAAAAGGCGTCGAATCAAAAATAACTATTTTTCTTTTGTTCGGTCAAATCATGCATAATCAGTGTGTACGCGTTATATCAGATTGGAAGCTATCGAAGTTTTCGTGATGTCACGTGACAGACAGGCAAAGTGGAGGTGGTTCAAAAAAGTTTTTGACCAGTCGTAGAGGGCTGATTGCAGAATTGGAATAGAACAAGTTTGGAATAGTTTTATGGTATAGCGCCCCTTGTTCATTTTCTTGCTGGGAAACGGTTGCGACAAGAAAATATACTACAAAAGTGAAGCACACCACATTGTGAGAGCCTTAATAGAACTCTACTGCAGTAGCGTTCACATTTCTTAACGCACGTGAATCCAGTTTATTTAGAGAGTATCCGAAGGGCACGAGCAGTCACAATGACAATGACAGCGCTTTTTGACTTATTATGATCACAACGATGCAGGTACTTCCCGATTGTACAAGTGAAAATTGCCTTTCTTTCTTTCCTTGTTTTTCTATTGCAAATATTTTCGCTGAAGAAACCTTGTAATCACGTATGCTTTCATCCCAAGGACATTTAGAAACTTTGGTAGGTAGTGTAATGATATATAGTATTAGTAGTATGGTAATGTTAGCAGCGTAACGTAGTAGTATAGTCTTGTTAATTAGCAGTGTAGTGTAGTAGTAGTAGTAGTAGTAGTAGTAGTAGTAGTAGTAGTAGTAGTAGTAGTAGTAGTAGTAGTAGTAGTAGTAGTAGCAGTAGCAGTAGTAGGCTACCATTCCAGCAATTGGTTAACGGCCATTTGATTTCATGCTGTTATGCAATTCTTTGATCAATTTTTCATGCATCATCCAGCGTTAAAAAGTTCGTTCAGTAAGTTTAATTGATGTGTTCGGCAAATACAATAGCAGGAATATAACTTGCTGCATGAAAAATCTGTAAAAATTCTACATTGATGACGTTCTAGCACAAATAGAGAGTATTCTTTAAAGGCATTGACTCACCGAGGCCGCCGTGCGTATCAACTGCTTAAGCTCGTAAGCTTTAAGATGGAAGCCGATTGGCGCTTCTTCTTCGGCCAGATTATTGTGTACGTGTAGAGCACCAATGTTACAGAACCCCTTAAGTTTAAAGCTGGATTACGACGCCGAGCGAGAGCTTAAACCTAAACTGCATGGTCGCAGCCGATGTCCAGAAGATAGTAGGGTTAATTCTCTAAGAAGTTGTTCCTCTCAAGCACAGCGTTTACAATATAGTTGTGATAATGACTCAGCCACATGACGCTATTCTGCTTCTGCAAATGCTTCATTTCAAGGGCACAAGAGAGGAGTCTTGTACATTTCCTGAACGTAATTTGAACAGAATAACACAGCCAAGAAGGCAACGTAAATACCCGATGAAGGCAAGAAGAAATGACTCCAAGTTAGGCAATTACGCTAAATTAACATTTGGTGGAGGTGTGAGAGGTACTTGAATCGATGCCGCGCACTTCCACAAGGTGCTACAGAGATGAATTTTTACAAAATGTATTTACAGATAGAACGCTTGCCACGGCGAGCTTGCAGTAAGGACCCCCGCCGTTGTGGCATAATGGCTATGGCGTTGCGCTACTAAGCCTGAGGGCGCGGGATCGAATCCCGGCCGCGGTGGCCGCGTTGAAATGCAAAAACGCCCGTGTACCGTGCATTGGGTGCACGTTAAAGAAACCCAAGTGGTCAAAATTATTCCGGAGTCCCTCACTACGGCCTGCCTCATAATCAAATCGTTGTTCTGGCACAAAAAACACCACAATTCGTTCTTTCTTTAACTTAGGACTGCTACGAGTACAAGCATAAGAACGATGCCAGCCTCACTTCATTGTCTTCTGTGTCCAGTGTTTCTTTGCTTCGGCACTCAGTGCAACCCACCACGTAACGATATCAAGATGCGTTGATGGTCTTTACGTATACAGGGGTAGAGAAAGGTATGAGAATATAATTGGCCAAATGCGGGTAAAAATAAAAGAAAAACAAGTCGAGAACAATGACGTCGCACAAAAGAGGAATGCATCGGATTCACATCAGTGGAGAAACATTGCAGAAATAGAAAAAAGAAAGATCAAGTAAAAGCAGTTTCGATTGTAATGTGTGCGTGCCAGCGTAGGTGTGCAAGATCACTTTATCTTGTTCTGTTATCAGAGACTGCATCAAATATTCTGCTGCAAGTGGGAGCAGTTTACAGTCCCAGGTGCTTCTCACCTCTTATTGCCATGATATACATCACCAAATGGGTCACATTCACTTAGTGCGATTGTCGATGTAATAATGATGAAGAACGAATCATAATGTATTATTATTAGTAGTAGTATTATTGTTGTTGTTGTTGTTGTTGTTGTCGTCGTCGTCGTCGTCGTCGTCGTCGTCGTCGTCGCACCCAGCAAGGACGCATGTGGGCTCTGTTCCTGCCCTTTTTTCAATAAGCAGCAGTTTTTTCGCTGTTCTTGCTGTGAAAAACGTGTGCACGCTAAGTGTGTAACTTGTCTGGACGAAGAACTACAGCTACTGAAGTCCGGTTTGCGCTCGTTTTGTTGCAACGTGGGCGACATGCCCCAGCAAAGTTGTAGGTCTACTGAAAACGACTTAGCTGCTTCCTCCCTACACGTGTGCGGCTCCCAAACCGGATCCCTTATCTCAATAGCTCACTGCCTGACTGGGTGACCTTGGTGGTGAGGAGGCCAGCCTCCTTCCCTCAACGCGCTGGAGGGGATCTCGTTCCCTAAGTGACGAGGTTTCGCAACTGCGAGAGGAGACAACGCCTGCGCAAGGACCATTCACGAGGCGTGGAACAACAGGCCATAGTCATCGCCTCCCTCCGGGTGGAAATTCACTGCCTGCGTGACGACCTGTCGTGGCGTGCGGCTGTCGCATCAGGCCACCCGCCTATACATTCCAAGTTGCCACCTTCCTTTGCTTCAGCCAAGCCGTCATCTAGAGATCATCAACAAGCATATGAGCAACTTGGTGCGGTTATTCCGCCTGCGTTCGTTTCCTTCACTGGCAAGGCGACCGAGACGGATGAGATTGCTCAAAAGAAGAAGAAAAAAGTAGTCTTGCTTCAACTGTAGCGCTGACGACGACCACTTCATCTATAGCTAAACGATCGCAGCGACCACAGGCTATCTTCATCTCCAAGTTGAGCTCCGATACAACATTTGCCCACCTCACGAAACACTTTGAATCTGTGCATATCGCTCACATCTCTTGCTGGCAGCTTACGACGAAATTCGGCTCGTATTCGTCTTTCACATAGCCGTCGACGACGAAGCCTTCAAGCGCCTGAATGATCTAGCAATGTGGCCAATTGTCTGCCTCTTCTAGACATTCCGTGAGGTTGTGAACGACGATATGCTGCATCCTTAAAACAAATCTCCTCAGCTTCAAAGTGCCGGGTAATGTTGACATTTTCTATGAGAACGCTCGCGGCCTTCGTGCTAAAGCCCGTGAATTCTGCGCCAATTTTCCTCCTTTCTCCTTTACTATAATTGTAATTACTGAAACTTGGCAGTGCAGTGACATACAATCCTCAATTTTTTACCACCTCAGTAGAATGTCTTCCGCGCTGACCGAGACTTTAGGAGACCCAAGAAAAAAGCCGCTGGTGTGTTTATTAGTCTTTTGAGTTCCCTCAAATGTGTCCGGCGCACGGATATCGAAACCATACAGGAATCTACATGGGTTGAACTAAGCACAGAGCGTACCGAGAACTGGCTAATTGGATTCTTTTATGTGCTGCCGAATGTATCCCCTGTAATCTTACATGAAGTCATTGCATGAATTGAATGTGTAATATCTTCCCACAGTAAATGCAGCTTACGTGTCCTCGGCGAATATAACTCACCGGGCATTGATTGGTGCGTTCATATATTTTCTTACAGTAACCACTACATAGAGAACAAATGCAACTTATTGTTAGACTTTTTAGCTTTAAACTCCATTCAGCAGCATAACTCGATCACGAATTGTTCTAGTACCGTGTTAGATTCATGCCTTACGAGTGCGCACGGTGTACAGGTGTCCCGTTATGAAATTCCTCTTGTGCGACACGACAAGTTTCATTCGCCACTAGAAATAACGCCCTTTCTGTCGGCCCTTAGACACAGCACCTCCAGCGGTACCGCCAGATGCTCTCGCTTTGCTTTCAGACGTTGGGACTACGTTGGTCTACACGACTTCTTTTCCAACGCCATTTGGTTTCAGGTTACTGGCACAGTGGATGCTGAAGAGCAGGCTCGCCAAATCACGGAGCTTACCCTAGATGGCATGCGGTGGTATATCCCCCAGTGCGTACCTAAATGCTTCATATATTCTCATTGGTTCTCGTTTGAACTGATAAATGCTTTGAAGCATATAAAGATTACGCGCACAGAAAAGCTAAACGCTCACAAGATAATGACTGAGGGTAGCAATTTCGTCTTTTTCGAGCTCTTTGCAGACGTCTCTACAAGCAAGATCAAAATTCGTACATAGCGTTCCTGGAAAAGAACGCGTCTGAACGGCCGGCTGATATTTTAATGTATACCCAGAATCACTCCAGTAAACTCCACTCCAGTCTTTTGGCCTGCTTGACTCAAATGGTGTCCAAGTCTCAGTGGTTGCTGACCGTTTTGCTACTATTTTTTTTTTTTCGAAACATAAAACTTCTGATCTCAACGATACTACTTGTCAGCAGCAGGCTTCAGTTATGATGCCTGGTGCAGTTTTCTTTAATGAGAAGTTCATCCGTGAATGCATCGGACATTTGAAACCCTCATTGTCTTGTGCTGCAGATGGAATTCCTTCGGCTATTTTAAAGGGCCCCTCACCAGGCTATATTTCAAATTTTGGTTATACTTCGTAAGTGCTTACGTGCCCTCTAAGGAGTGTTCTACCGCAAGAATTTTTCAAATTAGTTCATTACTAGCAGAAATAGGAATATTTCATGTGCCGCGAACCCATGATTTCAGGAGGAGAGCGTCAATGCCAACACAGACACTCTTTCCACTTGTCCCGTGTAGCCTCCGCAAGCGAAATTCCTTCCCTTCGTTTTCCCATACCAGAGCAGAACGATTGAATGAGGAACACGTCGTGGGCCCCGCTTTCTATTTTATTTCTCTCTTTCACGCTCGCGCGTTTTTGCCGAGTGGCGCACTTTCGGTGACGGACTCGCTCGCGAGCTGTTGCGTTGGTCTCGTTTCGGGCAGCGGACGATTTGGCGCGCTCTGCACGAAAACACCTGATTAGCGGTATCAGGCAGTGCCACAGTCACGAGCACTGAGCTAGACGCGAGAGGATGAAAGAGCATCGCGGCGCATGAACACGGACTGCACGACGAGGGAATAAGCCGATGAAACGGACATAAATCTCTGTTGCTACGAAGTAAAACAAGAACAGACAGACATTCCGCTTGCATGTTTTATTTTTTCTCTAAACGTTATCTCGTCTAGTGAAGGAACAGATTAAACAACTAACTGATCAATAGCCTTGAATAATTCTCGAAGTCACGTGTCACTGTGAGTGAAGTTGCAGCGCTGTGATGTACGCAGGTGCGCTTGTGCGATTGACGTCGACTTTCTAGCTGGGAGCGCGGCGCCCGCGAGGAGAAGGGCATACGGCGTTTGGTTTGAAATTTAACCTCTTTCCGCAGCGCATACGGATGCAATACTTAGCAGACACGATCGTTAGCGCATATTGTATGCACTGCGCTTGTCAGCTCAATATGGCCAGACCGGACGAGGGGCCCTTTAAAAGCTTGCAGCAACATATTTGCGCTGGTATTTACATCTATCTTTAATAACTCTCTGAATTATTCCCCCTTTCCTCGCATTTGAAGAACTGCTCGTGTTTTCTCTGTATATAAGCCTTATTCCAAAACAGATGTCTAGAACTACATCAGGCCCATTTCATTACTGAATGCCTAGGTGAATTTTTAAACCTGCTACACATTGTAATAACATGTTCCGGCTTAGTAAAATGGAGACAAAGATATCTCAATTTTTTTTTTACGGAAGAAGCATCTCTTTCCATTCTATGCTATTAATGATCGATGAACCACATGTGCCATATGAAGATACATTTAATTATTTAAAAGCCACAGGAACCTTACAACCCGCCGTGGTTGCTCAGTGGTTATGGTGTTGGGCTGCTGAGCACGAGGTCGCGGGATCGAATCCCGGCCACGGCGGCCGCATTTCGATGGGGGCGAAATGCGAAAACACCCGTGTACTTAGATTTAGGTGCACGTTAAAGAACCCCAGGTGGTCGAAATTTCCGTAGTCCCACACTACGGCGTGCCTCATAATCAGAAAGTGGTTTTGGCACGTAAAACCCCATAGTTAGGAACCTTACAGGAACTGTACACTCTAAACATTTTTACACCCTTAAGGGTCTTTTAAGGGTGTTTTTGTCGCGCGGTAGCACCCTTACCGTCAGAGCCCTAAAAAATTTATAGAGGACAACAGCGGATCTATGACGAGATGCGCGATGACAGAAGACGTAGTTGAAAACTATGTAATCATTCTGACAGCCTTGGGCGCACAGAAATATCCGACAAGAGAATTTCACAGGGAGAGATAGGAAACTCTCCTGTCGGATATTTATATGCGCTCAAGGCTGTCAGAATGATTACGTTGTTTTAAACTACGTCTTTTGTTATCCCACGTCTCGTTAGAGCTCCGCTGTCGTCCTCTATAAATGTTTGTAAGGCTCTAACGATAAGGGTGTTAAAGAGCGACAAGAAAACACCCTTAAGGGTGTAAAAATGTTTAGAGTGTAGCACATTTTATGCTCTTATATTTTTACATGGCCATTTACACCATTTTACCACATTTGAACAAATAAGGTACTTAGAAAAACGTGTGCTTGGCGCGTTATCGCTTCCACGGCTGCTGCGCCATTAAAATCCCAAATCATCATCAAATCATCATCACTCCTCAGTGCCACATCTCAGATTTTTTATCTTGCCCTTCACACCAAAGTGTCTTCTAGTGTAAAGAGCTTGTTAACTCCAAACTTACACTTATTTCTCTTTGATTGCCCAGCAGTCACCAATCTTGAGAGCTCCATGACGCAGATATATGCGCCAGTATTGCAGTGGAGGCAAGTGGATGCGTGTACTGCGATTTCAGCATTCAACAAAGCTTTTAATGTGGTCAGCCATCCAATGCTCCTTGTGAAGCTTACGCGTCATGGGGCTGATGTTTCATTTGCTGCTCTCCTTCGCAGCTATCTTCTGAAGAGGTCCTGCAATGTTAGCGTCAATGAACAGTCATCTTTTGTGTACAAGGCCACTAGCGGTGTCTTTCAAGGCTCCGTATTGGGACGCCTCCTGTTTTTGCTATTTGTCAACGATGTTTCTTCCGTTATCCGGAGGTCGTCCTTTCTTCAATATACCGATGACATCAAGATTTGCAGAGGTATTCATATTATTTATGGCTGTCGAATTCTTCAGTCTGGCCTGTTGTCTTTTGTAGAATGGGCCAAAAATTCTGGTCTCAGCCTCAATGCTTCTAAGGCGAAAATTATTATCTTTACTCGCAAAACCGAAAGTATTCTGTTTTCTTATTCTGTGGACTCTTTTCCGCTTAGAAGAGTTGCTGAAGTTAATGATCTCTGTGTCCAGGTCAATGCCTCGTTATGCTTTTCATCTCATTCTGAACGCATTGCTGTGCGTGGTCTGCGCTCTCTAGGTTCTGTTTGCCGCCTTTCACACGAATTCATGTCTCCCACTCCTTTCCTAATACTGTATCAGGATATATACCATCCCCAACTCGAATACGCATCGGCGATGTGGAATGGAATTTTCAAATTCCACAGTGATGGACTAAATAGAGTATAGAAAACGCTGGTAGCAGTTCAGTGCCATCGTTTTTCGCTGGCATTGGTCAATCTTGTAGAGCTTGCGCTTTACCCTCACTGTCGACGTATTCGCGTAGATCTTCTGTTTTCCTTCACCGAAACCGGAACTGCGCAGAGCTACTTAATTATGTCGCGCTTCGGATTCCTCAAAAAGTCACAAGGGAGCCTCGACCATTCTTCGTTCTTGCTTGTGACAGCAGTATAGAATTCAAAGTCTGTACAATACCTATTTCGATGGTCTTTATGTTTTTCATCAGTCGCTTTCGTCGTTCTGTTCACAGCTTCATATTGTTATGCGCAAGTTTTTCTCAGTATACGTGCGTTCTCTGTTTCGCCGTGGGATTAAGTACATTTCCAGCTTGCCTGCGATATGTACAATGTTACGGCCGCTTTTCTTTTTCTTCTCTGTTTAATGTCCTTGGTGGATTGCATTTACATGTATTTTGCATAAATCGCTTTCCCCTTTCTACATCTTACTTTACCTTACGTTTGTACATTTGGCTGTACAGTTTTTCTTTTAAATTGCAGTTGCCCACTAATATTCTGTTCATTTTTGGTTTACGTTACCTTTTGTCGATAGGCAAGAGCTTGTTTTGACAACTTTCTGTGTCCTTTGTTGTGTGCCAATACTATGCCCAAATGACTTTTCTGCACATGCATCTTTTCCTTTTGCTATCATATTCTTGTTTTTCCCCTGCGCATTATATTTTAGTTTGATTAGTATCAAAAAACTTGTTTTTTTTTTCAGGGTCCATACTCCAAAGCCTGAATTGATTAATTTATTTTTATAGTCTTTCACGCATTCTTCGTCTTTCTTCTGTCTTTCTGTTGTGAATTGACCGCGGCTTTTGTTGATTGTAAACTATTCCTTTTGCTAATTGTCGTTTTCTATTTCACGTTTCTTTTCCTGTATTTCTTTTGTTTATTCATTTTTTACAGTGCGCCAACACTCAGACCTTAGGGTTGTTCTTGGGCGCGTTAAGTAAACATGATTTATTTATTTATTTATTTATTTATTTATTTATTTATTTATTTAATACGTTGTCGTTATTTTGAAAACGGTGGCTGGCCTTTCGTAGACAGGACAGCTGATGTTGATGAGCAGGCTAATTTGTTTACGAAAGTCATTCAACATAGCATGCGCATATTTATACCTACAAAACCACTGAAAAAGTGAAAGTTCCCTCATTGGTTTCCTAAAGAATATAACGTGAGAATATAACTGAAAGACGGTGCACACAAAAAGCTGGGCAAACAGGCAAAGATAAGTGGAAACTTGAACTTAAACGCTGTCGTTGTCTTTGCAAATTTTAGTATAACAATGATTATTACGACCACAATGAACGAGTTGAAGCCTGCATGACACGTAATTCAAAATATTTCTTGAGCTACGTGTGCTCTCACTCTTCTAAAAAGAGCACCGAAGATATATGCCTTGTTGATGAAAATGGCGATGTTGTCTCGGAACACTGTTGATGTCTTTGAAGAACAATTCTGTTCTGTATTTGACATAAAAGATGCTTCTACCTCTAGTAACCTTCCTTCTAAGTCTGATACAGTGTGTACGCTATCACTCAGTGAAGACCTTGTTTTGAAGTGCATGAAGGGCCTCAAACCTTCCCTTTCTTGTGGCACTGATGGTACCGTTTCGCACTGCTTAAGACGCATGGAAACATAGTTGTCCCTATCCTCACAAGCATCTCAAACACTTTCCTAAAGTCTAACACGTTTCCCATAGCGCTGGGAAGGTAGCACGTGTAGTGCCCTTGTACAAATGGGGTGCTAAAATTGCAGTTAATAACTACCGCCCTATATTTATCCTCGGCCTTTAAGAGCTGAACAGCATGCATTTGCATGCTGTTCGACAACAATGAACTTGGTAATATTAATGACCCATACTTTCAGTTTCGTACACAATAGGGCTAATTAAACAATTAAACGCTTTTCACTTTGAACTAAGTAAAGCATTTTATGTAGTTTACATTGAGTTCCTCATTACAAAGCTCAGGCAAATGGGCATGCATTCTTCCATCCCGGCCCTGGTACCTAATTACCTAAGCAATAGATCGTGTTTCATTGGCATTAATGAATTGAGCTCTGTTAGCTATGACGTCAGTGGCGGAGTTCTTCAAGGATCCGTTCTTGGCCGCTCTTCAGCTGTTCACAAATAAAATTTCGTCAGCAATTCAACACTCTTCGTTCCTGCTGTCTAGTGACTACTAAGACTGTCAACAGTGTTCACCACTGCATCGACCTCCAAGAAGACACTTTTTCACTCTCAAGCTGGTGCAGCAACAATAAGCTACGCTTTAATGCTTCTGAAATTACGGTATTAAGTTATACCCGGAAAACACCCCATGTGTAATTTCCATACACCCTTCGGGATTCTCCACTGCTCAGGGTCGATGAAATGAAAGATCTTGATGTTTACTTCGACAAAATACTAAGCTTCTCCTCACACGTTAAATATGCAAAACAACGGGACCTTCCCGCTCTTGGTGTTGTTTGTCGTGTATCGCATGACTTCGACTCCCCAGTTGATTTTCTGCAATTGTATTCTACTGTGTGCCTTTCACTACTAGAGTATGCTTCTGTAGCTTGAAGCGGAGCGTGCAAATAAAACTATAACCTCATTTAACACGTACAAAATAAATTTATATCTATTTTGAAGCACCGCTTTTGGCGTCCTGGCGCCCACAGTCCAGCCCTCTCAAGTACGTCAACTCATACCTTCAAAATAAAGACGTATTAAATCATACCTTTTCTTCCTCTATAAGGTGGTCCATGGCATTATACATTGTCTAAAGCTTTTTAATCATGTGCAATTTTCGTTACCGCAAAAGTATGTCAGGCAACATTCCGCATTTTCAGCCCGGCCTTGCTACATTAAAGACTGTCCTGTGGCTCGACTCCAAAAACATGTAATAAGTATTCTGCCTCTATCGACATATTTCAGAGTTAATTTCTTGTGTTTTGTATAAATGTAAGTAATCATACTGTATGATTAACTCTCTTTTAGGCCCACCTCCTCGTTTTCTGTTTCCCTACTTGTTTCTCTATCTCGCATTATTTCGTCTACCACATCTGTCTTCTCTGTACAGTTTCTCTAGCGTATTCCTTTTTAAGTGGCCCAGTACGAAGACTCAGTAGCTGTTCATGGGTACTATAATAAACATTTGATTGATTGATTGATTGATTGATTGATTGATTGATTGATTGATTGATTGATTGATTGATTGATTGATTGATTGATTGATTGATTGATTGATTGATTGATTGATTGATTGATTGATTGATTGATTGATTGATTGATTGATTGATATTATTATTACAAAGTCGTCCCTTATGACTATCTATGAGAATGCAATATTTCAGAATGATGGCCCATTATGACGCGATTCATAAGTGTGAGTTGTTTCTAGATGAACGACGTTTAAAATATTCTGCTGCTCCCTAGATGATTTCCTGCCCACGAAAGCGCATAGGCGACGCTGTATGTCGCAGTATTGTACATATTATTTTCCAAATTCTTAGTTTTGTACATCTCTTTCGAACAAACAAGAGCACACTACCAAAAATAAATCATTAAAAATGATCCGTGGCTTTGTGGACAACCGCAGAAGCAGCGTAAGTGCGAACGAATAAATGATATGGGCTCATGACCCGCTTGTGTTGATCGAAATACATATTATTTATCAGGGGCCTGACGACATAGTAAAGATAATTATCTAGGAGCTGCTGCGACGGCGGCCTACGGCGACGCCGTAAACGCAGCTGCAAAGTCCTTGTAACAGCTACAGCTCTAATAACGCGAATCTGCCGACAATTAGCATATCTCCAGATGCAGTATGCAACAAAACGATTTGTAACACCCAATATGCTGTGACACCTGAACTCACGCATAAGCAGTGTTAAATTATGCCGTCTTTTGCGCTATAGGTGTCCAAGTTATGGCTTGGTTTTCAAAGACATAGCTAGAGCAGGCGTGTTCCTAGGTATGATCAAACACATAGAGCTGAACAGCGGCCTGTTCTCTAGCACCACAATGATCCGTGGCATACTGGTTTCTTTCTGCAAAAAGTGTCTCTTTAGCGTACTTTAAAGGGACACTCAAGCAAAACAACAACCCAGTTTAGACTGATAACGTAGTCTTTGAAAACTCTGTTGCCGTCAATTTCGCCATGGTAGGTTAATTATCAGAAAAGAAAATGAATGTCAAACCTACATTTTCTTTTAATTTCGCGCCCAATGTCGAACGTCTGTAGGTCAGTGTGACGTCACAGACTTCACATTATTTTTTGGCATTTTTGTGACGTTGCCTCAGTAAAAATTTCAAGTACTTGCAAATCAGTCTTTGGCTCCTTTAGAACACGAAGTAGTCGATCTTTGTTGCTGAACAATTGCCTAGGCCCTAGCAGAAGCTGTCGAAAGCCGTGACGTCACGGCGGGCTGGTGCGGGAGCTTTGAGGCGGCGGCACCACCCGTCTTTCGTTATTGCCCCTTTTCTGGCTTACCAAGCGTTTTCTGGCGGTGAGAGTGGTGTTTTTGGCATTGTGGAAGGGTCATTTACCAATACAAAAGAAATTATTTTTCTCTTTAGTGTTCGTTTCACTTAATCATTTTCATTTGCAGGCAGTGATTGGGTCTGTTCCTTCAAGCAATGGCGACATCAGCCATAGAGTGCCAACGGAATTGTTCATAGTCAGCCTAATGTGAGGAGTAGTTTTAATCTGCTTGAAAAGGCCCACGTAGGATCAGCAGAAGTAACGTACGGTTGCATAAAATGAGACGATGAAACGCGTTCAATACGAAGGCGGTCCATTGGCATCAGCTACTCGCTTTCAGAAGAGTGACAGAAGTGAAGTAAAGGGCAGGCAGGTTAAACGAGAAAGAAATTCGATTTGCCATTGTGCACTTGGAAAGAAAGATTTAAAGAGATGGAAAGGAAACATCACAAGTAAAGAAATCACCGCACAATATTATGAGGCAGCACATGTCACTATCACTGTTGATTTCGCAGGCCCATCGACCGCAGAAAGCGAAATACCACTCTGGCTGCATTTAGTGCATGCGTCCGTTGTGACGCACTCCTAATATATTTTGTTCTGACAGTGGCCGGCTTCCCAGTGTCACTATAGTTGTACATGGCACCTGCTTTTCCGTACTGTAACATGAGCACAGAAAATCTGTGATGGCTTCATCAGAGCCGAAAGTGTTATAGGCAGGGCTGTCTGCCCATCCACCTAGAAACGAAGTTCTTTTGGTAAGCGCGACCCCGAGTGAGAGCCTGTAGAACAGAGCTTCTTCACAATTTGGTAGCCTAGGCGGTATACAGATCTTCAAGTCAGGAGTCGGCGAATTTTAGCGACTGTTCGTGAAACTCGTTGACTTCCACCATGCCAATGAGCAATCACGTGCCATTGAACGAAATGTAGCAGCTGCGCCAGCGTGATGATTCGTCAGCGCGACCATTTCCACTAGCATCACAATGCACCAGAAGGCACTGATAAAGCATATCGTCTCACTGGTCAACTGCCTGGTGGTGTAACTGTCGGATATGCAACACAATTTGTTCATGATATCCACTGTACATTGAACTTTGAATGCTTTAGGCAGCTGCCTTCGGAATGGCAAAAAGTATAGACCAGTGATGAAGTGGCTCCAGAAAAATAAACCTGTGTGCTCTTCGAAGCGTAGAAAGCTCTACTGCCGTAGAACTTGCAAGACTACACTTTCTGTAGAAAGTTCACAACACCAGAATCTTGTATCTACTGACAGGTTTGTTAAATTCACTAGCTCGGCAGGCGCAGTTGTCATTACAGCGGTCTGTTGAACTCAAGACCAAGACATCCTGTCTGACAAGTTCTGCTCTGTAGTGAGAACAGCCACAATGATGACGCGTGTGCTTCTTCCATCGCGGCCACGGATATTACAAACAAGGTTGTCGGCTATACTTCAGTACGATACGATCAGGAATTCGTGACTGCCACGCCAAGCTACGGACCAAACCTAAGATTTGACTAAGCTCACGGTAGACGTTCTCGTTAAAGTTACGTTAAAAAGGAAAACGACAGAAAATGGGACAAAGGCTGAATCAGTGAACAGCGTCACCAGATAACGGGGACAGGCAATGCGCTAATGTTTGCTGTCAGGTAGACGTTACTCTAACAAAAAGAAAAACGATCTTCAAAATTCCAGATGAAACTCCAGGTGAAACTCGTCGGTGTCGTCGAAAAAAGTGTCATGCCCTACTAGAGAAAAGAGGAAAGGAAAGCGGGTTGACAAGATACAGGTCTGGTTTGCTACCCTTCACTGGGGAACGGGGATGCAAGGACAAAAAGAGAGAAAGAACTGGCGCACGCGAAAGCGAGAGAGCACTGGCTTCGCGCCCGAAGCGAATAAACGGTCGCACATGCCTGCTCACGTGAGATACTGCAGTATTACTGTCGTTTGTTTTTGTAACAGTGACGTGCACGCCCACAGTCCAAGGATCTTCATTTCTGAAAACGGCCTTGAGTCGAGACAGTTTAATTCCGCTACACCTGGTCCTCGCTCGACGTCGTATGGGAGACATTGGCACAAAAGGTGTTGAGATAGTCTCTTTGCTTCCGCAAAAGTCACACATAGACGTGTCACCCGCTCCAATGAGCAACTATAAGGTTTTGTACATCATTATGCAGAAGCAAATGTCAGTGATTCTGTTGCTGCAATCCAAATACATCCGCTGTGTATTCGCACTGCAGCAATAGGGCCACTGTCATGTGTTTCTGGATACTGATGTACGTTCGAGAGTAACGGTTAGCAAAGGTGTCTCGAGGCCTCCTATCTCACATATGTTCTGATTTGATTTGGCTTACTTAACTTCGTCAGTATACAACAAAATGCACCTTAGTGGTGACGGTAACGGCGGGAGGAGCTTCATTTTTGATAGCTTGGCTAGTTACGCCACCCCCAGCTAACAATATCAGGGGGCCTATAATGTAAAACTGTTCCAATATGTTTTTATTCTAATCTCCCTACGTCAAATTTGCGTAACCGCCGACGCAAGCATCGGGCGGTGACCCGCAAGGTTGTCTGAAGAGACCAATCAAACGCTCTCCTCATTTATAGGAGGTCAGTTTTGTTTGCTTTAAAAACGAATAACACTGCCTACACTGAGTGGCTTGTTTTATCTAATTAGCTGACAAGAGGCGAGGAGCACGCTCAAGTGGACAGGGATTCGAAGGGGCCGAGCCAGTGCACTAAAATTCGATAACTGGATGAAAAGGGTGGTTCCGGCGTCTGCGATTGGTCCGCTTTCCCTTATTTAGCTTGCTGCGGCGGGTCGAAAATCGCGGCGGCATGCAACGAAAGGTTAAGAATGACGCTAAAACGGATCCTTAGCAAAGAAGAGTTGGCAGAGCGAGGTCGTAAACGTGCCAAAAGTGCTCGAAAACGTTACACGGCCACGCAAAAACATTTATTCTAGGCAAATAAACCCATGCTTTCCGGCAGGTGCGAGAAGCCAATGCCTGAGCGATCGGCGGCAGCCATATTTTATTCCTTTCGGAACTGGGCAGCCTGCGGCTATTCAGAAAAAAATTCAGTTTTATTCGCCATATTAACGCATCTCTAACGCATACATGTCACTTTGACGTGGTGAGTTTACGCGGTTTTGTGACGTCGCGTGACAGGCAGGTGAAGCGGCGCAGCCCTGAACCTTTTGACCAATAGCCGAGGTCTAATGGCGAAAAGGCGTCGAATCAGAAAAAAAAAAAACATTTTTTGTTTGGTCCTGTCATGCACAATCAGTGTGCACGCGTCATATCAGATGACAAGCTATCGCGGTTTTCGGGAGGTCATGTGACAAACAGGCGAAGTGACTTTTGCGGACAATAGTGGACGGTTGATTGCAGAATTGCAATAGAAAAGTTTGGAATAGCTTTACGTTATAGCGCCCGGCAACGTAACAGAGGCAGAGTATTTATTATTGGGACACCAATTCATCCTGCTACAGCCACAGAAATAGGGATTGCTAGACAAACGCACGCCGAGAAGCCGATTTCGTCCGTCACGCGCTTATAACAATTGTCAAACAAACAGCCTCACTCGCTGAAAACTGCTGAAATAATAGAAGCTGCATGTGTAATCTGTATTGGAAACACAGCTGTCTATTTGCCCATTCTTGTTTTTCCCCCTTTTCTTGTCACCCGAAGCAGACTTTTATGCCGGAACTAGAAGGGGATGTCTATCGCTGCAATCGCTAATCCACCATGGGAATTATGCCCAATAAATTATGGGGAAGTATGCTTATAATACGTAATAGCTTCGCTAAGAAAACACACGTCGGATGCTTTATACTTTGAAGGTAATTATCTTGTGCGCTTGCTATCCAAGATGTTTATTTTTTTATTTTTTTACAGTTACGCGTTCAGCGTTCGCAATTGTTAATTTTAATGGCCTAGTTCCAAGTGAATAAGTCAGTCGCAACAACATAGGTCATTCGTGCAGCAAAGTGCCCACTATACTATCATTGCTAAACTATTTTGAAGCTGCACCCCCAAGGTGCACTGGATCGGGCACAGTAACGTGCGCGTAAAGCTAAGAATTCTTTGCTTACGATATAAAACAATGCAGCAACAGTTCATATCTTTCCCTGATGCTCCTTTATATGCTTGGTCATTATAGCCAAAACGGCCGCTGCACAATAAGAAAAAAAAATTGATCATCGTCAGAGCCTGTGCATGGGATTGGCTGTCACTCAAAAAAGATCTCACTCATAGCTTTCGTCCTCAATGACCCGAGTTCACAATTTCGCACATCCTAGCGCACATATGCAAGTGACAGATTACAAAGGGCCTGAAACGCAAGAACAAGCGAACGGTATTAATACCACGGCACTGTTGACCCCTTTATCTTCGGGAAGAATAATCGATTTCCGTGCAATTATGTTTGCGTATGCAAGGAATGCAAGCAAAACAACAGCACCATAAACAGCACTTGTGTTCGACTCATTGCTTCTCAAGAGAAAGCTTTCTCATTTTGTGTTGAAAAGACCCCGGTTCACCGTTCCCTGAGTCATCGTGTTTCACCTAGCTCTCCCTAAGGTGGACTAAATACAAAAGAAAACAAAAAAATCATATCGCTGAAAATATCGGCACGCCCCGTGACCAGCAGTGCACACTTGGCGTAAACTCACGCAGATAGGCCCGGCTGGGAACGCCGAAACCGAAAATCGCACCGCTCTTCCTCACTCGCTAGCCACTTCTTCGTTCTCGCCTTGCCACCCTTTCCGTCTATTTCCGCTTTGTTCCGCTCTCCTCTTTTACAGCCGTCTTCGGAGCACCGTTTCGGCTGTGCGCCGAGGATCGTGGAATTGCTGCCGCCTGAGAAATTCGCCATATTTTGAGCGCTAT
This sequence comes from Dermacentor andersoni, assembly GCF_023375885.2. Lineage (NCBI taxonomy): Eukaryota > Metazoa > Arthropoda > Arachnida > Ixodida > Ixodidae > Dermacentor > Dermacentor andersoni. The sequence goes on from NC_092814.1 coordinate 102,393,964, forward strand.
ACCTCCTCGCTTGTGCCCGTTCACGCGCCCTTATCGTGGTGCGTCCTTTAAACCCCACGTTCGGCGGGGCCTCACCCGGCTGTACCACCCCTCCTGGCTTCCGGCAGCAGAAGGCGGCCAGCCAGCTTTATTTGCTTTGCGTTCCTCGCAAAGCGATCGCTGCTGACTGGCGAAAAGAAGCGCGACGGCCGAGCGCGTGGTCGGACTTTGTGGCTCCTGCTACCGCTCCCGCCTGTGTCGCCGCCGCCATCTCACTTTCTCGCCAACACATCTATTCTTCCGGTCGCTGGGCAGCAATGATCTGGGAGAAACGGCGCAACCGTTCTTCAGCTCTAGGCAGCTCTAAAAACAATGATGGCCCTATAACAAATAAAGAAAAGGAGAGAGATAGGCACGGACCAAGGAAGTCCTTACATTTTCCCGCTCACATTTTGTCATCTCTTCCACACACTCTCTCTCCACACACACACACACACACACACGTATATATATATATATATATATATATATATATATATATATATATATATATATATATATATATATATATATATATATATATATGGTGTTTGGTTGCTTTTTATTTTCTGCCCAACGAAGAATCCAAACGAGGCTTCCATCAGCCTGGTTTGCAATTCTCGCCGTATTCGGTTTGTGTGTGTGTCCGTCCTTCCGTGAGACATTCCTTTTGTGTCTCCCCCCTTGCGCATGCTGAGCTTCCGTCTCGTCCTTCCTTTTCTCAGCTTCCCGGTGTACCCTTAAGTCCACGAGCGGGAATTGAGTATTGATCGCCGTGTTGAATACCTTCTTGAATTTGGATGCCCGGTGATCCTCCTGGCAGCCTGACCGCATTTCTCTGGAATGAGCAGGTTTTTCACGCTGCCGTGTTCGCGTTGCTAACGGAATTCTGGCCTCAATGCCCGAGTTTGTGGCCAGTACGCCCAGTGCAAAGCCGCTCAATATTTGTTGGTTACTTCGCTGTTACGCTGTTGAGATTCCGATAGGAGAAGCCGCAGCTTGTTATTTACGGCAAGTACCGTTCCCTTTCAGCAGCTGTTCGTCCTATTCCTTCGCGTCAACTTCCGCTACATACTGCAATCAACCCGCAATCAACACACACACACACACACACACACACACACACACACACACACACACACACACACACACACACACACACACGCACACGCACACGCACACACACGCACACGCACACATGCACACACGCACATGCACACACACACGCACACACACGCACACACACACACACACGCACACACACACACACACACGCGCACACACGCGCACACACACACACGCAAGCACGCACGCAGGCACACGCACATACACACACACACACACATATGCAGACGGTGCTGAAGTGTTCCTTTTTTGAGGACTGCTAAGGCAGAATAAAAGCTGTAAAGTCTTTGGGCAGTGGTTGTTTATCATGTCTCGCAACGACGACAACGTGGTATTCAAATAAACCGCGATATTTAACCGACTCTTTTCCTCCCGTCCATATCCTACATAGTTCAAAAGAAAGTTCGGATCATGAGGCCTTGTGGACAACAGATCATGCAGGTCTTGTGGAAAACTTCAAGAACCCCAACAACGGTTTAAAATATAAGACTACCCGCTTCTGAAGCATAAATGGGTGAAGCGAAGAACGTTCTGGTTAAAAGGACTTTGTTCTTAATATACATGCTGAGCTTCGCGCACAATGTTCCAGTCTGACAATAGTGGAAGTAAAAATTCATATTTCGGCAAATAAAATACATGAAACACTGGCACGATAAGTTAGTGGGAGATTAATTTCCTTTATGAACGTCTTGTGATAAACGTTCATATGACGAACAGTTTCGAACAAAGCAAGAAAAAATTTGGTCTCTCTAAGAAAGCAGGCTCATTTAATAGTGCCCAGTGGTTTGGATTGTCTGTGCACATATTTATCTTAATACGTAAGGAGCAGTCTGGTGGCATCAATTATGTCTTCGACCTACCATCGCTCCTTCTGTCTTACTCTCTCTCTCTCTCTCTCTTTGTTTTTGCTTTCTATCTGACTGTCTTATTTCTTCTTACGCCAACTGCTCGAACCGATCCCTATCGAGAACGCTATTGCGAGAGTAATTTGGTATTGCGAGAGTAAGACTTGGTAATTTGTCCCTCTATTGAGCAATATCCTGATAGCGCACGCTTTCGCGCCCAAGAAAAGGAGGGACACTAGAATCGCAGATAGGTATGATGACATTAGATGAAAAAGGAGGAGGAAAGAAAGACAGCAGAGATTTGTTAACGTTGTATTCTGGGGTGGGTGAAAGGACGCAAAAATGCGGCCAACGATAGAAAGATACAGCCTTTGCCAACGACCGCCCTGAAACGATTTGGGCCATGTGCTGGTGAGATACGCATGACCCCAGAAAGAAAAAAGAGAACGGGTGGTTTCAGAGCGGGCCGTGCTGGACCTATCAGTTCTGGAGTGCGATCGCTCATTCACAGGTACGCTGGCACCGAGGCACGGCACAGTGCACGTCGGACACCGAGTCGTCTTCATTGCTCGACTGACTGCGCCACTCGACGGCACGTGGGGCGTGCCCCTGTGGGCGCTCTTTACAGCGCCGCACTCTTGAGCCATTCACATAATGGGTCATACTTGGCCGGTAGAGCGCGAGCTCTTCGCTCACCCCGAACAATGTGCCGTCGACGCGCCCTTCACAGCTAGTTGCGCGGCCTCGCGGCGTTGACCTCACTCGATGTTCGCGCAATCGGGCGGCCCAAATCACAATCTGTCGCGTATGGATGACGCGAAGTTTTTCGGCAACTGAAAACGAATATCGAGATATGCTTTTTTTTTTAATTAATATTCTTCCTTTGCGCACGTCGCATCTGTTCTATACGCTCATTCCGAGCAACTATGATATTAGGTGTAGTGAATTTCGCAAAATATAATCTTACAATATGTGTCGCTGTTGCTTCCCCGGCATGTCTCCTACTGAAAGAACGCCGCGAGATTCGCAATTTGAGACAGCGCAGAAACAAACATTTCTTGTACGTCTTTCTTTTTGTTTTTCATTATTGGAAACGGCATTTGCGCTTCTGCTTTCCTTACAGAGCAGTAATAAGAACGCTGTAGAAGTTTCTTGCCTTCCTCGTGAACGTTTGCATAATATTCACATCTGGTCTGTTATTGGTGACGCAATTACAAAGGCTACACACACTATTTTGTGACTATATATGTATGCCTTGTGAGATATTTCCTTGCGATCACTGACTGCGACCCGCCTTCCCCGTGTGCCGGAAGTCTACCAAACTGCGGCACTCATTTTTGGGCTGGACCATTTCCGTGTGTTGGCCAGCGACAGTACTTAAGCTGATAATAATCGGGCACTTGGTAAACTGCTCCGTGCCTAAGCAGGCTGCAGCAACGAAGTCCCTGTTTGAAGTTTGCCACTCAAGAAATAGCTAAATCGGGGGGTTCGAAACCAGAGGCATACGACGAAGCGAGGATTACCTCGTTCTCAGGTGCCTTAATTCATTGCGCATGAGTTTCGCGACGGAGTGCACGCTACGTCGTTCCAGCTTCGCACTAATGTAAAGCACGGGAGGAGGGAGGTGTTGAGATGTACACGCAGAAAGCGCTGCCTCGGCGCTTTCTTGTGCGCCGGTCCGTATTCAAAGAAATGCTGTTCGCTTCTTTGCCCATGTAGGCTCTTCTGTCCCGAAGTGAAAGGGAAGACAAAAAACAAAGATAAAAGACAAAAACATAGGGAACTGCTATGATGATATAGGTAGCCACGGGGCTTCTCCTTCTTCGCTGCCCGAGTGCTTCGGGGCGCAGGCGAAGCGAGCGCGCACCATCTGCATTGCTACTCGTCGACTAATGAGCTGCGTCTCTTTCTTCCAAATCTACGAGGATCAAAGGTTGATCGCGATCCAATTTGGTAAAGCAGGCAAAGGCTGGTTGGCGAGTGCTTCTCGGTCTCAGAACAAGAAATGGGCCAAGAATGCTCTCATCAGACCGAGCTAACCTTGCCGCGCCAACGCTAAAATGGCTAACAGCGAGAAGCAAAGAGAGCAAAAAAAAAATAAATAAACAAGCTGCGAGCATTTCGAGAGCGGAGCTCGATATGGTACGGTGACTTTCTTTTTTATATCCTTAGACTATTGTGCCTGTGGGCTTAGGATGACTTAGGTTTCAGGATGAACACCTTTTCTTAGTACCGCGTTCGGCGTGTTTTTCCTCCGTGTAATGCGTTGTCTTATTATTCAGGTGGTCAATTTTTCTTAAGTTACACTTTTATAGCCCATATCTGACCACGTGCTTGATGGTATTGTGTTTTTTCTTCGGACTTTAAAAAATAGAACCGCGAATTGTGGTTCTTTCTGCACTAATTACTATTTAGTGTGTTATGAACGAGAAGAGCAGAAGGGCCGCGGGGCTCTACTTTCCTTAGTCACAACCATAGGAAGCCAACAGATAAGAAACTCAAGAAATGCATACAGGGGAAATTATGTGTTGTTTTAATTCAGATGCGGAAGGTACAAAGTAACGGGAAATTAGATAGGACGAAAAAACAGCTTGCTGTCGGCGGGAGCTGAAACCGCATCCTCCGCATTACACGCCTGATGCTCTACCATTGATCTAAGGCGACGTGTGTTAAAATTTCAACTTCGACCTTTTATGAGAGAGCAAGCTCTTTACTTCAAGTGCTGTATCGTATTGTGTTTAAAGTCACTGTTCTCTCGCAATGCAGAGCGTTTGCATAAAGTAGTGCACAGTTAACTGCAGTAAACATGTCGCTATACTAACACAGGTTTCCCGCTCTTTCATGCACCCATCTCCGTTGCCTCCGCTGCACTGAGGCAACGGAGATGGGTGCGTTGGCGGCTCTCAATTTTATAGAAGTGAAGCACGACTGGTACGACAAAGAGCTTTTCGTTTAAAGGCAGAGGATATTGCCGGCGTGTGTGGGAGCGCTGACGTGGTACGTTGCGTCGGATATGAGAATGGACAGGGAAAACCCCCGGGAGTAATATAGGGCGGCGAAGAGATGCGAGAATTGCCTCACGAGAAAAAATATGATAGTTTCATATATGTATCGTAAAGGCTAAAAAAGATTGAACTGTTTACTGCCGGTGTATTAACCGTAACCAACAGCATCTCATGAAAGCCAGTCACAAACGCGTGAAAACAAAGTAAGTTACAATCAATCGACGATTAAGAGAGCAAGAGTTGAATCCTATCACACATAAAATAAATTTATAATAAACAAATCTTATGAGCAGCTACAAAATGGGAAGCCTCGCTGCTAGAGAGCAGCACTTTATTGTGGCGTTATTGTGACTTGTTCTCTTTATTGTGGCTCTATACGGTGAAAATAAAAGTATGAGCAACTGAACACCGTAACTATTGTTACTCTGTTTACAAGTTTCTCATTTTTGTACCGCGAAACTCCAGTATGCACTGAAATATTCCACACGTAATGATTATCCCTCTAAACCTTCACCAACTCTCCTCAATACTCGTACAATGTGAACATACATAGAAAAAAATAACGGTGAAGAATGAAACGGGAACTACGATTCCTGAATAGGATCGATTATATTGCAGCAGGGGTGGATACAGCTGTGCTGCTATGGATAAAAAGTTGCAGCTGCAATATTATGTGTATTATCTAGTCGTATGCTCTTCTGTGATTCAACTACCTCGGCTGCACCGTGCCTCTCTGTTATACTGTGGAACACACACACACACACATATATATATATATATGAAACTAAATTACTGCAGAACCATGATAATGAAAATAATAACCTCCCTCATGATTATAACGTGGCTTCACAGCCTGCGCATTTGTTGTCATGACGAGTATTTCTTTTTTCTTTGGTGTTGAATGTAAGCAGCATGGCTGAGGATTGTTCAAAGATGCACTGGCTTCTTAATCATTAAAAGCATGTATACATTGGATATTGCTTACGTCGTTCAAGGGACGCACGGTGTAACTTTTACTTGCGATTTATTGAACGTTAAGCCGCTAATGAGACTTTGATGTCCGTCACGCATAAGGGTAAATTTAGAAGCCCAAGAAAACATATTTATCGAGTGGTTAACGGCTGTACGCTAACCAATCTGAAGAGCATGCTGCGAGAAAGCGGCACTGGGGCACGACGTCTCCTTATTGGCGTGGTCCGAAAAAACCCCCGAGAACGAATACCATTAATTATTTCTGCCCCAAGCAGGGTTAGCGCAGCCCGCTTATTCTGGCCGCCTCCGAGCCAGATGGCGGCAAGAGGGACGGCGCCGAGAGGACCGCGACCGCTTGTCGTATCCTTTCAGGAACTTCGCACCGTCATATATTTTCTCAGGAGGCAGCTCACTGCTACTGTAGAACGAGCAGCTCAAATTTTTCCCCAATCGGAAAGCGCCCTGACAAGTACAGAAGGCAACGCTCTGTAACGGGGCCTGACTCACGTCATTACCTCTACGTGTGCTTGTCGCGCAGGGAACTTTATCACAAACTACTGTATAGCTATAGACGTAAACCCTATCGTCTATAGGACAAAGTTTCCTCCTATGTCGTAGGAGTATTCTAGCGCCAAAGTCATTTTTTCGCGGCGAGAAGCAGGCGTTTGTATCGTGCGTCGACGTATAGGAAACTCGGCGAGGGCGTGACAGCTGAGTGTCCTGAAAGCGCCGCTTGCACGCAAGGCTCGGTCGTGGTGACATCATGAGGCACGAAAAAAAAAAAGGAGAGAGAGAGAGAGAGGAAACATCCGAAGAAGAAAATCAGCGTTTCTCAGTACTACGTCGGGTGGCGTGTGGAGGCTCTCTTCCGAGCCAGTTGTTATTTGCGCTCAACTGCATCCGTGATCAGGCCGGGGCACTTATATACGCGCGTGATGTGCGGCGGACATTTTTATTCCAACCAGCGAATCTAGGCTCCCGTCAAGCCCCACCTCCTCCCTCCCTTCCCTTTTTCGACCTTCCAAAACAAACTCGTCCAGGCGTCGATGAAGGAAGGGACCCCAGAGAGCGGCTCCCCCGGCTGGCACATAATGGGGGCGCGCCGCCGCCGAAGCAGCGTCGTTGGTATTCTGCGCGAGCAATCACCAGGCTTCCGTGGCCAAGCACGTAAAGGTGTAACTATACAAAGACTCTTCTCCAGCGGTAAGAGCGCTTACGAGGACAGAATGATGTCCGCCTCTATTACCACCCATTCTGTACTGCGCCAACGGCTTCATTCACCGTTCTCTGCCGAAATGAGACTCCCCCGCGGGAGGGATCACGACTCACTAGTTCCTTCTTTGCCTGCGAACAGCTTTTGCATTCTTCTTGTCGCCGACTCATACGCACAGCATTTGTTTTAGCGCCAGCTCCCGTGAAGGCACTCGGAAAATGAAGGCGCCTGCAAGACAGCCAAGCCGACGTGGCGAGCTCAGACCCCAAATGCGTGCCGCTGAGATCGTCTTCGCCCCTGATGAATGGCAGTCCATCCATGGGCAGTCGGGCCGCAGCTATCTGGCCACGCTGCGTCAGACAAAAAGCTTTCTCAGCTTACACGCAATCCTCCCGCGGGCTGTCGGATTCCCGTTTTTGCCATCTCTCTCGCCTGCGCAACATGCATGCCATAACCACATATTTGGGTGTCGCAAGAGATTTGGCTCTCTACGTAAATGGACAAACTGGACCAAGTGCCCCATAGACTTCAGGCTCGTCCACATTCTCCTTCCTGTTGTTGACTCCTCTAATCTTTACGCTGTGTATTTCTTTTCTTCATGGAACCTACAACACATATCAACGCTTACCCATATTAGAACGAATCAGAAGAGAGACATAACCCGATATCGTTACTAAAATAGATAATCTATGACAGCAGTTGTTATTCTCTTTGCCATTATTTGCAGCTTGCAAACTTGTCACTCTAGAAAGTCATCAGGGACGGTATAATGTAAGGATTTCTTTCACTCGGTTCTATTCCTTTCTTATTATCCACAGTTTGCAGATTTCAGTAATATCGTGGGCTGATCGGCGCTCTCATTACTGATGAAGCTCGAAAGGACGGACTGTGAAATCACATCATTGGATTATCCCGGTGCAGGAGCGGAATCTTGTAATGGTTCGGAAAGCGAACGGTTCACTTCGCCGCTTGGCCGCTAAATGGACCGCTGCCAAGTCGAATGTGGAAGAAGGGGAAGATGCGACCAATAGACGAAAGGGTGCCACCTCTGAAGAGCGAGTCATCGTATTGCGCGCTAATAAAAAAACTGCGCAATTTCTGCTTGCTCATTATATGTAAAATATAATATAAATATTACCTGCCAATTTTAAAGTGTAAACGTGCGGTTCCTGGCGTTTACTTAATTTTTGAAGTAATTTATTAATGTCATTATTTTTTTCATTCTCAGCCGGCAGCTGGTATCGCCAGCGTAAACGAGTTGACAGAGTGCAGTGCCATGTCACCTGCCCCCAGACACTTCCACGATGAACGCACAAGGCATGTACTGCCAACGCTTCTGAAGTAGCAAGTGCAACAGAACCGTGAGTTGGTTCTCAGGGCCGCCTTTACTAGCCGACTATATCAATTTTCCTTCTTTTTTCGCGCTTCGTCATCGGCTCGGCCATGACTCCCATGCCACCACGCTGCCGTTATCGCTGCGATTTGCCTCACGGCACGTCGCATGATTGAAACAATATAACACTATAACATAAGAACATTATAACATACGGGCTATGAAACGGGCCTTGCATTGCCTTGGCGAAGTAAAATCGAAGAGTGTGGTGCTTACGGCGCACGCTGCACTGTGAAATTGAAAACGCAAGTGCGGCACTTACAAACTAGAGCAAAAAGGGCAGCCAAATAAGAGATCTCCGCACTCTTCCCGTCCTGACTCTGCAGTCTTATCAGCGGAACAAAGGCAGCGCTGGAGCGGCCTGGCTTGAGCCTTCTTGGCTGCTTAATGGCAATCTGTGAGCTATGGACGCTGGCGATAGCCCGGGTAATTCGATCTCGTCATGCAAATATCTCCTTGGCATTGGGTTTGACAGCGAGGGTCACAGGAAAGCTAACCCAGCCATTCTACTGCAGAACACTCCCGCGAGCAACTTCGTGGACAGTGTCGGCAACAGAGATCTAGGCCATTTCGATTAATGCTTCGCTTCCGGCAGACCTCTGGAAGCTGTAGGCCGGTGGCGATGAACCGCGGCGCGCAATTCCATCCTCTTCGTAGAATGGACACTGGTACGCTTGTGTCCGAGTCACCTCCAGTTCGCACCGTAGCCTATAAAAGGTCTGCTTAGAGAGCCGGCTGTGGCGGTGCAAATAATTTTCCGTCATTCTTGGAACGCGTATCGCCCTTCCAGCCGTCGTCGACACTGAAAGAGCAACGCCAAGAAGACAAGGGCAAGTGTAAGCATCCGAAACAACCAGCGCGCGCGCTCGATGACCACGTGCCTTCGCGGTAGCGCTGCCGGCGCATGCGGCCAGGTTCGCAAGACAACAGCCGAACCCAAAGCGAACTACCTCTTAGCCGGTTCCGCTCTTTGGCGGTGACGGCTTTATTTGAAAATGATTGACAGATGCGTGACGTGTTCATAATTTGCGGTGTCACCCCACAGTCTCTGACAGCCGGTGAGGCAAGCACACTTCTGACCAATCACATGAGGCCAAGTGAACCGTTATAAGATTCCGCCCCTGTTCTAGACTGATCTTAGGCTGTGGCTTGCTCGCCTTCCCACGTGCCTGGTTACGCAGATACGGCGTTGTACAGTCAACATTCAGTGAGGCAGATATCTCTCTTGCGAAAATGTGCTTTTTCTTTACTTCTTGCGCGGATCTAAAGGCTCTAAAATAGAGCAGTTGCGTTTACCAGCATTTCAGCTTTTTAATGCACTGCCACTAACAAAGTACGAGGCTATGTCTGTCAAAGAGTCCATCAATTAGCCAAGTGAGCGCGCTCTGACGCGCGTCTCTTGTAGATGCAAACTGCCATTCTTCACAAGATTAACAAACGCAGACTGCGCAGGCGCTAGCTTGCACCCGCTGCGGTGGCTTAGCGGCTATGATGTCGCGCTGGTAAGCACGAGGTAGCAGGATGAAATCCCGGCCGCGGCGGCCGCATTTCGATTGGGGCGAAATGCAAAAACGCGCGTGTCCCGTGCACTGGGGGCACGTTGAAGATCACCTGGTGGTCAAAATTAATCCGGAGTCCCCACTACGGCGTGCCTCATAATCAAATCGTGGCTTTGGCGCGCAAAACGCCAGAATTCAAATTCAATTCAGGCGCTAGCTTGAGTGCGTCGGCAAGCGTATACGTGTGGCCTGCATTTTAGGTGCCGATGATACTCGCTCTCGCGCAAGTGGTTTGAGGTAGGGAATCAACCGCCGGTCGATGATGTGCATGAGCGCACGCGGCTTATTGGTTGCTCCAAGCCAATTTTCCCTGCCCTTCGTCGGCATCAACTTTAACATAATTCCCCTTTTCTCGAAATGCAATTGGCCCCTCCCACTTATCTATTTAGCTATTTGTTTGTTTGTTTGTTTGTTTGTTTGTTTGTTTGTTTGTTTGTTTGTTTGTTTGTTTGCGCTTTATACATACACAAGCTATTCGCTACGGACTCTCTGGCAACCGAGAACCAGTGGCTGATACAGTATACTGTGCGCCATGAGAGCAACGACAATCCTGTACAAGTCTAGGATTGTATACGTTTGGTTGTCCTCCAGATTGTTTCCAGTTATTCTGACTCTGGAATTTCTTGTGACTAAAGTTCCATAATTACAAAAAAAAAAGAAACGATTCACCTTGCTTGGTCGACGCTAGAAAATGCTGTCATTGCACTTTCATGGATATACTTATTACTGTTTTCGTTTGTCTTCTCCTAAAGCACGCATTCGCCTTTGGGAGAGAGTAAGAAGGAACATTCAATGCCCAACACTTCCTTGATCGCGCAGAACATGCTTCATGAATGCTACATTTGACCAAGGAATAATTTCTTGTATGCTACCTTGAGGAAAAAATCGATAACTAAATGTATAGACATCTAGTTAAGGCTAAATGGCGCTTTTTACACAGTTTTGAATGATTTGCTATTTTTTTACAGGAGACAACGTTATGTCGCCGATACTGTCTTTTACACAATTCATCAGCAATATTCTAAATTAATGAGAAATCTTTTTTCTTAAAAGCGGCCTTAAGGATTATTAGCATCTTGGACCTCTACGCATAATTATGGGGTCTGTTAGCGCATCAGGGCATGTCTTGGTATCCCGCATAAAACATGGCAGATTAGGCAGCGCTAACAGTAAAATAAAATTTAAGAAAAATAAAGTAGCAAGAGCAGGGGCATGCGATTAGTGTTATGAAGAGCGAACATCATTATCCCAATATGTGGGCTTTACCTCCTCGTGTATGTTGCACCCACGCTTTGCGGTTGAGCCTTTCATATTAGGCGTTGGGAACGTTTCGGAAAAATACAGATAGACGTTGACGTGTTCCTAACAAAGGAGGTGCCATAATATAACCACCTTACCTCACTTTAGCAGCCTTGTCAAGCCGATAGCAATAAAAATCTTACATTTTCATGGGAGCCACAAACGGCGCACACCATGCATCTCGGCTACCCAATAAAATTGAGTCACTTTAGCATACGCTAAGAGGATGAAGGCGAAAGCGTGCGCGCTCACGAAGACTTTCATTAAATTACTTAATATTGTGGTTTTACGTGCCAAAAGCACGATCTAATTATGAGGAACCCCGTAGTGGGGGACTCCGGAAATTTAGACCGCCTAGAGTTCTTTAGCGTACACCTAAATATAATTACCAGGCTATTTTCGCATTTCGCCCCCATTCATTAAATTACTTGACATTCTCATTCGAATGCGTTGTTGCTTCCTATTACTTGTTGTATCTTCTTTTCATGCGAAATTGTTATATGGTTCATGAGGCGGAACACGAAAGGTCGTGGGTTCTACTCACACCAAAGGTCACGGGTTAAAGTGTCTTAATTAAATGTACCTTAACACTCTTCATTAATTTCGCCCTAATTAACCATACGTGTCATTGGTTCTAGCGTCTTAAATAATTGTACCTTAATTAACTGTGTCCTAAATAACTTCGCCCTAATTAACACCAGTGGTCGTGGGTTCGACTACCACCAAAGGTCGAGGGTTGGACTCCCGCGAAAGGTCGTGAATTCGAGTGCCTTAGTTAACTCTGTCTTAATGAACTGTACCTTAATTCACTTTGCCGTACTCGACACTAAAAGTCGTCGGTTCGACTCCCACCAAAGGTCGATGGTTCGACCCCAAATTTTAGGGGCCATTAAATTTTGGTGCCATAATGCCATATTGTCAAATTTTTGCCTCATGAACCGTATAAGGCTTTCGCCTTAAAATGCGCGTTCACGATGCTTTAGCTATAGTACTGTGCACGTTCCATTCCCTCAAGCACGTTGCGTCGTTCCAATTTAAAATGTTTCATACATGTGGGGGCTACGGAGAACCGAGAGCCAGACGGCAGCAGCCCGCTTCACCTCGGAAGACTGAATCGCCTTTGTGGAGAGCGGTCACACTGTTTCCTCCAGCGCGTCTTTCATATTGGAGTGTTCCGCGGCAGGTGGGCAAATATCTCCAGCCTCATATTGGACACTACGCAAGTGCCGTGCTTCTCTCGGACAGCTTCGCAAAGAGCCCTGCGTATATGCACGGGATCCGGCGCTTATGATCCACGCATTCGGTCTCGGGCTTATTAAGCCCGCATGTGGTGCTGAAACGAGCTTCGCCCTCAATTACCTCATGCGCCTTACTTCTCACGAGTTTGTTATCGTAGGATATATGTATGGTGACTTAGTATGGGTAATATGAAGACAAAAGCTCGGCAAACTTAGCTTTGGCCAAGAACGCCTACAGTTAATATGTGCTCACATCAGTCAAATGCGCAGAACCATGCGGCCTGCAGTTATTTATCGCTGTATAGACAGCGTGCTGCACTACATGCAAAAGGAGGAATGCGGTAGGTCGGAATAGAAAGATTGTACATAATTTCCTGCTCCTGAATAAGATGTTTCTTCCTTTTCTTTTGCATCACCTCTACATTTATTATGCGCGCGTCGAAGCATGAAGCAACTGACTTCGAGAAAGACTTAAGTTAAACGAAGATTGAAAGGTTCTGTATGGCTGAGCCCAGTTGGCCAATGACCTTAGGAAAAAACCGCTAGGAACCGGTAATAAAGGTAGAAACATACATGTAATGTATAAGGGTTTGCAGGAGTAAGGGATCAACGGCGAATATCTGAGCAGCCTTCGGTTTGCAGATGACATTGTCCTGTTCAGCAACACTGGAGACGAGTTACAACAAATGGTTGAGGACCTTAACAGAGAGAGTGTAAAAGTGGGGTTGAAGATTAATATGCAGAAGACAAAGATAATGATGAATAGCCGGGCAAGGGAACAAGAGTTCAGGATCACCAGTCAGCCTTTAAAGTCTGTGAAGGAGTACGTTTACCTAGGTCAATTACTCACAGGAAACCATGATCATGAGCAAGAAATTACAAAGAAGAATAAAATTGGTTGGAGCGCATACGGCGGTCATTGTCAGCTCCTGACTGGAAGCTTACCATTATCATTGAAAAGAAAGGTGTACAGTCAGTGCATTTTACCAGTGCTGACGTATGGGGCAGAAACTTCGAGACTGACAAAGAAGCTTGAGAACAAGATAAGGACCGCGCAAAGAGCGATGGAACGAACAATGCTAGGCATAACATTAAGAGACAGAAAGAGAGCGGTTTGGATCAAAGAGCAAACGCGTACAGCCGATATTCTAATTGACATTAAGAAAAAAAATGCAGCTGGGCAGGTCATGTAAGGCGTAGGTTATATAACCAGTGGACCATTAGGGTTACAGAATGGGTGCCAAGAGAAGGGAGAGAGAGAGAGAGAGAGAGAGAGCTTTATTCGTCAGAGTGGGGAGCTAGTTCATGGGCTCGTCAGGAAGGACAGATGGCCGCCAGGCGACGCGTGACGGCGACCTCTTCGGCTCACTCCACAGCTTGGAGTTGCACGTTTGGGCTGGAGCTAAGCAGCACTTCCTCCCACGATGAAGATGAGGGAGAGGCCAGGAGATCAGGGGGTGAGAGGTTCTCCTCACAGTCCCAGAGGGTGTGATTGAGCGTAGCCAGCTCACAGCACAGGTGACAGTACGGACTTACTCTGTCCGGGTAAATGTACGAGTTTAAGTAGGAGTTCGGGTATGAGCGTGTCTGTAACCTGCGCCAGGTGATCTCCTGACGCTTGTTTAATTTACTGTGTGGTGCGGGCTCAGTGTGTCGTCTAAGAGGGTAGTATTGGGTTATGTCGTGATATGAGTGCAGGACTTCGTTTGAGGTCTCCGGGTCCGGCAGGCTCACCACTCGGCTGACGAATCCTCGAGCATGTTGGTGGGCCACTTCGTTTCCTGGATTCCCCGCACGCATAACCCATATTAACTTTATTGAGCGTGGCTCTTCACTGTTCTGTAGTGACTGAGAAGGTAAGCGCAGTCGAGGACGGCAGAAGACTAGGTGGGGCAATGAAATTAGGAAATTCGCGGGCGCATGTTGGAATCGGTTGGCACAGGACAGGGTTAATTGGAGATCGCAGGGAGAGAGAGGCCTTCGTCCTGCAGTGGACATAACATAGGCTGATGCTGCTGCTGCTGCTGCTGATTATGATGATGATGGTGATGACGCAAGAATCTATTGCTTTATCACCACAATCAGTTTATTGCATGAATGGCGAAAACGTTGAACGAAATATATCGGCCAACTACATACATACATACATACATACATACATACATACATACATACATACATACATACATACATATATATATATATATATATATATATATATATATATATGACACGAACTAATTAACATAATTGCCCTAATTAAAGTCTAATGAATTACTTTACAGCATATATTGTAAGTTATGAATTGTGGCCAGTGAGTTCGAAAGCCGTATTCACTTGAAACTAATTCTCAGGATGACACCGGTTTAGAGATAGTCATTCACAAAGTCTGCGATAAAATACGTTTTCCTTCCAGTTACACTTTTCCTTCAATGCATGATACGGCGTTTTCTTTATAAGGTAAGTGGTACTGCGATGCATTTTTAATGCAAGTTTGCCAGCACATACCCCGAAACTGCTACCATCCTCAAAATTCTTTCCAAGTCGATATTCCTTGCGATCTCACCGGCTGCAATTTGTAAATTGTAATGTGTGCCATAAAGTAAAAACTTCATTGGTAAAAGTTTGTTGATCAGTCGATCACGCGCTTTGATTTCTCGTGGAAGTAATGGCCACCTCTTATAGTGATCCAGTTCATGGATGAAAATTGTGCTATCAGTCATAGGCGATTTTAAAAAATTCTGTACAGAAAAAAAAAAACTCTATATAGGTAGCTTCAACGATGCGTTTTGTTGCCATAAGTCTGACGAGTTTGCGCTTCGATCAGCGTCGACGCCTATATTTATTTATAAGTATTTAACGAATGATGAAGAACAAAGAAAATGAAAGCTTTGCGTTTGGAATCAAGATAGCGTTTAAAAAGTACGAATTTATACAAACCCGTCGAGTGCTTGCCTGAAAAAGACAAGCCAGAGCCACGCTGAGAGCCCTCGTTGCAACGCACAACTTATTGCGACAGCTATTAAAATGAAATGAGTTATGACGCAACTTTCAGATTAAAATGATGATTCCCATTAGCCTATATTCGTTCATGAACAGTGCGGTCTAAAGTGATCCACTGCACAAATGAACTGGATCCAAAGAATACAAATCAGGTTCAAGAATGTGCGACACTAAAGCATTTTCTTGATGTTATAGGATGCCTAAAAGATCATAAAATACTGGTCGTCCAAGTTTGACGAAACGGTGGTACAACTCGCGAGGAGATTCAAGGCACGGCGTCATTACCTGCGGAGTCATGCTCTAAAAATCGTTTAGCCATGTAAGCCGTAGCTGGCTCAGTGTAAATCCTTAGGTTGCTCAATGTGCTGCTAATATCCGTACGCCTAGGTACAACTTCCACGTTTACAGCGTCGGAAGCGTAAATCGTGGCAGCTATTTATAGGCGTTGCTTGGCACGGTCATTAGCGATGGCTCGTTAAATCATTCACGTCGGCATTACAAGGAAGGAGTGGGCGGCTCACCTCAAACGCTGCTGTGAGGGAGGCACCGCAAAGGGTGGAGACAAGAGTTCATTCTAGGCCGCGCGGCATGCGCCCGCCACATTATACGCGTGGGCTGGCCGAGTGGCTGTTGCCGCTGTCCGCGTAGACACTGCGCCGTAGTGACAGCTACGTTGCCATGGTAGCCGACGTTGACACATGTCGTGAAAACGAGTATTAGCAAAAAGGTGAAACAAAAGGTCTCCACTCCGACTATGCTTGCAGCTTCGAGAAAAAAGTGTCCTGTACTGACGTTTGTCCCGTATATATTTGTATTAGTTGTATGTTATCTCGATTGTAAACGCCTCCTCAAAAAGATCAAGGACGAGCCCCAATCGGTCTGCTATGTGGATGCGGCTCAATATGGCCGCTCGATTCAATTTGCCATAGTGGCAATAGATCACAGAGGCCATGCTGTTTAGGCAGCCTCGGTGGCTGGCACCACTTCATCTAAAGCGGAGCAGGTTGCTGTTGATTTGGCTCTTTTGGACGACAACAGAACGCAAATATATACAGACTCTAGATCGGCAGTCGGGGCATCGCCTTGGGCTCCATCGCGAAAGAGGCCCATAGTATTCTCAGGAACAGGGCAATCACTCCACATACGATTACTTGGCTTCCGGCACACTTGGGCCTAAATCTGGACTCGCTCACCAATCTCAATGACATTGCCCACTCCCAGGCGCGCGTACTAGCTCTCCGTGCAGGAGGAGGAGCCTCGTCACAGTCCAGTGTACAAGAGTTCCGGGACACTCTATACACCTTTAATGAATTCACAAAACATTTATATCCGGAGAGAGGAATATTTGCTCCACCACATAAAAAGCTGACAGGACCTCAAGCTATAACCCTTACGATACTTCAGACTAGCTCTTATCCTAGTCTGGCATTCATGCACTGTTTATTCCCGGACGTTTTTAGCTCACCGCGTCCTAGCTGCGGGGAGACATGCAATTTAGATCACATGCTCTGGCGGTGTCCCTCATTACAAGATGATAAGGACATCACCGAACAGAAGTGGAACTTGGCCATCAAGAGCACGGAATACCATCGTCAGCTATGGGCTGTCCAGAGAGCTTGCGATGCGGCGGTTAGGTTAGGCCTAACTGTCCCCACGTGGGAGCGGCCCACAGTGTCGACCTAAAGCCCGGTGCTGCTCAGGATCCTTTTAATAACGTTCTTCGTATCCGTATCCGTATCCGTATCTCGATTGTGGAGATTTCGGTAACGCGGAAATAATTCGGCATGTTCTTGGCAGGGCCCTCAGTACAGTGTACAGAGACAATCGCTTTGCCTGGTGCTGAAGCTGTTGCACGACCAGCCTGTGCTGGAAAAAAGAATCTTGCAATATCGACGCGACTTAACATCACATCAAAAAGCCGTGCAAGCGTTTTGAAATCGACTGGCCTGAGTGAACGCCTGTAATTGGAACGCCTTTCCCGTGACCTGTTCCTGTTTCATTTTTCTCTCTCTCTCTCTCTTTCCAGCTTTTCAACACCTATTAACCCCCCCCCCCATGAAAGGTAGCAAATCGAAAACTCGCCTCTGGTTAACCTTCCTGCCTTTCCTCTCTCTTTCTCTCTCTCTTTATGTTCTCTCGAGTTTATCTTAAAGCTTCCCCAGAGATAGTGGTGGTCATTAAAATCTCCCGTCACCACCCAAGGCTGCGGAGTCGCTGTCGTGATTTGCAGTAACTGCTCGCAATTCAGCCGACTTGAGGGTGATTTTTAGGCTCCACCTACTGTAAAAGTAAGCTTGCCCTTCGCTGTCCAACACACGTACTGGATTTCATGGTCAGGCGGCACTGGATGACGGACAGACGTAACATCACGTCGTATGAAAACGATAATCTTGCTGCATCCTTCGAGCACGTGTGTGGTGGACATGAAGCCCGCATACCCGGAAAGTCTCATGTGAAATAATAGGGGCTCGCAGATGACGATGATAGGGACCTTATTTATGAACAAAAACTGTCGAAAATCCGACATGCGTGACTTAAGTCCTCTGGCGTTCCACTGAAATATCGACGCGTTCCAGACCTCTTCAAGAAACGATGGCTTCTGGCGAGCTATGATTTCAACCAAGGGCTGTAAGCACTGGACTCAAAGTATCCAGCACCTGTAGCGCGCTTTGCGCAGACGAAGTTTTCATGTAGCTCAGTATAGCGGAAATGGCATTCATGAGAGACCGCAAAATGTTGATTACCTGGCGTAGGTTGGCCAACGTCGCTTCAACAGTTGCCGCAGCCATCGAAGTCGGTACGTATTGAGGTAACTCAGCAACGCGTTGTGCACTCGGTAGCTCAGGTCATTCTTCAGGATGGGCGAGTCTTTCCGCTTTGTTTGTTTTCCGTGTATCCGTCTGGTGGCGTTGATGCGACAACACCTCTGACGGAAGATGGTGTGTCACTATCTGCACCTGCGGTTTTTCGTGAACGTCTTCGGTGTCGATACGGACGTCGCCGAAGATCAGCAGCAGCCTCTCGATGCATTGAATTGTCTCGCACCATTCGTTCGAGGATAGCGAATTCCTTTTGCACTCGTAGGCAATCCTTTGATGAGGCCTTGTGAGCACCACTGCAGTTAAAGAACTTCAGAACATCTGTGCTGCAGGCGGTTTCTGAATGGAACTCCGAGCACCGCGGGCACACGACATTGTTCACATAGGCACCCTTTACGTGCCAAATCATGCTACAATTGGAGTACTGGGTGGGTTTCGGCATGAATGGTCGTACTAGATGGCGGACATGTCCTACTTTGACGTGGAAAGGAAGGATGTCCCCTCCAACCAAAACCTTCACACAGAGTGTGTTTTCAAGGGCAGAAGATTAGTGTCATTTGCCTCCGAACAGGAGCTGCGTTTGTTAAGTGATAGAAGCCCCACCTTTCTGCGTGGAACTATATACAGCAGCTGCCTGGCCCTCACCTTTGTTTCACGCCCCTTCACCAGACTGGTTAGGTGGCTTTGTGATGCTGAAGCACTGGGAAACACTCGGGAGGGAGGTGAAACACCACCTCCCGACTTATTTTAGGATTGAAGGGCTGATGGACTGAGAGTTAGCCAGCATCACCCAATGTATCGATTGGCTGATGTTCCAATCATTTGTGAAGACGGCTGTCGTGATGGCGTATCCTCCAGCCCAGAGGACACTATGAAGGATGCCCTAGAGGCTGCCACGTATTCGCTTTCGAGTACGTCTACACTCAGCGATTACGACATTGAGCTCGACAAGCTTCGTGCAATTCGCCGCCGTGCAGAGTGAAGATATAGGCGCAAAAAAGTCCCTACATGATTTGAGGTTGGCCAGACGAAATTCAGCGTCGAGAGGACAAACTCCCATCGAAAAGATGGATGTCGTTCTGGGAGCCTTTGTCTCACATATGAAGAACTGTTCGTGGCCTCCATGGAACACCTCAGCAGCGCCACCTTTTCAAGTCTTTGGCCCTTTACCAACAATGCAGAGAGATTGACGTCGCTGATGATTTCTGCAGGATTGCTGGCGAAACTAGTTCCGCTGGGGCATCGATGCTCGACCACTCACTGATTTCACGCGACCCGCGCATGGATAGTTATTTCACTATGGACTGGAAGGTGCACTTGCCTTGTGCAAGCGTTCATCATCGGCAGGACCCGACGGTATAACCTACCGTGCCCTATGTAATCTTCACGAAAATGCTGTGAAAGTACTACTGCTGTTGTTCAACAGATACTGGCAGACAGGAACGGTTACCCAGGAATGGAAGACCAGTTGCCTAGTTTCACTGCTACCCGCCGCGGTAGCTTTGCGGCTATGGTGTTTTGCTGCTAAGCACGACGTCGCGGAATCTAATCCCGGCCACGGCAGCCGTATTTCGATGGGGGCGAAGTGCAAAAACGCGCGTGTCCCGTGCTTTGGGGGCACGTTAAAGATCTCCTGGTGGTCGAAATTAATCCGAAGTCCCCTACTACGGCGTATACCTCATAATAAAATCGTGGTTTTGGCACGTAAAACCCCAGAATTTATTCACTTCCACTGCTCAAGCCTTGCAAGTCGCCTGTAGGCATTACATCATGCCTACCGATTGCGCTTGCCAGCTGCATCGGAAAACGAAAGATCATTTCTAGCACGACTAGAATGATACCTCCCAGCACTACGAGGTATATCCAGACGCTATGGTCGATTTCAGGCGCAGCCATTCTTCCATCGACAACATTGTTGATTTCGTGACGTACGCCGATCACCAGAAGTCCTGCAAATGATTATCTGCTCCCCTGTTTCTGGATGTTAAAGGAGCATATGATAACGTAGCACACGAAGCGATCTTCAGCACGTTAGAGACAGTAGGACTCGGTGGCAAGATCTACTTCTGGATTAGTAGCTACGTATAAAGGAGATCTTTTTTCATACTTACTGACGATGACCCTACCTCCCAGCATTACAGTAACCGTGGGGTCCCTCAGCGCGTAGTACTGAACCCAACGCTCTTAAATCTAACACTCATTGGACTCGCCGACATCCTTCCATGCACCGTTCGGCTATCCATTTATGCCGACCACATTTGTATTTGGACGTCGGGTGTGACGGGACTTCATGTTTGCGCGCGACTTCAGAGGGCAGGCACTTTAACATCATCCTACCTTCGGGTATGAGTACTTCAAATATCATGTGAAAAGTGTGCAGTGGTGGCATTTACCAGGAAAGCAATGTCTCCATGCGTGATATTCGTCGACAGACCACTGATCTCGTGCAGCACAAGTCACAGATTGTTGGAGGTGGTTATTGACAAAAGTCTCTCCTGGACCCCTCACGTGAACTATATGAAAAAATATCTGCCGGGAATATGCCATATTTATTTATTTATTTATTTATTTATTTATTTATTTATTTAATATACCTTACATGTCCCAAAGGCTTGGGGTAAGGGGGGGGGGGTAGTTATTACAATTAAAGTAGAAGCAAACTAGTAAGGAAGAGGGTTACGAAGCAAGTGAACATGAAAACGTAACGCAACAAAATAAATTGCAAAATGCAAAACAAGATTCCAACGCGAATGAACAAAATAAACAATATGTTTAGGTTCCTAACAAGAAAGACCATGGGAGTGTCAATACAATCTATGTTGCAACTGTACAGGGTCCTCTTTATTGGATTCCTGCGGTACCAACCTGCAAGTCATCTCCAACACCTCGATAACTAACCTAGATACAATCTAAGGCAAGCCTAAGTCCTCAGGTAGGAACTAACGCGGAGCGCGTAAACGACAGAAGTTATTGCAAGCGCTCCGAGAATACATTATCGCAACGCACATTACCATTGAAACAATGCGTGTGCACATAAGACACTTCGCCCGGGCCCCACCCACCACCTCACAAGTCTCCCTGTAGAAGCGCCCCACACGACATTCAGTGCAACTGTCGTCGTGCATCGTGCCTCTCTTACGTCAGGTCACGCACCTGCGGCAAGACCTTTGATTCCTCTATGGTGTGTGAGCCGTAGTCAAGTAAACCTCACAATTCCAGGAGTTCAGAAAAAGTCCTACTTATCGTCACCTGCACTCAAGCAACTTAGCTTACTGTTCTTGTAGGAGAAATGCAGCGACTGCACATATGTCTGTAGTGATGGCTTAACTATATACATTAACCAGATCTGGTGGTGCAACAAGGAGAATAATCCAACGGTTCAAGACTACCCATATTACTACGTCTACACTCAGCTGCAGAGCTAGCCGCACTCCGCGCTACGCTTCAAGTGATGAATGCTGAAAGTCCTCGAGAATGGGCAGTCTTCTGCGATTCAAGGCCGGCCTTACAATGTATACAGTCATTTCCCCGACATGGAACTCGCATTCAACGGACGTGCGAAATCGTGGAACTCATACATCACTTGAGAGAAAAAGGCCAAGGTATCACTTTTCAGCGGATACCAGGCCATTGCGGTATCATAGGAAATGATGGCGCAGATAAGGCAGCTCGGACGTCAAACTAAGAAGACCACTGCGTCCACATTCCTCCATCAACGACTGACGCTGTTCACATTCTAGCACGCGCAGTATAGTTAACTAAGTGGAATACCGCACATACAAGGTGCACCAGACTGCACAGACTGCCTTCGCTGCTACTCGGACGCCCGGCCGAACTTCACCTACACGAAGCGTCTCTTCTTTGTCGGTTGGGATTGTTGATGTTAGTTGCCTTCACGAAAGTTTATTCAGCATTAATTGAAATGGCTGACAGTCCTGTATGTGATGTCTGCGGCTGCAAGGAGAACATTGACCAACTATTGCCCAGCTGTTCTCAATTTGAAACACAAAGGCAATCTATGTCCAATGCATTCAAGAAACTAGATGATCGTTTTCTGTGGGAACATACAATACTAGAACACCGTACCCACCGATCATCGGCTCAGAAGGCAGTGAAAGCACTTTTATGCTTTCTGAGAACGCCTGGCTTGTGCGAGCGCCTTTGAGTCCGTAGTGCTGTCCATGCACGTCTCTCTACCCTTCTCTCTCTCTCTCTGTTCTTTCTATTCCCCTTCTCCCTTCTCCCAGCGTAGGGTAGCCAACCGGACTCTTGACTGGTTAACATCCCTGCCTTTGATTTATTTCTCCATTCTCTTCTTATGTTCTCTCTTTCTTTCTTTTTCTCGAATACAGTGACCGGCCTTAACAGGAAGCTTTAGTTCGGGTGCTCCTATCTAAATACATGTAAAAAGAGAATTCGTTTTTCTCGACGACCACTGCACCAAATTTGACGAGGTTTGTTGCATTTAAAAGGAAATCTTAAAATCTAGTGGCTGTTTGTTTGTAATTTTTAATTTATATTATCAATCTTTAATAAAATTGTCAAAAATTGAAAATTTCCAATAAGCTAAACCATTAGGTTTACAACTCTGTAATTAGGCAATGAAAAATTATATGACAATCATGTAAATTGCATCTAATAGTACATCTAAAGCGGACAAAATTGATATACACATGAATATAAAAAAGTTCAGTAATATGGAAATAAAGCTTTTGAAGAACCCTTGTACACAACGTAACAAATTCAAGTAAGATATAAATTGACATATCGAATTTGTCCGCTTTGAATGATATAATGGATCCTGTTTAAAAAATCGCGATATCTGTTCTTGATGCAGAGCTATTATATAAAGTTTGTAGGTCTATTTTTTTTGTACGTCTATTCTTTTTGTACGTCTATTTTTTGTACGTCTAATTCAGGCACTAAATCAAAATTCTGCTTCCAACAGTCACTAGAATTAAATAGAACTAAAGCTTCCTCTTAACAAGAAGTTATAGCTCGGGCCCAACTACGACGCCGCCTATTCAAATACATGTAAAACGCAAAAACGCTATTCTGAGATAACCCCTGGACCGATTTTAATGAAATATGTTACACTTAAGCGAGAAAGTTAAATTATAGTGACTGTGGGAAGCGGAATTTCTATTTAGGTCCTGAATTTTGTTAAAAGAATTTTCAAAATTTCGACATTTTCTAAAAGATAGAAGCATGAAGTTTACAAATTAATATCTCTGCATCAAAACACATATCGCGATTCTGTAAACAGCATCCATTTGATCATTTAAAGCGGACAAATTCAGTATGTCAATTTATATCTTACGTGAATTTGTTGCGCTGTGCACAAGGGTTCTGCTAAAGCTGGATTTTCATATTACTACATTTTTTTTATTCATGTATAACATAGAAATTTTGTCCGCTCTAGGTGTACTATTAGGTGCAATTACCATAATTGTGGTATCATTTTTTATTGCTGAGTGACAGAGTTGTAAACTTCAAGGTTTCGTTCTTGAAAATTTGCGATTTTTGACAACTTTTATAAATAAATTGACAACATATATCGAAAATTCGAGACACACCGTTACTAGATTTTAAGTTTTACTTTTAAATGCAACAAATCTCGTCAAATTTGGTGCAGTGGTCGCCGAGAAAAACGAATTCTCCTTCAACATGTATTTAGATAGGAGCACCTGAGCTAAAGCTTCCTTTTATAGCGTTTGCTTAGATTAAAAGTAGGAAAGATGTATGACGAATTGCCTTGTTGATACCTGCCTGCATTTGACGTTGCATTTTTGTTTGGTTTGCTTCTTTTTGTAGTAAGCCTCTGTGTTCCCTGGAGGATAGGGCTTCGGTATCACGCAAGCGGGCAAACACGTAACTTAATGATGAAACGCAATTGTGCACGATGCCGATCGTCACGAACATGCGCGAGTTGCTGCTCTCGGAGAAGCAAACGTACAGATTGTGCCTGAACAATACCGTCAAGTAGCGGGCGTTCATTTCCTTTTCCTTCTTTCTTATTTGTTTCATCCTTTTCTAGTAACTGCAGTGCGTGTACAACATACACTCAGACCGGTTATGTCGAGCACCAGAGGCGACCTGTCAAAAGATGGCGACATCGTGTCCGCAGATTCTGTCCTCACTCAAGGCGACGTCATTTCTTGAGTTTGGTCCATACTTTTCTTTTCATGCTGAAATGTAGTCTTGTTTTTTTTTCTTTTTCGTAACACGGCAGCTCATTCCCCTAAATATATCGCTGCAAAACAAAACCAAACAGGTTGTTCCCCGCATTTGCAGTGCGCACTTATACGCCCTGGCGAGCCCAGTAACGCTCAGAGGAAATTCGCTATTATTCCTTTTTGCGCCGCGAATGGCATTACTTGCCTTCATGGCATCTCGAAAACATTGTATCACATGAGACATGGATATAGAGCAAAGCACAGACTCTATCTTCTTCTCAGTAAAACACAGAACAAAAATGACTTGGGGAATATTTTCATAAGCGCTGTTACGCGTGTGCGCTTTGCTTCCGTAGCTAAATTTTCCTTTACTATACGGGACGTTGCCTGGGAGTGTGTAGACACTGCCTTTCCCTAATTTTTGTTCCAAAAAAAAAAAAAAAGAACACAGAATAACTACGAGACTCTTTCTTTTTTAGATTGAATAATGTGTAATGACGATAGCTGAGGGAAGCCTTTAGTTCTTCTAATCATTGCATTTACTCAAACGCGTCGAAACGCCTGTTGTTGCAACGCGTTTACACCGGTGTACGAAGAGTCGCGGCTGTTCATTAACTGATATTCCTTATGACAATTGTTCCAGGTTTATCGTTCATCGCACAAGGAATCCAGACGCACGCATAAAGGAATCTGGGTTTGCGCTGTTGTGCATAGCGTTCCAATGCTTGCAACGCCACAGTCTAGTTTTCTGAAAGCTCTGCAAACTGGGCCGTCTCACTGCCTCGCCTCACGCGTATCGAGCTGCGTCACTTGTTTTTACAGCTATGCTTGAAACAGAACTGCCGTGGTGTTGTAGTTAGAGCACCTGTCTTGCAGATGAATGGTCACTAAATCGAGCCCCGCCGGGGATGGAGATTTTTTTTTTTCTCTAATACCGAAGATCTTTTAACAGCAGCCAGATAGAAGCTCGCAGACTCATTTATTATCCACAGAATGGCTATCGCCATCTAAATGAGGGGAGACACGGGTTATTTGCGAAAGTGGCGAAGTTGGAGCAGGCGATAGCCTGTCTAGATTTTCTGGGACTCTCAGAAAACGTGGTCACCTTTTCCCATAAAGAACGGAAATGATAGTCGCGGTGCTCAGGAAACAAAAAAAAAAACATAATTGAAGACGAATCTACAAGCCCTCTAAGTTCAAGCAAAATTATGAATGGAGTAAGGGTCCTTATAGATTCTCTGCTGCTGACTGTCAGTGCACGGAGCAACAAGCAAAGTGGCATCCAACTCAAAGCTCTGATTTTGTTTCATCTTCCATTCATCTCTTGTAATTACGCTGTTGCACTCCTTGTTGCTGCTTCCGTTTCCTCATATTCTGGCCCATGTAATGATAGCTTTGTATGGTGCGAAAAATAGCGAGTAGTTTCCCTTGTTTTTTTTTTCTTTTTTTACTAACCCCTGAGGATAATTTTTGCACACTACAAAAATGTCTCTCAAAATGTATCACTGGTATACGGTTTCTGTGTTAGAGGCTGCTCTGATTCGTCGCTTGATCATGCTGCATGTAGATGTTTTCCATAGCATTGTAGTTGCCACGCTCAATAGGACATGCGGAGCGTAATACAGGAGATCGACCGCACCGCCGGACCAGGCGCAGCTGGGCGCTTTTTGCATATAGCTTTCTCGCAGTGGCATCAAAGAGGGGTGATCAAACTCGATGGTGTGTAGAAGTACTTGCGTGATTGTTTCTATCACGCTGACGCACATAATACCCTTTCTCAGAGATAATGCACAGACCTGGACACGTATAGCATGAAAGCTGAAAACGGTAGGTTCGGAACATCCATGCCGCAAGCAAGCACGCCACGTTCCGATCGCCACAGTCCGGCCACATTTTCGAGGCGTTATCGGGGCACGCGACAAACGCACGCATTTGGCGATTGGCCACTAGAGCACGCAAAGCCATTTGGCCACGCACGTCGAGCAGGTTTACGCGCCAGGATGAAGGGCTACAGAAGGGGGCGCACCGTATTCTCGTTCCAACTATAGATACTTTTTCTTCTTTCCTGATGGTCCCTTGTTGCATTGTGCTGCATACGTGTCCCTCGACGCATACGCTATAGAAGTGACGCGCCGTTCGGGGGGGGGGGGGGGGGCGGAACACATTTAAATCTCGTCTATAGTGGTGCACCGCACTCACGCTCTAACGAACTGCGCGGTTCAGCGAACACTGCACATCACGCTTAAGGTACGTTGACCGCGCCGTTGTGCGTTTCAGAATGTGACGTTAAAGATGTCTAATGTCACGTGTGGCGTATGACTTTTTGTAGTTAACAATTTCTTTAAGCATGCCTCCGGAAAAGAGCTACTGAAAATTTCGCTATCCCAACGTGATGAATAATAAGTCCACACTAAGAAGGAAGAGCAAAAGGTAAGAAGGGACACAGAAGGAAAATCTTAATTTCAGTGAAAAGGAAATGGGTAGGAGGAATGAACGTTGATATTTAGCATGAAGACAAATGCCGCAAGTGACCCGCCGTGGTTGCTCAGTGGCTATGGTGTTGGGCTGCTGAGCACGAGGTCGCGGGATCGAATCCCGGCCACGGCGGCCGCATTTCGATGGGGGCGAAATGCGAAAACACCCGTGTGCTTAGATTTAGGTGCACGTTAAAGAACCCCAGGTGGTCAAAATTTCCGGAGTCCTCCACTACGGCGTGCCTCATAATCAGAAAGTGGTTTTGGCACGTAAAACCCCAAATATTATTATTATTATTAAATGCCGCAAGTGCACGGATACTTTGTAAGCAATGCATGTACAACACCGCGGGCAGCCTGGCATCTCACGTCAGGGCGTGTCTTACTACATGTAAGATTATCATTATACATCTAATGCAGGACGAATTTTCAGTCATTCCGCGTTGCGTATGCTGCATTGAACGGAAAAAGTCTGTTTATGAAAGCGCCGCAAATGCAAACATCACAGGCACTGCACATGCACGCAACACGTGCAGGTCATGGGATCAATGGACATATATAGGGCTAAGTTGCATGAACACCACTAAATGAAAACAAACTGTGTCGCAGGCTGAAAAAAACGTAGCCGAGGGCTGTCAGAGCGCGCCTCTGTTTTAAGGTCCCGACAAGTGTTCACGAAGTACCGGCCATGAATTCAGAACGTCTAGAAGTTTCAAAGGCACACCTTGAGACGATCGTACACGGTCCTATTTGGGGCACTCATTCAGTTTGTGCACTACAGAAGTGTACGACGGGTCATGGTGCAGAAGCGTAAGAGAAAGCAACATGTGCCATTTTTCTCAGTCAAGGTTGAGCAAAATGTTTATATGTCCAAAACTAAAAAAAGAAACGACTGACACAGAATCACGGCCATTCTGTGGTTTTCATGAGGAGCATCACAAGCCTTTGTTGTTGAACAGTAATGTCCTCGAAGTGAAAAAGAGTGGATTATTATTATTATTATTATTATTATTATTATTATTATTATTATTATTATTATTATTATTATTAAGAGAGAGGGAAATAAGGGGCGGAGCAGGCTGGAAACTGTCACAGAAAGAGGCACAACGCCTGCCTACTTTTTAGGGAGGAGGGGATAGAAACAGAAGTTGCCAATAGGAAGGAGAGAAAAGGTATGGAAATCAGCCAGAAAAACATCTGTTTTGTTACCGTACACTGTGGGTAAATCAAAGACGAATGGAAAGAGGAAAGGAGGGAGAGAGTAAGTAGAGAGAGAGAGACAGAGAGAGAAGGGAGGAAGGAAAGGCAGGGAGGTTAACCAGACTGAGTCCAGTTTGCTACCCTACACGTGGGGAGAGGAATGGAGAGTGAAAGAGAGAGAGAGAAAACATGAGTCTATACCGCAATTTCACATGCACTAAGTTAGGTGTAGGATGTCTATAATCGGCACTCAAGTCTGTTGCCTTCAGGTAGTGAAAAAGCGCTCGAACTGCTTTCTGGGCTAATGAACGGTGAGGCCAGGCTCCCAAGATCTTTGCTTCTGTAAATGGCCTGTCATCCAGTCTATTCAAGGCACACTAGAGAGTCTGACGTTGATTATCAAAGCGAGAACAGTGACACAGAATATAACTGATGGTCTCTTCACACTTGCCCATAGCGCACATTGGTGAGTCCACCATTCCAAGAGAATAACTATAGCTGCTCATTGAACCATGCGGCCTCAAATAGCATTAGCCATAGGATGAACTGAAGAAGGTTCTTGCTATTCCATGACGTGAATTAAACGTGGAACAAAAGTTTTTATCTCTTGAGCTGCATAACCATTATGTTCACCATATTGTGTTGTGCAACAACATCATGATAGTGATTCATTGAAATGAGGTTTACCAAGAGCCGCACTAGCAAGTGGCAATTTAGTGGAGAGAAAGAAAGAGAGATAATTTCTTTACAGAAAGGCGGGGAGGCCGGCGGCGGCTGTCTTGCTTTGGCCTGATGAGTGATCATGAAGGGAAAGTTGTACCTATATAAAATTACATCCTGCTATGAAACTTTAAAATAGCGTGCCCCGCAAGAAGTCGAGAACGGCCCTTATGACTAAGTTTTTTTGTTGTCACGGGCCCATAATGAAGTCTTACGAGTGGCACCCTATTGACGTGCGCAATCGTGTGTGTCAGTTTCTTCCGTTCGCACAAGTAGGCAGGACCGATAGAAAGCGGGTGTGCAAGCGTTTCAACCTCATGACAATAGTCGCAGTATGGATCAATCTTACTGCGACAACTGAGAAGTCCATAAGTTCCTGGTCAATGCTACATGAAGCTATTCATGTACATCATACTTAATTATTTGCTTACGATAACTATAGTTGGACGTGCGATGATGCTGGGATGTGAAAGGCAGGTTGCTACTGCAGAACGATCTACTCTCGTTGATTCATTTGCTAACTCAAATGGTTAAGACCCCTTCTGTCGAACAATTCTTAGAAATGAGATTGAATGATTGAAGACTGAATATTTCAACAGCCAGTGTCAGCACAAATATCAAAGGCCATGATCAGTGCTACAAGAGGCTTGACAAGCCCGAGGATTTAAGTGTTTGAAAATTAGGGGGTTCTGCGTGCCAAAACTACTTTCTGATTATGAGGCACGCCGTAGTGGAGGACTCCGGAAATTTCGACCACCTGGGGTTCTTTAACGTGCACCTAAATCTATGTACACAGGTGTTTTCGCATTTCGCCCCCATCGAAATGCGGCCGCCGTGGCCGGGATTCGATCCTGCGACCTCGTGCTCAGCAGCCTAACACCATAGCCACTGAGCAACCACGGCGGGTGATTTAAGCGTTAAACAGTGAAAATGTTAACATGTTATTCAGATATAAATGAATCAAAGAAGCGTATGAGAGGAGCCTTGCACTGCATAGTTTTTTTTCTCTTTCCCTTTTGAGGGAAATGGAAGCGTGAAAGGATTGTATTTGTGAGACGTAAAAGAGCGCCCGTAAGTGACAGATCTTGAACACTGTGCGAAAAGTGAAACGTACGAGAGATAATTGAGAAAATGCAGATATCGTAAAACGATGACGAAAGACGCAGAAAAACGATGACGAAAGACGCAGAGACTTGAAAAAAAAAAAAGAAAATAAAGTACTGACGGGTACATGCGCTCTTCTACTGTCGTTACCTGGCAGATGAAACTGGCAAGTGTGTTCCGCATGAATAAAGACGTATTAACAAGAAGATTATCGAACTGCAGGAAAGTAGCAGTAGTGAATGGGCTCGCAGCTTCTTGCCTTGCCTCGTGCAAGCGTGCGAAACGTAACTAAGAAATTTGCAGAGGCAGTTTTGTACACAAAACATATGCGAAATTTCTTATAACGTGAGCTATTTGGCGGCGCAGAAAGACGAACTCGGCCCGCCAGTGAAGGGTGCCCGCTGAGCCCGGCGCAGGAGTACGCCGCGCAAGGCACACGCCAATGGCGTGACGAGCGCTGCGACGAGGTGATCGGGAGGACGGGGAGGCTTCTGTCCGCGCGGCGCATCTTCCGCCGAGATTGCGGGATTAGACGCCCGGCGTGTCATAGTGGCAAAGAAGACGGGTAGCTCGCGCGGAGAACTGGCTGCCAACAAATTATTGAGCGAGCGAGCCACGTATTTGCCGGGAGCTTAGGATCGCCATTAAGGGGGCGCGCGGAGGGGCAGGGAGCAGTTCCTCAGGCGAGCTTTGCACGTTTGCTCCGATACGGTAAATTTATACGCGGGGATTCCCACGGTCTGGTCGGCCCTCGGGCTCTCGTTCGGACCTCCTTGGCAACTTCGCCACGCTCCCCCCATTGTCGCTCCATTGTCCGCGCAGACAAGCGCGGCATCGGCTGCCGGCACGCACGCACACGGTGTGCGTTCTCAGGCTAACGCAGCCGTGCCGATCACGCGTGACAACGCACTGCGCTTGCCTCTCGAGGGCTCTCTCGCAAGTGTTCAACTGAGCGACATGCTTTTGTACACGGCTTATGGAAGCGAGCGTGCTGCAGAATGCGAGGTGAGAAACACCGCCAACCCTTCTTCGTCAGGGAAAGCAGCAATATTGCGGATACACTTTGTTAATGCACTTATTACTTCTTGAGCTCGAGCTCAACGATATTTCTTACTTCTGAGAGGTACTCTTGTTGTCAATTTACGCAGCACGTCAGCTATAGGCAATCGCTAAATCTAATAAATTTATTCCTTCATTGCGCGTAGCCGAGCTGCACTTTAGCTGTACTTCTGTTGAGGAGCCGGTGCAACGCGTTGGTATTGCTGTTGGTGGTGGTGTTGATGGGCGTCGATAGTCTATATATTATAAATCTTGAGTATGATGCAATGCACGTATATTGCTCAAGAAATCTGCCCTTTAATTATACATACGGCACCTTGAGAATTATCACCAGTATATCATGATGGTATCCCCACCTGCCCCCCCCCCCCCCCCCAACTTAAAAAAAATGCAACTCAATGAACCGAAACGAACTTGTGAGAATGTGCGAATTTTACTCTTGTCTCACAGAAACGAGCAATCGTTCGTATGTTACTAGAGTTTCATTTCTTAATTAAGTTTCTCAAAACCCTTATAAAGGAAGCATTACCTGAATTATTTTGAGCAAAGCTCCAAGGTGTGAACTTTGCTTAGTTCAGTGCCCCTTCTGTTCTAATCACTGTGATCACGCTTACGACTATAGAGCGCTGCATTTGTTGTAAGTGCTAATAAACCGCTATTATCACACACTGAGTAATCCACATGCATAAGGCTTGAACTATCAAGAACAAACTACTTTTGTAACCTAGACCCGCGAAAGAAAAAGAAGAATACGTCGAAAAATGTATCTCTTATTGCTACTAACGCATAGCGAACAGTTTCCTGTCAGGAAAAGAGGAGGCGCCAAAAATGAAGTCGTTGACAATCTTTTTCAGAAAGGACCACGACGTATATATTTTCAAGGAAAAAGTATAGTTTCGCCTGAAAGGCGAAGCAGAAGATTCTCACAGAAGATTCTCTTCTGTCCACCTTGCGGGTTTCCGCAGAACTACTACCTCAAACTCTTGCCTTTGCTTCGTGTTGTCGACAAATTCGACTTCGCCCTCCCATCTGCTAGCCGCCTGGTTAGCTAAGATGGTAGAGCGGCTGCCCCGGAAAGGCGGTGGTCCCGGGTTCGAGTCCCGGACCAGGAAGAATTTTTCTTCAACTCTAAGGCTTTTCTTTCGAGGAACCCGTATGGGTTTCCTTTGTAGCAATTGCTACGAACGGGTGGATGTCTGATTTTCCCTTTGTTCATTACTTCTCTCCACCTTGAGGGTTTCCGCAGAACTACTACGTCAAACAACTATACGAAGTAAGGGTAGTAGTGTCATCAGCCGTATAAGCTTGTAGACATTCGCTTGGAAACTAAATTAACAAGCATGGCGTTACACGCGCACACGCAAACATGAAAACATCTCACTCGATGACCGTGGAGACTCGCTGTCAAAACGCTGGAGTGAGGCAGCGCTGCAGCAGCAGCAACCGAATTGGCCTTCGGGCTGCGTCTCGCATCAACGTGAACTAAACCGCGAAAACACAGTGCGTGGTGGACTGTGTCTCCGTCGCAGATGGCTTTCAAGATACAGCAGCCCGGGCGGGCGCGCGGCTGCCCGGGCCGCCCGGAGTAGAACGGCCCCCCACCCGGAGCCTAGTGCGCGACGGAAGACGGGGCGCTTCCTGCCCGCTTTCCTCCGCTGCGTGCGCGAGAATGAACCGCGATTGCCGGCTCACCCTCACACGCTTTCACTCTCACATACAGCGTACGGCGCGCGGCAATGATTTTATCGCCCTTCAACTTTATACGAAACCTCACGGCGACGGCGACGCTGACGGCAGAATGCACCTGGAGCGTCCATATAATTGCTATCGCAATAATAAATGTCTCTGAGGCGATTCTCTTTTACGAAACCGCACAACAGACAATCTGAGTGACCAGCTTGCCGATGTTCACTGATGCGACTTCGCTTCGGTTGGTTCTCACTGGGGCAGCCGATGAAAAAGCTCACGCACATCGATAGCTTCAGAACGACGCGGAGGCGCTGGCTTAAACGGTTTGGTAATCATTTTTTAGTGGTGCCATTGAGCCGAATAGGCCCGTAATGAACTAAGGTCACGCGAGAACTGTATGTTGTGCGTGCGTGTCGGACAATGGTGTCGTTGCTCCCCATTCGGTGCCGTCGTTCCACAGTCAAACCCCGTTGTACGAGTGAAATTTCAGAATCTGTAGCGAGTTGTTCGGCGTTGGGCATGGCTCGATTTCTCGCCTCGATCGATCGATGTCTGGTGGGCACAATATTTCTCTTAACGATTCATATTCTCCTCGATCTTTAACATGGGCATAAGTTGTACCACATCGTCCTTATGTGTTCGCACGACAAGCTCTTTCTCGTGCTGTTGGTGAAGATGGTAGTTTATTATTTGCATCTGCGGCTAGTCTCGATTGTTGAGAACGCTCACACAGCCGCACGTTGCACATATGGAGTGGTCATCTTTTGATGTCATAGCTTGGCTATGTATGTTGCCTGTACCTCCAGTAATCAAGCGAATGTCCTTTACTACAGGCACTGTCCCTTTTGTATTATTATTATTATTATTATTATTATTAGTAGTAGTAGTAGTAGTAGTAGTAGTAGTAGTAGTAGTAGTAGTAGTAGTAGTTTTTTTGTCACTGATTTCAGCTGAGTTTCTGTTTCATTGTTGTGTGATAAACTTCACAAACTTTTAATTTCTGTACATGTTGCCATTTTGACTTTGTTTGCCGACATGCCGGGCCAAGTCACGCAAGCCACTTCCTTGGCTTTGACGGGCCTGCCTTCTGATGTACGATTATTGTAAGATGGCAACAATAATAATAATAATAATAATTATTATTATTATTATTATTATTATTATTATTATTATTATTATTATTATTATTATTATTATTATTATTATTATTATTATTATTATTATTATTATTATTATTATAGCAGTAGTAGTAGCTGTAGTAATAGTATTAATGGCGGTGGCGTTTTGTTGTTCTGCAATTCTTAATTTTCATATGTGCTTTCACTTCCTTGTCCACGCCAACTTCATGCGCCTCCCCAGATAAGTTAGCAGACCTAGCCTTTCAAATATTCCTTTGTTCATGCACAGTTCTCTAAGCTACTTCCAAAGCTGAGCGTTAGGTAAGTATGAAAGGTATATCGAATTAAAAAATATATATAGCATGACAGATAGGTGAGCACGACGTCTATCGCGGTATAAAGCGCATTGCATTAAGAGCACGACAATTTACATAGCACACTATCACGTCCACCTCGCACCGCCAGCGTGTAATTACACTCAGGCCCGTACATTCGCCCTCCAATTCTGAATTATAGAGGAATCACAAAGGAGCAGTCGATACACCTCTCTCATAAGAATATCGTGTGTCGTTGAGTAAACGCTGTTCCAATTGCGCTAATGCATGGCGCCGTTATGCGCTTTGGTCCATTCGAAAGAACTCAAGAATTTTTTGCAAGTTTAGGCAACTTCAACGTATATTCAACGTATTGTACCATACTTACCTCAGAATACACGACGATGGCCTGGAAATTCTTGTGTTGGATCGCCGCTCCACAGTTCTTGTTCACTCTTTGTCGATCTGTTGTGCTCGTATAGCATATTCCATTCCTTGAATGATTGTATATTGCTTCATAACAGCGAAGCTGTTAAAGGGAGTTCCGCAACGGCGGTGGGGAAGGCAAACGCAGGCATGCGGTCGCTATCAACTGTCACCGATAGAGCAGCCGGCGACACAGCCTGCACCAGAGCCACGATTTTGTTTTGAAACATAGCATTATTGAGAGTTACAGAATAAAAGTTACTTTGCTTATACATCACGCGAGTAGACAACAACTTCGTTGCGCGGTTTATCTTAGCCAGTATAGTTCGCCATTTTTAGTTTCTCACGTCTCGTTTAACCGGCTCCACTTTCGTGGTCAGCAATGAGGGGCCCAAATTGACAAACTCATTGCGGGTTTCGCGTCGGGGCCTTATGGACAACGCCAATTTTAATATCTGTTCTTATAAGTACGTTCTTACCACACTTTTACGGCGAAGCTGCCAAGGGTAGTTCCACTATGGATCTAGTGCGTCGGCGTGGTCTATAGGGTGTCCCAACTAACGTTACCAAAGCTGTTCAACGAAATAAAGATTAAACACACTGCAAGATACAATAATAAGACCTAACGTGTTCAATCGTCAGACCTGTGACAACAGAACACTAGAGTTTTTATAATTGTATGTTGAACCATGTTCTTTAAATCCTTTTTGTTTTCGTTGAGAAGCTCGGCTAACGTTAGGTGGGACACACGGTATATAAAATCTGAGAAATCCGTTATAGAGATTCGGTGTCTTGGATGCTTGAGCTGCTCGAATGGGCATACACCGGCGAAAGATATTTTCTAATGTCAAGGCGTGAAATGGCCCATTGAGCAAAAAAGCCAGCGTCTGTCAAATGCAGGAGCTAAACGGCACCTAATTTTCCATTGGCGCCGACGCCACGTCATGAGCGCGCCTCGACGGAGCAGAACGGGCGAAAGGGAACACCTGCTGCCGCCCTAGCACGCCAGGTGTGACTTGAGGGAAGAGGATCATCGCTGTGACGTCACGGCACCCTCGCTCTCGTTCTCGGAAGCCTGTGTTATCCGCGCGGTCCTTGTCCGCGCAAGCTCTCGTCTGCGTTCTAACTGCTCCTCGGTAAGGCCAAATCAAAACGCACCAAGTGTCTCAACGCGTTTGCTTGCATGCGTGCAGTTCATAACTGGAAGGGCCACTCAGCGGCGTTCAACTGGACATTAACGCTTCCACATTCACCACTCATAAGAAATGCTTAGGTGTTCTCGGATTTCTTAAAAATTATAGTCCACCCCATCGTTCAGCGCTACAGTATAGCCATTGTCTATTTTTATGTGCTTTAACAAATGCGTGAATGTTGATCAGTGGGGCTCACTGAAACTGTGAAGGTACCCTTCACAGTTTCAGTGAGCCCCACTGATCAACATTCGTGCATGTATTCGCGCATTTAAGAGGACCAACGTGTTCGGCATGAAGTGGGTGCCAAAAGCTTCCTGCCATCACTCTACAATGCCGACCATATGGACAGAAACGTGCAATGTTCTTCCATGACTATTATTGGCCTGGAGTGTACTTGTTTAAACGAGCGCACATGCTTTCTGCCGTGATAGAGCGCGCAGCACACTCAAGTTTTCTTATGGCATCTAGGCTGCGCTGTCGACTATTCTGCTGATTTGGTCTCTGTGTCGTTGGCAAATATTACACTTATTGCGTGCCTTTACGTCAACACTGTTTTCTCCAATTTTCATCGATGTTTAGAACTCGTCACCTAAGCTATTTTCGCACATTTGCGAGTTTAGCACTTATTCAGCTTTGTGTTTTCTGCTGCCTTTATAGTCTCTTTGTCGAGCTCCAGCTCATCCCAAGCGGTTTTGCAGATCTATTTCTCTTTCTTTCATCTATTTTCTTTTCCGGTTATGTGCCCTTCCTTTTCCTTCCGTTTTCCGTCAGATGGGCGTTGTGCCATATTTGGATGTCATTGCCAGTCGTAAATAATAATGAATACGAGTACTACAAAACAATTATGAACTTACGAATAAACTAGACTGAGCATGATATTTGGGCGCGCTTCCTGACTACGTGACAAGTGAAAGGTTATTCAGATTATGAAAGCGCTTTCATTCGGCGTTTTCGCAATAGGAAACGGCGAACGCTTTACGTCCATGAAGAGCTCAAAATGGCATGCCACTGTCAGAGCTATGAGATGAGCTATCCGAAGAGACAGAAAGATGGTCCGGGCCACTGGTGTCAGTATGCAGTGTGTTTACTCTTACTGAAACGTGGGAGCTGCAGCTAAAATCGGGGCCTGAATAAGTGAAGCTCTTCGCTCGTGAGAATTTCCGGGATCGACCTGTGCCACTACGCTGACCAATCACCGCACTAAGCAGTGCGATTTAAGCATCCAAGTAGCCATAAATTGCTTCTATGTTGGAATAATTTCCCTAAGTTTGCACCTGCCCAACTTACGCCGGCTCTAGCTTGTTCAGGATATTAGGTGAGGGAGAACGGTGTCCCAGCTCCTTCAAGTCTCACCAATCATGTCGAGCAATACAGACCTGCGGCTGGTGGCTCGAACTGCGGGTGCTTACTCGCTCATGCGCTATCACGTAATAAATAAGTAAATAAATAAATAAATAAATAAATAAATAAATAAATAAATAAATTTAAAAAAGCTTTTACGAAGCCGTGTGATCCGGTGTCGAATAGTTAAAAGCCAGCGCGGCTTCTGAACGTCAAGAAAGCGGGCTCGTACCGCCAGCGGTGCTTTCACGTTCTCGCATCGGTCACGCGATTCTGTGATTTCAACTGTCAGTACGCACGGCCAGTATTTCGTCTTTCTGAGCAGGCAACGTCGCCCTTCTTGTTTGAGCGGCGCGATATTGACGTGGTTCAGAAGCGACTGCATTAGGCCCTTAGCATGCTGCGGTTGTCTAGTTTACCGCAGAAACTTAATTACCCTTTTGTGATCAACGCCGAAATGGCAGCGACGTCCTTTGTCTTCAAGTCGATCAATCACAAAAGCAGTGAAGGGCGATAACAAGGTTGATGGTGACATCCGGCTTCGATCCCTTGCAGCTTCCATGACATCTATTCGGACAGAGAGTGCTTGCAACGCTTAATCAACCCGTGACTGTGGTATTGTGCAACTTGTGCTCTTCGGATAATCGAGTATTAATGTGACAGGCTATGTAGTCTGTTTTGCTTCTGTTAATCCTTAAGCCCCTCTTTCCAATAACGTTCATTCGAGTACTTCATTTTGACATCACACATGCAATATAATGCCCTCTTAGCAAGAACGTTCCAACGCCTCATTTTTTGCACACTGCTCCGTGAGAACACTTACCATCATGCTAAAGAAAGCTCTTGCAGCTGCGTTTCAACTGAATCCTATTGTCTCTTTGAAGTGCACCTTCATCTCGGTAAACCAGCACGTTTCCTTCCAAACATACCTCGATCTTCGTGGCACTCTTTCCTTTAACACTCCACGGGACTTTCCACAGCGGCACTGTTTCATTTCAACTTTTCTGTCATTGAATATAGCATGCCTCTCACAGCCGCAGAAATATTCTGTTCTTCACACATTTTTCCCCTGCAGTTTTGGTTCCATGCGAATAGCCGAAGTCTAAGTAAGAGTTTTGTTGCGCTGGCCAAAATACGTGCGTTATCAGGTGATGAAGGCCCTTGTGGATTTTCCGGAAATGAGCTACCTCGACGTGCGACTCTCAGGAGGGGTTTCATTTCTTTTTTGTCATGGGCACAAGCTTGAATATCATGATCGTCATTAATGTCAATCTCTCTCTCTTCTTTTCCTTTCACTCGTCCTGGCCTAACGAGGAGTAGCTGTCTAAAACACAATGTTTCCGCACAAACTCGCAAAGAATTTTCCTAGAAATAAATCTCTCTCTGTCTGGCCGAAGTTTATTTTGGCGCTGACAGGTTTTTTTTATGCCCATTCTTGTTTACTTGACTAATGGGAGTAAAATGGGAGGGAGAGAGGATAGCAGCATGAGAAGCGCTACATTAAATCGGTTTTGCTGCACCTTCCACGAACGTAAATGCTGTCGAATAATATCCGTAAATGAGATTAGACATCCACCTCATCATGCATACATCCGTAGCGTCATACTTTGCTGGTTTAGCACAAAAACTATAAAAGTATTTGCGTGCTACAACAACAACAACAACAAAAAAAAAAATGATCGGCGACATATCACTGTGGGCTCTTCGATGACTGGCATCAGAGACAGCGATGAGCCATCTTGGCAGATTGGCGCTAGTCATCATGATGATGCTCATGAGACTATCGACGATCACGCTGCTGTCGAATCTATGAAATGGCTTTGCAAGGTATTCTATTCGTGTTGTGATGCCGAAATGCATGTTCACTTACTAAGGATAATGCATGACGTGCCCTAGGAGACATTAAACATTTTCTTAAAGCGATATCTCTGTGGATCCAAGCGTGTTTTGTTAGCCGCCACCTAAAGAAACTTACATTATATTTGTATTCTTATTTAAATAACTAATAATAATAAACTAACCCACATTTAATAATTTTTAGGTGATAACTTCATTACTGGATCTCAAGAGCATCTTTGAAAGCATTGTTGTACGTGGGTTACGACGCGCTGCCATTTGCGCAGCTCTTTTTCAGCGTTTCAAATGAAGTTCGCAATACTCTGAAAAAAAAAAATAAAGTAATATAGCACTGTTACAGGCTGTCACATTCACGTTGCTGTTCTTTTGCGACAGCATTAGGAGAGTCAAAGTGGAAAAAAGTGATGTGTGCGAAGGTACATATATATATGTATATATATATATATATATATATATATGTATTGCTGCTGACAGTGGCCTGCTCTAAACCACCGTCAATTGCACTTCGCTCCTCGAAGAGGCAGGACGTTTATCGAGTGGGGCGGCTCGGAATTAATTTTCACTACCAGGGGATCTTTACCGCGCCCCCAATGCACAAGACACGGCCATTTTTGCGTTTAGCCCCTATCGAAATGCGGCCGCCGCGACCAGGACTTGATCCCGCCTCCTCACGTTTAGCAGGCAACACCATAGCCACTAAGCCACCGCGGCGGGTGAAAATATTATATGTGGTCTGAAAATATAGTATTGATATTATAGTCGTAAATTTTACAATGAAAACTTAGTGAAATATTTATGACTAAATTACATTTAAGCCTGTAGATTACACCAATAATCGAAAATTCCTTAGGAGGATGCCCTTAACATTAGGTTGGTTTGGTCTTCAGAGAAGGGGCTGCTTTTTTTTTAAGTAGCTGTATCTTAGCTGCGACATCCCGAAAATAAAAGGTATCTACCGTTGTGTGGAACATTCTCTGATAAAGCCGGCGCAATGCTGTCAGTCAACTCAGTGTAACAATTATTCGCGACGGGAGTTTCATCTGTTGGTGTTGCTGGCACACTTGCTAACCTGTCAGATACAAATCTATCAAACATTCAACGACACACTCAATGAACTGCAATTGCTGCACAAACGTCCGCCCTTTTCACTATAGGCACTATGGCCTGAAGCTTTCCAATTGAGAGCAGCGTCAGAGCTCAGCGAAGGAAGCAAATTTTCAAAGACTCGATTCACATTCGCGACCACTTTTCCGGTGACTTGTCACAAGGTAAAAATATTCGAGATCATCGAATGTTGTATCCTTACCGTAGTGCGACGTTTGTGATAGTCGTGGCCGAACACGGCAGCACGAACATTCCCAAGCTTGGTGACTGGAATCCGCGCGAAACACTCAGACGAGCGTTCAAGCATGGACATGTCTCTTTGCGCTTGGAATGTCGTTTAATTTTCTTCGTAGACCTAGTGGCTGGTGTCGGCGAGATTGGCCCAATAAATGAAAAAGTCGCAGCAGTCATTAGCACATACAGTCTACAGTGCATCATTAGTGTAT
The DNA here is from genome assembly GCF_023375885.2 of Dermacentor andersoni. NCBI lineage: Eukaryota > Metazoa > Arthropoda > Arachnida > Ixodida > Ixodidae > Dermacentor > Dermacentor andersoni. The sequence continues at coordinate 102,434,674 of NC_092814.1, forward strand.
ATAAAGTCACCAAGGGAAGTTGTCGCCCCGACGCCACTGATGGCTGCAGTAGCAGCTGGGAAACAAACAGTGTAACGTGTGGTACCACTATGTTTAGAAGCGTCATCATGCCATGATTAAGGAGCTTCTGCGTATAAATGCGTCTCGGCAACGTTGAAGCCGACGGCGACATAAGTAGTAGAGGGTCCACTGCTAAAAGCACTGCTACGCGCCCCTGCTGCTTCCCTTTCTCGTTGAGGTCAAGAGCACGTAAAGCTGGGTGCATCTAATAATGTGCTGGTGCGAGGAGGTGTGGCGGAGAGAGACACCGGTCCCATACGGAAAATATAACTTTAGCCTGCCAGTATACGCATTGCTTACGGAATACCGATAACACAGTAGTGGCGGCATCTTGTGGAGCTTTATTCAATATAAAAGTGAGAGAAAGCTTTGGCGATCCATGCCGTTCTAATCGAAGAAAAAGTAAAAGGACCAGCATACATTCATAATTATGTTACTACCGACACCTCTAAGCCGGCAGCTAAGTAGCACATAGCCCATCACTGCAAGAGCAGTTTTGTGCACCCTGGTTGAACTGAAGAATAAGGGGATCTGATGGGCTCGGCTCGATTTTTTGTTAGCCACAATTATACGAAGTAGCAGACAGTGAAGCCAAAGAAAGCATAGACAAAGTTAATGGTTATGTCACGCGGGAACGTAGAAATTGCTGCGGCTAGAGGTGACGATTGGGCCAGGAATCCACCAAGCCCATTGACGAGTACGTCCGGTAGTAGGAACGAAAAAAAAAGGGGTTTACTTTACGTTATTACACTGGCTCCAGATACAGAAGCCTACTCTATGTATGAGCACATTGAACGTCGAGTTCACATCAGGACAGGTCAGCACCACCTCGCTGCACCGAAGGCCTCCGCTTTTAATACCGTCGTCTTCCCTAGGAGACTATGCTAGGGATCCTGATGACTGTGACGCGGCCAATCATAATAATCGAATCGGTCGCTGAATCCCGTTCAGCCCAACTCCGCCTCCTGTGATGCACCTTCGCCCCCGCGTATGGCGCAAGCGCGTAGCAGTCTGGGAATCCGAGGTCGAAGCAGTTCCCAAGGTAGCATTCGACGTTGGCCCTTTTCATTCATTAGTTCAGGTAGTCAGGTTCAGGTAGAGGGTTTTTTGTTGGCCCGTCAACAGTCAGCGTCAACGCTGCGTCGACTTCTGGATAGGCACTGATGAATGGGATGGTTGCCTCATGGTAAACGTCTAAGGAATACTCATCACCATATTGAGACGTCACAAAATAATTAGGTAAAGCGAAATGAAAGTGGACCAAAAGATAACATGCCGCAGGTAGGAGGCGAACCCACATCGGCGGTAATCCTCCTGCCCACTTCTTTGATATATGTATAGGGAGGAAATAAGATAAGAAGAAGGCAGGGAGGTTAACCAGAATCATGTCCGGTTGGCTACCCTACACCGGGGGAAAGGCAAAGGGGGAAAACAAAGATAACAGGGAGAGAGAGGAGGGAAGGAAAGAAGGAAATTGCAGTGAGTTCGCTGACGTGTGTGGCCTTACAGAAATTGCATTAATAGTCACAGTTGGTCGCACAAGCCCGTCGTCCTTAAGAAGCACAAAAGTGCCTTCACCGCTTTATGGGCCGACGGGCGATGGGGGCGGTGTTCCAGCAGCACCTGCACAGAAAGCGGCCGATTGTCCAGTTTATGAAAAGCTTTGGCAAGTTCTTGTCTCTCAGGGGTGTATCGTGGACAGTGGCACAGCAGGTGGTCGATGTTTTCTTCCGTGCCACAGACCTCGCATGCTCCACTGTCAGTCCGTCCAATTAATGTAGAGTATGCCTTTGTGAAGGCAACTCCTAACCAAAGGCGACAGAGAAGCGTAGCTTCACGTCGAGGAAGTCCGAGTGGAGGCCGGAGTTGCAGGGAGGGGTTTAGTCGATGCAGTCGTGTGAGTCGTAAGTTTGGTGAGTTCCACTCGGTCAGTGTGAGACTGCGTGCCAGGTATCGAAGCTGCCTAGCGGCGTCTGTCCTCGAAAGCGGAATTGGAACGCTCTGCTCTTCCTGATGTGCTGTGCGAGCAGCGTTATCGGCGGAATCATTGCCACTCATATTTGTATACGTGCACAACATTAGCCATGGGAATGTTAGCCAGCGCGGCTTACGGCTAAGCCAGTGGACGCGGAACGTCCTTTCTTAATCGCAGGCTTCACGTAGTGCGTGAGCTTAGCAGCAGGTAACTGTCCAGTAGGCCCTCGTGTGTTTTCACTCATGGCATGAAAACTGCCAAATTCTATGCCTTCACTAAGCAATGAGACAGAAGAGGAAGGGGATTCGAGTGGTTCACTTTCAATTGCGATAGCAATTATATGGACACTCCAGGTACATTTGCACCGTTGTCGTTGTTATCGTCGTGATGTTCCGTATAAAGTCCAAGTGCGCAAACATTGTGGCCGTGCACTGGGTGCGAGTGGGTGCGAGAGGTAACTCGCTGAGCGTGCTAGTGAAAGCGTGCGAGCGTGTACCGAGCGTGGTGGCTCGATGTCGCGCGTGCAAGGGAGGAAGGCGGCGAGCAACTGCACCATCTGCTACTGCGGGCAAGGCACGGGAGGTGGGGGAGGGGGGGGGGGGCTATACTCCGGCGGCGGCTGCGTATGGCGCGGCAGAGATAGGGCCGCGCGGCCCTATCTTGAAAGCGACCTGCGATGGGCGCAAAGTCTAGGTGCACCGAGGGCTGATAGCTTCATGTGCGCTATGTTCTCGCTGCTTAGCTGACGTTGAAGTGAGAGGCAGCACGAAGGTCATTTTGCTCGATGCTGCTGTCGCTCCTCCTTACACCAGCGTTTTGGCATCGAGCGTCCGTGGTCATCCAGTGAGATATGTTTATGTTTGCCTCTACGTGCTTGTCACCGTGCTTGTTAACTTAGTTCCTAAGCGAATGTTTACATGTACGCGGGCCTTTATGCATTTTCAAATGGTGTTATTGCCGCTTTTCGCCTAAGGGACCCCCACCTTTCGTTGGAAATAAAGATTTCATTGATTGATTGATTGATTGATTGATTGATTGATTTTAATAAAGTCAATAAAACTACTCTCTTTAGATCACATAGCTAACCAATAGTTTGCAAGTGCAATGGTTGCGTTGCCTTTCGGTCAAAACTGCGACGTTTTTGTTAGCCACAACTATACGAAGTAGCAGGCAATCATGCCAGATGAAACATAGGTTTCATTGTTAATTACTTCGAATAGTTGTGATTGAACTCAGCACCAGAACATGGCGCAGCCAGCACTGCTACTAAAGTTTATGTCAACCTATTGCGTAAATGATAATTGTTCTTAAATCCGAAACAGATATGGACGGCACATGGGTAATGGTTTTTCTTAATATGAAATGGTTCCGCACTTTCACGTCGTTTCCTATTCCTCTGCCTCGCTATCATACTTGTGCGCTCAAAAAAATGCTGACAGCCGCATGACGTGCAAGGGGAGATAGATGCCGCTTAGGAGAAACTCCCTGGCCCCGAGAAGTAAGGTGATATCTAATGCTTTGTTACTGTGCCCTTCTGTGTTCGCAGCGCCGCGTCCAGGAGCTCTGTCCAAAACATTACTTCAAACCATAGCTCTCCACACCCTGTCACACTTTTCATTTGCTTTATCACGCATATTCATGTACATGCACAATCAAAGTACGCAAGAAAACCAAACGCGCGTACGAATTATTGACTGTATCGTCAAATTTCTTTTCCGCGAACTTTAGAGCATACAACGCAGCAACACTGCTCATCCCTTGATTACGATAGCGAAATTCCGTACCATTAATAAACCAAATTAAAATTAGCCATTCCTCAAATAAATGATCTAAGCCACATCAGAAAAAAAGACGAGATTTGCTATTTACAATAAGCGTGAATGTCCAGTGTTTCAACGAAAGTAACCTCCACGCTACAGGACAAAAGTAAAAGAAATAAATTTTTCGTGTCTTCATTTCAAAAGATACACATAGGACGACGGTAGCACCATAAAGGCTACGAAACGTGGCAGCTGATGCACCAGCATAACATCATTCACATCTTTTTGAAAATGCAATGGTCTCGAATACAAGATCTTTGAAGACCAACATAACAGATGTCAGCAATGATCAGCTTCATGAAGTCCATTCAGATGCGTTTAGTGTTACTTTTCCTAGAATGAATGAAAATAATGCAAGAAGACTTAAGGTGATATTGATTTAAAAATGGCGTAATATTTGGCGCCGAGTGTTTGGAACCTTTTATAGACACGCCTCTATAGCCAACTTCAGGGTTTCAAGCCGTGTTTTTGAATTTTAGGGCGAGATCTCTAATGAACTCAATTTTATTCAATTTGCAGGGCCACTGGAACCTCCGGTAATCAGGGATGAAAGTGGTAACATCGTCAACGAGACGGCTGGTCCGTATATGGAAGGTGACGTGGCTACACTTGCGTGCCAAGTCAAAGCAGGTGAGCGCACTGAATGTTCGTAAATACTTCCCGCCGTGGTTGCGCAGTGACTACGGTGTTGGGCTGCTTAGCACGAGGTCGCGGGATCGAATCCCGGCCACGGCGGCCGCATTTCAATGGGGGCGAAATGCGAAAACACCCCTGTACTTAGATTTAGGTGCACGTTAATGAACCGCAGGTGGTCGAAATTTCCGGAGTCCTCCACTACGGCGTGCCTCATGAACAGAAGGTAGTTTTGGCACGTGAAACCCCATAATTTTTTTTTATATTTCACGCAGGTGCTCACCTGGGATTCTTAGCTGCAATGAATTTACACCTTTGTATGTTGTAGAACAAGCGCCGTTAATACTGCATCACTATAGATGGTTTAAGACCATGTCTAAGTAGAGGTCACGTTACCCCATACAGCCGTGAAAACTTCCTAATTAGTACAGCAAGAGACTCGACAAATGAAACAGGATGACTGGTTTGCAAGGATGACGTGGCACCCAATCACGGATGCAATCAAGACGTGCACGCCAACCCACGCCATGAAGAGAAAGCCTCTAGTAGCGAAAGCCGTGCATGCTTGAAGAGCATCGGCATGGCCATGTTACGTCTTGTCAGTTGCTCGAGCTAGCTTGAAAGTGACTCACGCGTGGCCGGTAACCCTTGATGGTTGTAGAGTGCTCGCAAAAGAAACGCTCAGGTTGCAACGATACTTCTGCTTCGAATAAAAAAAAAAAACGTGTTTCAACGACACGTTTTATAGCTCGCCAAGATTACAGAGTCCCGCTTGTAGAATCCCTAGACCACGTCTGATGGGGTGACGTACCTAGCTTGGCACTGAACGACGCGCCTGGCGCCCCCAATATGTGCATAAGGACGACCCACTGCGATACTTGGTGACGCTTTTCCAGGAATTTACGCGGCGTGGATTTCTCTCGGGGTAAACGAGTGCGCGCTAACGGACCCTCAGGCAGAACGTGTTGTTTTACTGTGCAGAAACACGAGGAGTATGAAAAAGGTTGTGGTCTTGAGTCTTCAATTTTCTGCTTAATGTCAGAAATGTGTGATATATCTCACTGGCACGAAACATGCATTGTGAAAAAAAATAAGGAAAGTACATACGGTAAAAGATTGACAAAGACACTGACTCTACATATTCTTAACACTGTAGCGAGTTCTTCGTCGCAGAGAGGCGTTATACTACATAAACAACTGAGCTTATGCACCAAAAGTATGTGATCCCCAAAGTGAGGTGTTCGCTGCAGTTTCTTTTACTGCTACAGGAGTTAAGTGCTGGAAATAGGGTTTCTTGAGTCCGTTCGTCCGCCCCGTTACGCCTTCATCGTCGTCGTGGCGTGTCATCCACGAGGCATTTCCTCATCCTCAGATTCACCCTCACCACAAGGCGGTATCACTGGGCATGAAACTCTTGCGGAACTGGACGCTCTAAGCACTGGGCTAGACTGCGATATTCGGGGGTTCTGTGCGTGGTTCTGAATCGGAGAGTGGTGGCGCCTGTGCATATGTTTCGGAGCATACAACAGGCAATACTGTATCGGATGAAGACGACGTTAAACGCATCACAAAGTTGTTCTTGCAAAGGTGGTGTTGCTCGCATTACAGTAAATGAGATCTGAGGAAGAGAAGTGGATATATATATATATATATATATATATATATATATATATATATATATATATATATATATATATTTTTTTTTTTTTTTTTTCGATCATGTGCTCCGAATTTGTGGGTAAGCAGCTGTGGCATTGTGAATTGTTATATATTGTATGTATCGTATAACATTTAAAACTGCCCCAGTTCAGAAGCACGACAGCCAAGCGCCAGCAAAGATGTTACAGAGAATGCGTAGACAGGCAAACTGCGGTGGCTTTGTTCTTAACACGCCGGTTGCTTATCCGTTCAAGAAATTACCTGCCACACTAAGACGTAAGATACGGCTTTCGGCTTTTAATCACTATAGTCCGGTCAATGCCATTTATTCGTAACCTTCTCATTCCTGCTAATACTAATTTCAATTGTCCGCTTAGAGCTGTGTAGCAGTTATAAGGCAACTATAGTTGCAGCATATTAGACCATTTAACAACTCTTAGCATTGTGTGATGTGGAGGGCGCAATTCGCTTGTGCCACCCTTATCACCGAAATACGTGTAGCTCAAAGTACGTTCATTGCGACGCTCAGCCGAGCAAATGCCGGTAACTCTTTAAAGGAGGTGAAGTTCTAGCTAAGAGCCTCTGCCCTATCCTCTTGTAAGAACAAACATGTCAAGGTCTTCGCCAATTAACCTCTTAGCTATCATTATTCTTCTGATTAATTTTGATCATCTGGGGTTCTGTAATGCGCAGCTAAATCTACGTGCACAAGCGTTTTTGTGTTTTCGACCCCATCTAAATGCTGTCGCCACGGCCGGGACCGAACACATGACCTCGAGCTCGGCAGCGCAACGCCGTAGTCAGTAAGATACCGCGGCGCTTGCGCCCAACGCTATGTAGGCAATTATTTACGAAAAAATTAACTCTTCGTGTTTGTGCACTGTACAGCTAAAGGTAAATATACACATCTGTCGTCGTGAAAAACTGTTTATAGAAGATTGCTGTAGGGGAATAGTAGTATGTTTATGACGCTGTTAAGCTACACGAGGGAGGCTGTTTCACAAAATTACACGATTCGACAACGAATAGAACGAAAAATACGGACTTGTATATCTTTCGCGAGCTAAAGTCGTTTACTGCGAAAAGCGTTCCATGGCACAAAAATGCCGACGACGGCAAAGCGACGGCGACAAAGAGAGCGGCATGACGATGACTCGTCGTTGAATATGACATCTAAGATAGTGAATCTTTGCGAGAGGGACGCTGACAATGACTGCTGCACTAAAAACCGCGCTGCGACGGATCGCTATCTTGATCAGGTGTATGTCTTCTTTTTACGAAGTAATTATGGTAATAAATAATGATTAATAAATTATAATTACGACGAACATTTAACTGCATTTAAATTTTCCGAATGTCACGTTAGGTCCGTCGTTTATGTCAAATCTCGTCCTCGTGTCTGTTAGCCTGCCCATGAGAACTGATGCAAAGCGTACACTAAACTAGGTGTTATATATATTCATCCCTATTCATCTATTTAACTGCTGCTATTCCCAGCAGAAGAAACAGCTAAACCAAGAGGTACCACTATAGTGCAGCCCTAGATTGCCGGCTACGCTCACGCGTTTCCACCCGCCGTTGTTGCTCAGTGGCTATGGTGTTGGGCTGCTGAGCACGAGGTCGCGGGTTGGAATTCCGGCCATGGCGGCCGCATTTCGATGGAGGCGAAATGCGGAAACGCCCGTGTATTTAGATCTAGGTGCACGTTAAAGAAACCGAGGTGGCCAAATTTCCGGAGTCCTCCACTACGGCGTGCCTCATAATCAGAAAGTGGTTTTGGCGCGTGAAACCCCATAATTTAATTTTTTTTCCCACGCGTTTCTCTCGGCGCAATGGCGCCAGACATTACAACCACTTCAAGGCCGCGGCGCCTGTTTCAAAGCCCGTGGATGACACGTGCCTATATCCGGAGGACAGGCATGATGCTGATGCACATTTGAAGAGCTGGCACGTGAGGCCGCGCTCAGCGGATGCCTGTTCATCATCGTTATTGTCTTCTATCTTGGGCGCGGACGTCCCGCTGCGCAGCCGAGAGTCGAGTCGTTTACGCGCCCGTGGCCTCTCTCCCCTCCAGCTCGACGTCGCTTTCGCACTCCTCGGCGATCTTCCTGGGCGCCTCGCGCATGCCTCGTGGCGCCGGTAATGAGCACTGCGGAAGCGGGCCGGCGCAGCCTCCTGCGGCTACAGCGGGCGTCCTTTTTAACAGATTGGGGAGCATTATCATTTGCGCGCTCGTGCGACGGGACGCATTACCTGTGTGACGAGCGCGCTCTTTTGCGCGCTGGGAGGCACTCGTGCGTTCCCAGCGCTGAATGCCTCGTGGCGCACACCTTGCCGCCGCCGCGGCGTGCGCCACAACCGCCGTTGTCAGCGTGCCCGGCGGTGCGACGTTGACGAGTTACATAATTGCGTGCCGCCTAAAGTTGGCACGCAGGTTGGCGCGAGTGACGCGTCCACGCCGCCTGGCCTGCGGTCGACCTCCTCCCGCTGCGGCGACAAAAATGGAAGAAGCGCGCGGGCGTCCCGCTGAGGTGCCGTTGGCCTGTCTGCCGGAGCACGCTGCCAATACCCGGGCGAAGCCCGGTGTCAGTGGGTGCTCGTGACAACAATGGGCAAAATTATTAAGCGCCGCGGGCCAGCCACTCTCTTGGGCCGACCGAGAAGGGGAAACATAATGAATTCGCAAGGAAGCTGTTGCGATGGTGAATATCTTGGATAATTTTTCGTTTGCTTTCTCCCGCTTGATGAGTTTGCCACTTCCGTTCAAGATTGTGAAACACCTTGTTATGCTGAGGAAATATGCAGCCTTAATTTCTCTGTAATATTTAATTTCTGATCCCTCGTTTATGAGCTGTGTAACAGAAGCCGGGTTTCTGTTACCCTCGTACATTGCAAAACCACAAGTGAGGACTGCTGTAATCACGTAAAATTAATGCATCATTAAAGTAAACTTTGTTCGGGGGTAACTTCAGAAAATTACCTGCGAAATAGAAGAGGCATATTTATTTATTTATTTATTTATTTATTTATTTATATACTTATCCATTTATTTATTGCCGTTTGGTGTGTTCTGCAGATTGCATTAGCTACTTTGTGCTTATCAAAAGTGCATCATTATAAAAGTGGCCTTGATGTCCCTGCTATCGTACCACGGTTACATGATAGCGCAAGATGATATGTGACTAGACAGCCTTAGTTTAGCGTTTGCAACCGAACGTAAAAGCATTACGTACGTCAAGAAATAGCATCGCCCTCACTGCGCGTGCTCGGAACGTTATTGGGTTTCTGCGGTTTATGTGCACTAGACAGTTTTAGAATAGCGTTTGTCGCCTTACATAAGTTAAACGTAAGCACCTTTGCGGGACGTTACGGTGCGTGTCCTTTCAAGTCTTTTAGTTTACCTTACGGAAGCATAAACGTAAAGAAAGCGTTATAAAACAGGGCGTCGTCTGGTGCCTCGTGCCAAACGCATCCAAGCCAAGACGATCCATTAGCGACCATCCTGCTGTTGCTATGTTGGCGCGCCTCGTTAGGCGTACGGGCGCCAGAATCGCCGAACGATCTCAGAAAATGGACGCGCTATGCGCTGATAACTAACCTTTCAGGTGAGTTTACAGAAATAGAAAGCTCATTACAATAGCTACTGGCGATCAACGCGAGTGAGAGCGTAGCCATGACGAGAATTCACGCTGAAGCGGGAGCCATGGGTGCCGCCATGTTCGACAACGCTATTTCTTAGCGTCCGTAAACATTACGGACGTTAAACTCGCCGAATAACGTACGTTATCATAGCGCGCGTAAGCCGCAGAAACCCAATAACGTTCCGAGCATGCACAGTGAGGACGACGCTAAATCTTTACGTACGTAATGCTTTTACGTTCGGTAGCGAACGCTAAACTAAAGCTCTCTACTATGATAACGTACGTTAGTCCTCTCAACTGAAGGATTTATAAGGCCAAACTACACGTACGCTTGCAGGCGTGCGAATGCTCGCGCCCACACGCCTGCGCAGGCGCAGGTGGTGCGGGACAGATCGTGTGTGTGCGCCGAAGCGCGGTGGAGCACAGATGTCTTCTCCAGACAAATATCGGTGCGCTATGTCGACCTCACAAAAATACGAAACGATGCCTACCAAGGCAAAAATAGTGAGCCAAGCCGGCGCGCGTCTTGTAGGTTCAAATCACCATTCCTCTCGAGTCGCGGCAAACGCAAGGCGCACTGGCGCGAGCTTTCGCGCCGCGGCAAGCGTGCGTGTAGTTTGGCCTATATACTAGTCTTGTCGAACACAAGCACGGCTGTACAGTAAGTTGTAACTAAGGATTGAAAAAGCACGCGATAAGAAAAAAAAAATTCGTGACGCACAGTGCATGGGTGCCGTAGAGCACCTTAAAATCTAAGACGTACAGGTAGCCTCAGGGCCCGTATTCGAGGCAATATGCTGTAAGATTTTTTCAAAAAAAAATTTATTCGTACTCTGGCTGATTTAGTAAGAAACAATAAGCTATAGGTTGTGTTCTTGAGGATAGTAATGCATGCGAAAAGTGAAAAAAATTTGCAGTGAATTAATTACGAATTAAACGTCGATGGTAAGAAATTCTAAATACGAAAGGAAAAATTTGTACAGACACCTTAATAAATTTTAGCGTCGACTGGACTATGCCGAAACGCTATGCCGACAAGCATGCATAGCGCTTATGGATTTTGGCATGTGGCAAAAGTGGCCGCGATTTTTACGCAGTGACTCTCTTACTCTAATCGTAGTCAATGCTTCAGGAAGTGCCCCCGCCCCCTTTCCCAGTAAACACACGCACGCACTTCCACTTCTAAGCAAAAAAAAAAGATATAATTTTTGCGAAGCCACTCGATCGCCTCCTGGTGGCCAAAACCTCTAAGCCCTCCTGCAAATGCGTTGTGTTTTCGCGACCCTTACGACGCACTGGCAGACATCTCATTGCAGCTGCGCGCGAAACTACGCATTACGTACCACATTTCTGACTTCTTACCAGAAAAGTGAAACAATGTTCCAGCATGCCAGCCTGCCAAGTGGGGTTTTATGGTTGTCGCACTAGTTGTCCGGGTAAGCCCTAATGCAAGAAGCAGGCGGCGCCGATGTGGTTCCCGAATATCTGTTTTATCATTATTATTATTATCATTATTATTATTATTATTATTATTATTATTATTATTATTATTATTATTCCTTCTTCTTTGTCACTACTATTAATGGGCGTAAAATATAGAAAAAGGGAAAGTAACTCATTTCATGTGTTTACGTCTCATAAAACAGTGCAAAGAAGAATTAACAAGGAACAAAGAGGATGACTTGGAACACAGGCGTTTGCGCTGGGTAATGGCAATAATGGCAATAGTTTCAACATGGAGCACTACCGATGATATCAGTAACTTCGTGCTCCATAATGGAAACAACAGAGCCCGTGTCCCGATTGATCTCATTGACCAGCGCTGCCGCAGGACAGCTTCTCTTGGCAAAATTACTTGCGTATCGCGACGGTCGACCATATAATTTACGACAGTTAGCTCTTGTAGAGATACCATGCATGTCGTTGCCACATTGTACGCGTGAACGTAGCGTACCTGCCCAGCTTCGAATATTGGTAGGAATCTTAATATCGGTCAAACTCTCTCCGAAGCAGGAGGCTCCAGTATTGCAGCTTAGACTTTAATAAGTGACCTGCGGTATATTTCTTCTGCTGATCGTATTACTGCGAAAGCAGCTGTCGCTTATAATTCACCGTAGGGCAGGCTTTTGCGTGGTTCTGTGAAACTTGGCAAGCTTTCCTGTTAATTCTATAGAGCATGAACGAATGAAGCGGCTGCGAAAACAATAATTCGGGTGAAACGACTCGGTGTCAAGACGTGAGAAACGGAGGTAGCGTGCATTAGTTAACCCTCTAGCCTGAACACTGTAGCCGTTGCCATGTTTCTGAACAGCCACCAGCTCACAAAAGGAACACATAAAGCGTCACTTACCCGTCTCATTGCACATTATTATTGTATAATGGCGTTGTCCCATACAGCTCCTTCAACGTGGGGAAATATATGCTCCAACTATCATTCACCAAGGTTTAAAAATATGCAAATGCGACGCAGCTGGACAGAACCAAGGTAATGTTGTTTGCCGTCGCTTGCAGATACTCAGATTATATATTGTATTCCTCATATTACTTTATTAGCCTTAATTAATTATACACCTTCTCAAATATTAAAATTACATGAAAAGTGTCAATTGTAGAGCAACGTGAAAAACGCCCGATACAGCTTTCTGTTGCTCTACAATTTTCTCATTGACACTCGGAAGCGGAAGCATGAGGAAGAAAGCGGAGGAAGCCCCCTTGAAGCACCGTCAGATGGCCCTCACGTCCGCACATCCGCACACAGTGGAGGAAAAGAACTAGGAAGCTTACCAGCAAGTATGCGGCCTGTAGGGTGAGCAACACAGCAACAAAGAACGTCAAGCGGAAAGTCAGAGAGGCTGAAATAATCTCATAGGTGGCAGCAATGGAAAAGAAACCTGCCATGAGTAACTACTTAAGAGGAAAAAACGAAATCAGGAAAGAAACAATTTATGATAACTCAAAGGGAAGCTCATTACTTTTCGAAGCGAGATCTGGATGCCTTAGAACACGCCCCAATAAAGCGAGATATAAGAAGGAAGAAGAAGCATGTGCTTGCTGCGGTAAAGCTAGGGAAACGAGCATGTCTTATTAGAATGTGAAGACATCTGCGCAGCGGTTGATTTAGGCACCACTGGACTCCTTGAAGCCCTTGGGTTCAGCGAGAGCAGGGGAAAAGTAAATATGCCCGCAGTAGAGATTAGCAAGAGGCGATCGCAAGATTGGTGGAGGACAAGTAGGGAAACGACAAAAGACGGGGACGTACAGAAGCAAAGTTCGCAATAGGGGATCAGAAAATTTGGTTAGGCATCGTGTTTTGTTTTTCTTCTTCTTTAACTTGGGTAGGACATTAGGCAGTATAGTAGCAAGAGCTTGGTGGCGCAACGCACCGCCCCGTTCCAAAGGGGACGCTCATAACATCCATCCATCCGCGACAAGGGTGGCACCAGACGTGCGACGGAAAAGAAAAAAGAACCAGAAAGCTCGCCTTCGCGCATAGCGTTCGCCTCAAGCGTTTCTCAGCAAATAATACAGCTGCAAAAGCTGCAGTTGCCGGTAGGCGGCAACTGTGTGGCCGGTCTATACAGGGTCTGCTTTTTTTTTTTTTGATTGAAGCAAATTTGTTAGATTGCGTATGGCACATAGCACAATTACAACCCTTGATCTAAATTACTCAATGAGGCGGTCATTACTTCTACAAGAAATCAAAATGTTCACTTGAATAATTAGTTTAATTACGCTAATTAACTTTTTCATTAATTTGTTAAGCCGCATATTTGAACTTACGAATTAGAGCCGCGGAGTTCGCACGGCGTATCCACTTGGAACGAATTCTCTGGACAGCACCAGCTCCGAGATACTAATTTTCAAAGTGTTCGATGTAACGCATTGGCGTCCTAGTTACTTTATTAAGAAACCACTGTTCTATGCATTGAAGCACAAAAGTAACTGGAACACCGATGAATTTCGACGGACACTGAAAATTAATGTCTATAGGAATTCGTTCCAATGGATACACCGCGCGAACTCAGCGGCTATAATTCGTAGGTTGAAATATGTGGCGTAAAGTAAATAATTAAAATGTTAATTAGCGTAATTATGTTAATTATTCAATGGAACATTTTGATTTTTCGTAGAAGTAACGACCGCCTCATTGACTAATTTAGATCGAGGGTTAGAGAGAGAGAGAAGGATGCATAGAAAGGCAGGGAGGTTAACCAGAGGTAGTTCCGGTTGGCTACCCTGCACGGGGGGAAAGGTTAAGGGGGATAAAAAGAGAAAGAGAGTGGAAGGGGGAGATAGAGAGACGAGCACGATCAAACCGCATACACAACAGAGCTTTAGGGAGCGGCGTTCTTAAAGTTTATCGTTAAGCCCCGTAGACCGCAGGAACCTTAATAACGCCAGTAAGGCCTTCAGCGTGGATGTTCTTTGGAAGTGCCGATCTAAAACTTTGAGTTCTGATAGTGGATGATTGTCCAACTTTAGAATTGTGCTTTAGCCAATCTTTAAAATGCAATCGATAGGCAATCTGTAAAAATTTTGGTGCAGCCGAAGGAGAGCACCCTGTATATAGCGCCACGCGTCGTGGCTCTGCCAGTCGGTGCGCTGAATACACGCAATATTGCCGCGCGACTGGCTACTCGAGGAACTTTGTGCGTATCTTTTTTCTTTTTTTATGGGGTTTTACGTGCCAAAACCACTTTCTGATTATGAGGCACGCCGTAGTGGAGGACTCCGGAAATTTCGACCACCTGGCGTTCTTTAACGTGCACCTAAATCTAAGTACACGGGTGTTTTCGCATTTCGCCCCCATCGAAACGCGGCCGCCGTGGCCGGGATTCGATCCCGCGACCTCGTGCTCAGCAGCCCAACACCATAGCCACTGAGCAACCACGGCGGGTACTTTGTGCGTATTTGCAGGCTTCTTTCACGCTTGGTTCACGCTCGAAAAAACACTTTTATAAAGCACGTATTGAGCAACAGAAAGCTGTATAGGAGCTTTTCATGTTGCGCTACAATTTTCTCATTGACATTTTCCCTTTTAATTATAATATATGATAAGTTTATTGCTTAATTAAGTCTCGTTATGTAATTATGCGAAATGCACAATATATTCTGAGTACCTCTAAGTGACAGCAAACAACGTTACCTTGGCTCTATCCAGCTACGTGGCATCTGTATATTTTTAAATCCTGTGTACTTAACCAGGTGCCGCTGCCATGCGTGAGAGGGACGCAAGCAAGTCTTCGATACATTTGTCTTGTCTATAACCTCTAGACGGAGAATTGGAAAATTAGAGGGGGAAAAGAGGGGGGGGGGAGAAGGCGTAGGTGTAGCCAGGCACATGCGCGATTAGCAGTGTGATGCATGTTTTCTTGGTCCTCAAAATTTGTTTACACTGCAGCTTGAAAATTACGAGGTTATGTACTATCATCACAAAATGAAACTAGAAAATCAAAGTAAACTAAAGCGGGTTACTATACTTCCTCGTGTTCACCATCGATGAACTCAATAATGAAGAGTTTTTGGTCTCTGTCATGTATAGCGACTTTCTACGCGGTGATGCCGTATCACTATAAAGTAGCCACGCGTGATACGCAGCTGTTCTTGTATTACGTTTGCCCCTTCCCCTATCAGTTAATGCTGATAATAGGAACAAATTCATTATTGACCCGCACGAAATTCAGAACAGTGCGTAGCGCCTAGCGATGGGAATTGCGAAGCCGAGATAGGCACTCAAGCTCACTGCGGTTGTGTCTGCTTGCAGCTGGCAGCCCGGCTCCCGAAGTGCGCTGGCTGCGGCGGCCACGGCGGCCCTCGAGTGACGAAGACGAGGAGCCCGTGCCCAGAAGCGCCGTCACCACGGTGTCGTCGGCGCTGGACGACGCACAGGAATCGGTGCTGGTGCTCAGCAAGCTGCGCCAGGGCCCGCTCACGCGCGCCGATCTGCTCATCCAGCTTGTCTGCGAGGTGGACAACGGCCTCGCGGCGCCAGTGCGCACCACGGTGCGCGTCGACATGCTCCGTAAGTGTGCGAACTTTTTTTTTAATCAGTTTTCTTTCTTTTGTCCGCGGTCGTGGTGTTTCGAGATCGGCCATTGCCTGCTGCAGTGTAATTGAATAGGGGAGTCACAGCTAGCAGGCTCCCTTCGAACCGAATATCAGGGCCGTTTCACAGGGCGGATTGGCGGGAAAAAAATGTACGATGGGCGCGGTATGGTTGCCCATTACCTGCCGAGTATTGATGGAGCTACGTCGAGAGATACGGAGATACGAGCTTTAATGATATGCTGGATATGTTAGCCTGGCTGGTCGCCTGGCATGCTGCTCCAGATGCTGGACGATAATTAAGGTATGCACAGTGATGACATAAACACGTAAACTGCACATCCAGACACACACATACACACAAACACACATAGACATACACGTGCAGCATTATACGTAAATAAGCACATATTGACACAAAGTTGTGGGGCTCCCGCACCGCAGAACGGCGCGCGCAAAGGTCGGCGCCATGAAAGACGATGAAGTGCGTAAGCTGCACGCTCTTCTTCTGGCCCGCCATAAAAAAGAAACGTCTCTTTTGTAACACTCTGTCTCCAACCTACGTTATAATATCGTTTGTAAATTAGGGCGAGCGCGTCGTATGTGACGAGCGTGAGCAATCTATCATCATTCTGCAACGGTTGACTTCACACCAAAGCGCATAAGATCACTGACACGAGAAGGCCTTCATGACGTTATACTATCGGAACAAATACATCACACCATTTGTATAAAATCCCAAGATGGCGGCACTCGAACACTTCCGTAATATCGTCTACGTGGAACTCCTCGCGCTTGCACGCACGTTCAAGCCGCAGAAGTTGAACTATTCGACACGGTAGTTTCTTGACAATTAAAGCAATAGGATCTTTTTATTTTTTCGGATTTGCGGACTTGTTGTTTGCGTGAGTTTAGCGAGCCAGCAAAACCAGCGCAGCACGAGAAAACGAAACGTTTTGACCACCCGCGTCGTGGTCAAAGGTAACGTCAATGAGTTCTTTTTCTAAAAACCAAATAGAGAAGTAGCATTTACTTTCATCTTATAATGCTATCAAATGATTTTTTTATATTACCGATGGTTTAGTACAAGTGACAAGATTATAATGAGGAGTGACTTCGTCATCGGGCTAGTATGCTTGAATGTCCCGGGGGAATCTCTAATCGTGTCCCGTATTTACCTTAACTTCTCGATTACTAAAGGTCTGATCGCGATAATATTGTCGCATCAGACGTTCTCGAGCATTAATCTATCACTTATGCTTGACTTAATATTTGTCGTTAGTGTTGCTTTAGCGAGCACTCGAGAAGACGCTTTTATGAAGGTTGGGTGGCGTAGCATTAAAGATACGCTGTATGTTTTTCCATTTGGTGCCTGCCTTAAGAGGAAGGAAGGTCCTCCGTTATACATGTAAAAGGAGAATTCGTTTTTCTCGGCAACCACTACAGCAAATTTGACGACATTTATTGCATTTGAAAGAAAACCTTAACATCTAGTGACTGTTTGTTTTGGATTTTCGATTTAGGTTATCCATTATTTATTAAAAATTGGCAAAGATCGCAAATTTTCAGAAAGCGAAACTATCAAGTTTACATTAACTCTGTAACTCAGCAATGAATGACATCACAATTACGTGAAATACATCTAATAGTACATCTAAAGCGGACAAAATTGTTACGTTACACATGAATAAAAAAAAATGTAATATGGAAATACAGCCTTTGCCGAACCCTTGTACACAACGTAACGAATTCACGTAAGCTATAAATTTACATATTCAATTTGACCGCTTTGAATGATCTAATAGATGCCGTTTATAGAACCTCAATATTTGTTTTTGATGCAGAGCTGTTAATTTGTAAACTTCGTGCTTCAATTTTTTTTCCGAAGTTTCGAACTTTTGAAAATTCGCTTAACAAAATTCAGGCGCTAAATCGAAATTTCGCTGCCAACAGTCACTAGAATTGAACCTTTCTCTCTCAAAGGCCACAAATTTCATTGAAATCGGTGCAGGGATTATGTCAGAAAAGCATTTCTGCGTTTTACATGTATTTGAATAGGCCGCGTTGGAGCTGGGCCCGAGCTAAAGCTTCCTCTTAATGTCATAGGTTCATTGCCCGCTAATCAGAGAAGTGTGCCGAGTCATAATAAGTACAGCACAACCTCTGCACATAGATCTAAGAGTAGATTAAACGTCGCCCGGCATTCATTAAAACAGGAACGCATTACTGCCGGCTCCTTTATGATTCCAATAAATTTAGGAAGCAGATTCTGGCTCATCATTATGCAATAAAGTAATTGCACTCGTCGAATAAGAGCAGCACTTTCGTGTATTGCGTCAACAAGCACAATTAACAATGGCATGTTTTTTAATGCACGTAAAATTCGTTGTTTTCAG
Organism: Dermacentor andersoni; assembly: GCF_023375885.2. Lineage (NCBI taxonomy): Eukaryota > Metazoa > Arthropoda > Arachnida > Ixodida > Ixodidae > Dermacentor > Dermacentor andersoni. The sequence goes on from NC_092814.1 coordinate 102,452,903, forward strand.
TTGAAGCTAATGGCGGAAAAAGTGCCCCAAATTTTTTTTGCCAGTTCGATTTAGAATTTTGATATTTTTTTTTTTGGCAAGCTAGCGCACGAAATAAAAGAAATACCCATGTAGAAAATAATATTCGACAATTTTGTAATCTTGAGGGCATATTAGGAGCGCAGATTCGGCACAGAAGGGATACTCATCTATATCTGTGAATTGCTTAAACTCACTAAACTCACTCACTGGTCGAGCTCACTAAAATTACAGATGATCAAGGTAAAAATCTAGCAAATGGGTGTCTTCTCGACAAAAGCATGTGGGACCATGTGAATATCCATTCTCACCTTTTACGCCGTTTAGCGAACATCTAATGTAACTCTTAATCATACCCCTTATTGCAGTCATCCTGTGGCCATTTCGCAACGCCTCCATTCCGTTTTGAGAACAATCACACAACTGTATAGCTGGTCCTTAGCGGTCGCATGTGCCTCAAAATAGCGCCACCGCGGCGTCATAATCTTTGCTTCGTTTACCACGACACTCTTGCTTCGGTACAAATATACAAGTGCTATGACTCATAGCCTGTCGTCGCTACTGGAACTTCTGAAAGAAAAGAATCCTCGATATAAACTATCCCAGCAAGAACAGCACTTCTATGTGTGAAACAAAAATTCTTAGCAAAGCAAAAACAACCGATGAGCCTAAAAGCAAAACTTATGCAATCTCTGACAAAGAAACCAGAAATAAAAAATAGATTTTCTGATAAAGGTAGCAAAATGTACTCTAAATTTTGTAAAAAAATACCAACAACGACTGGACCCTATCTATATACGTCCCTAATGCAATATGTGCAGCTGTACATCTTTATACACTATTGAGAGAGAGAGAAAATAAAAGATGAGAGGCAGAGAGGTTAACTGTGCGTTTGGCTACATTACATTGCCAGGGGAGTGGGGGAGAAGGAGGAGAAAGGGTAGCGAAGATCAGGAGAAAAGAGAACTTATGAAAGGAGTCTGTCAGTACAAAGACGGTGAAGGTGTTTCGCAACGAATACAGTCTTTCACACAGTACCGGTGCCGTAACTGACTAGAGAGGTTCGTAGGAACAGACGGCTGGTTAGTCAGCTAACCGTTTGCCTTCGAATGCGGCTGGACAATAGGAAATATAAGGAACATTAGGACAATAGGAAACAAGAAAGAATGCATATTCTCCATATTCTCCGAGAGTTCTACCGCTGTGTGCGCATTTAAAAATAATAATGAGTTCTGGTCACGGCCCTAATTCACTTTCAGCGCCACTGCACCGGCGGTTGGACAGAGATAATATTCGAAGTGGTTTTCACAGTTGTTTCAGTAAACATTTACCGAGCATCAGCACATTCCGTTGTCGTCGTCGTGCAGCAAAGTTCGGCTGCCGTCTAGCGTCGGCAAGGCTTTAGCGCCTTTCGCCTCTTTCACTAGCACTGCAAGCGTAAGTTGGAATGTCGGTAGTAAGATATATTAATCGCTTTTTTTTTTGTCCGTGATAATGTTGAGCGTGCAATTTCGCCTCTCAAATTCCGCCACCACTCTATCTTTATATTTCTTTTTGGCACGCATTGAAATTCATGCCCATCGTTACTGCTTCACGCTGCGTACAAATCGGCTAGGATAAGCATGGCGACGCAGCACTGACCCTCCCACCTTTCGTGCAGTGGCCCCCCTGACGGTCCGAATCTTGCGTGCGTCGGGCGGCGCGCTCACTGCCGGCCTGCCCGTCGAACTGGTCTGCGAGGCTCGCGGGTCACGGCCCCCGGCGCAGCTTACCTGGTGGAAACGTGGCGTGCAGCTCGCTCAGAGCTTCGGCCATGCGTCGGCTGACGGCAACGTGTCGACTTCTGTGGTGAGCTTCACGCCTTCGGCCCAGGACCACGGCCAGGGACTGCGGTGCGTGGCCCGGAACCCCGCACTTCCCCCGTCGGCACCAGCGCCCCACGATAAATGGGCCATGAACGTCTACTGTGAGTTATCAGCTATTAATTTCCCATTGCCTTTATTTTGTGCTGTATGAATTGTACGCAGCGAGCATTACCTTATAGGCTCATTCGCTATAGAATGACGCCTATTTTATAATAAAATGAGCAAGAAGAATGAGAGGATGTGAAGGGCTCGATTTTAAAGCGAAGCTTTCTTTGTCTCTCCCTTCGACTTTCCTGCTGCTGCTGTGACTGTCTTGCACGCCACGCCTGTAGTGGAAAAAGCGTAGCAGAAAGGAAAGGAGACGCGAGAAACTCGTTTGATCTTTGCACTGCGTCGAATGTGCACCATGCCCTCTGAAACTCCCTGGGCGTCGCCACGCTAGCCTCTTGACAGCTATAATTGTCCGTGACCCCTGCGAAAGCATTGCAGAAATTGCATCGCTTGCCTTTGTACTAACGTGCAAGTCCAGAGGGAAGCTGGATAGAATGGTAGGGAGAAGGGGGAGAGGAGGCAGAGAATGGGTAGAACTGACCAACAGACGGCTGGCTAGTCGCCTGACCGTTTGCCACCGAATGCGGATGACAATAGGAAACATTGGATACATTAGGACAATAGTAAACAAGAAAAAAAAGTTTACATATTCCCCGAGGGTCGTCTTACGCTGAGTATTTTTCTTTATAATAATAAGCTGTGGTCACGGCCCTAATTCACTTTCAGCGCCACAGCACCGGAGGTTGGACAGAAATAAAATTCGAAGTGGTTTACACAATTAAACATTTGCCGAGCATAAATAAAGGCCCATAGAGCGATTTTCCCGCAAAAAAGCGCCAGCCGGCCGCCAAGACGTAGCTGACCGCCGCCGATGGTGTCGCCGGCGGCCAGCCGCCCGCCGGAAGTGGCGAACGCACGCTGGTAGCGAGGACCAATCAGGGCTCGATTGCATCCAACCTGCGGTTGAAATCATGCAGGTGATGGCCTCCAGTTTTTCGTTGTGCAGTTAAAACTCGATCTAACTAAACCCGATTTTACGAAGTTCCGTACCTAACGAAGAAATTTACATTCCCCGGCAGGTAGCCGTGGGGTTCAATGTAATCATCAACCAGATTTAACGAAACAAACTTGGCCGAACTCGATTTGACGAAGTTTTTCGTGAAATAAATGATTATAAAAGCGGTGATTTCTTTCTAATTTTGACACAGACGGCTTTTTTTCTTTAGAGTGCGCTCTAAAGCTATCGCGTTAAAACACCTAGGCGCCATGCCACATCCTTAGCTTTATTTTGACGAGGCTACACGCCGCGCCCATGCACGGAACAGCCGACTCTACACCGCCTCGGTAGGGCGGTGGTGGTTGCTTTCCTTAGTTCATGGTTTATGTGACAGATGGCTAGATTAGCGGCAAATCCCATGCCGCGGTAGCTTTTGCGTGTCGCCACGTTACAGTTTTAGATTTCGGAGGACCGAAATATCTCTTTCTCGATTTTACGAACTTCCCGATTTAACGAAATATTTCGAGCGGGGTCATCACTACGTTTAATTCAATTTCAACTGTATGTGTGTTCAGCACGACGAAAATACGCCGTCGTATCACCACCGAAAGTTCGTCAGAAAAGTTCGCCGCATGTGGGTCGGCCTGAACAACACTGCCACTCTTCGCTCTCAGTTCCTATAGAAGGGGGGCGGGGGGAGGATAGGGGAAAGGTGACGTGAGAAGGCAAGGAAACGCTGCTACTAGACACGACAAGGCTTGCGTGAAAACGGAATAAATTTAAGTTCAAGGTACGGTACGTTTCTGCTATTTCTGAAAAATAAACACCATGCAAATCTGTCAAGCGGACAACTTACGCAGGGCGCACCGTAGAGTCTAGGCGACATAACGGAAGCGTTCACACGTCAAATGAACAGTTAGTTCTGTGCCGGCCGCGGCAGCTTTGCGGCTATGGCATTGCTCGAGGTCATAGGTTTGATCCCGACCGCGGTAGCCGCATTTAGACGCTGGCCAAATAAAAAACGCTCGTGCACTTAGATATAGAGACACGTTAAAGAACACCATGGTGTCAAAATTAATACGGTGTCCGCAACTACGGGGTGCCTCATAATCTGATTGTGCTTTTGGCACGTACAGCCCCAAAGTTTAATTCAAATTTAATACTCCTGCCACGATGCGATGTGCCATGTGAGGCAATGGCATTGCTCAATCCTATCAGAGCTTATGAAATATGGCGCGCAACAATGCCTCAAGCAAACAACTCTCCCTGTTTCTTCTGTGTACCAGCAGACAAACGGCAGTAGTACACGCAAGGTAACATTTAACATCAACTCACCGGTCTCGTGTTGAACTGAACGTTGAAGAAATTAGATTCCCCGTCAGTATCACCGCTAATTATCTTCAGTCAAAGTGAACAGCACCGAAAGCTTCGCTTACATCGATTCCCACAGTGTGAGGGATCTGCATTATTTTTTTTTTGTTAGCTACAACTATATTAATAATGAATAATCAACACCGATACAATGAATTGTCCACTATATCCAGCCAGCAAACGGTGTCCGTGTTATAATCTAAAATATTTTTCTTATACTGCCCTCAACATTTCATATATCCAACTCCTAGCGCTTAGCGCCTGCCTGTCCTCCTGGCAGCTTTAGCACCTGTCCGCAACTGTTTGAGCCAGAGACCCTTCACCTTGACCGACAACGGGATTGTCGGTCGAGGCCAAAACAAGTCAATTTGCACTTCAAGAAAATGAGTAAAAATAATTTTCCTCAGCAAGAGAGATACCGCGTGCAAAATGTTTGATTAATGTTGCGCAGATGAACTTTTAAATGATGTGACTGATATATATATATATATATATATATATATATATATATATATATATATATATATATATATATATATATATATATATATAAGAACGAGAAGAAGCGAAACCGAAGGGCCCTATTTTTGTTAGTCATATCAAAGCAGCCGACAAACACAGACAACAAGGACAGCATAAGAGAAATTAGAGAGCGAGAAGGAATGTCGTTCTCGCTGCCATGCTGTCATGTGGCAAGAAATAGTAAGCTGTTCCGCATGCCCCTTTGCAAGTCTTGGCCGCACTGAAAGCGCTCCGCATGTTAGAGAGCGGTGATCCTGGGGATGTGGCGCTTCGCCAGGAGCGTTTTCTCGGTATGTTCCCGACGAAGCGCTCCACCGCTTTTTCGCGCCTGTTGGGTCGCCTCACCGAGCCCACGTCTTGGGCTTGGCTTTTATGCATAAAATGTTTTAGCTCGAAAAATTGGAGAGTTACTTCATAACATGCAGCGATATCAACTTCAAAATCTTTTGTCTGTGGTTGGGGAAAGGCTGAGGTTGGTTGCCATCACAACTGCTATCGCGTCTCAAACTTGAGACGATTTCGCCAGAACACCCTGGTCGTGCGGTTAAGCTCCGCGGTACCAAACAGTAGGCTACGGAGCATCGCGGAGTCACCATGGCGGCAGATCTTTCTTGTCCGCCGCGCAATCGCGCGGCGGGAGCACGCAATGCAAAAGCGCAGCTGAATGCTACACTAGCTGGCGGGCCACCTTATTATCGCTGAGCGTACGAAAACGGTGAAGCGAGAGCGTTGTTCCTTCTTGCTCTCCTTTATCCCCGCAACCAGCGAGCGTCTGCGAGTGCCGTTGATGGCAGCGCCGCGATAGTGGAGCGTGGCTGCTCCGCGCACGGCCGCTTCGGCTTCGGAACTTTTGACCAAGGCTGCTGTACATTTGGGCCGCGACATGTGAACTGGCCGCCATGGAAGCGGCCCAAGCATCCAAGCATCACATTTTTTTGTGTGTGTGCTCGCGAGGGTTTCGACAGGAATTTAGGGCGCAGGCTACTTTCCCGAGTGTATCACCCCTGAAGGAAGGCGAACGTCAGGCCGGTCCCCATCGACGGTGGCAATCGAGCCCACATCTACAGCTCCCCGCAGCCGAGGCGGGCGCGCTCTACAGCTATATATATATATATATATATATATATATATATATATATATATATATATATATATATATATATATATATATATATATATATATATATATGCGGCTTTGTCTTTCTCTCTACTTAAATAGTGGGGCAAATCGAGACAGTAATGTCACAATGCGTTAAATAGCGTCCACATTTCCGCGGTAAATCTGACGTGCTTATTTTTCTGTGGCGCTGGGTCATTTTTCTTTTATACTGTACTTTGATTCATATAATGTATATTGTTACCGACCTGCCGGGTACAGTGACGAGCAAAAGTATGTTATACGTTGCTTCGCATCTATCAAACTACATCTATAGAAGAAGTTCTCGAGCGTTTTGCTGTTATTTAAGGCAGCGTTGCGTACCATTTAATTGCCGGGGAACAGTGCGAACTACTTTAAAATTGGTGTGTTTTTTTTTTTTTTCGTCTTCTTACTTATTCTTCTAGAGCTCTTTCTACTAATTCTGGTCACAGTGCAACAGCAGCCGCACTTTCCGTTGCCTATACACGACACCGAATATTCTTCTGTCTATGTGGGTGTTAAACCTCTGTACCGTATTTCATTTCCGGCCTCCTCCTTCGTGGCGCTTATGCAAGCCACTCCCTCCTGCAACGACTCCCCGGGCGATCGAATGTAGGAGGTAGGGAATGTCTACAGCTCCGCTCTCATCCTCCCGATGGGACCCGACGTGTGCACTCTTTTCGCGCACTCCGGAGATGATGCGAACGTTACGCAACAGAAGCCCCGCCGTTATCACTTACACGTAGTGCAAGGCCTCTGCCTGAATTGTAGTCGTAAATAGGGTACCTTTGGCTGGTCGTTTTCGAGTGCTCTGGGGAGGCGCTTTGAAATGCAGCTTTATGCTCAGCCAGTATAGAAGCCGAGCGCTCGGCATCTATTCGCATGGTTCCGTCGGCGCTGTCGGCTACGAGAGACAGGGTTCCGTGGTGCTGCGCTCCGAGATATCTGGCTGGAATTGATAACTGGAAGACGAGTCCCTCGGTATCCCTTCTGTGCTCTTATATATATATATATATATATATATATATCGCTGCTATAGAAACACCCCGTCATAATGCCCATCATATCCAACATTTTGCGTGATAACATATCTCCGGTGCACATATGACACACAAGGGCCTTCAAACAAGAAGGTTCTCGAACTCGTGCGAACAGTAAGTAAAGCATGCTATCGCTTGTAGAATCGGCCCCAGATCTAGTTGTTCATATATGGAGAGCATTTTACGAACCGAGACTAGATGCCAAAATTGAGCCGGCATCACATGTACACGAGTGGTCAAGGCCTGAAGCCAGCGGCGGCGCCGTTCTAGCCGCGCGAGAGAAGGCAGTGGAGAAAGTTGGCCCACTTATGAGACGTTGCTGCTCGGAGTCGCTGAGTCCTTCGTCTTAGTAGCCTCGGCTGCAAGCGCCCATGCGCTGCCCCCTCTTCTCTCTTCTTCGCTCTCCCCGCTAGGCCCGTAGTGGGGTCCAGTGCTATATTGCGCAACACAAAGGAACCACTGCACCTCCATACCATTATAACCTCGAATGTACAAGCTCTCCTCTGCGAAAGTCAAGCGAATGGTGCATGCCCTTTGCCATTCGCACTTTTATTGCTTTGTCGCAGTGCAATTCAATTCTGCGAATATTATTACGAGGTGATTGGGCTTACACTTCTGCAGAGAAAAAAAAAAAGCTTTTCTAGTTGCGTGTTAAGGCCTTATTATATATACTGCAAGATCGAGTGTTGAATGACTGTGAAAAGAGAGAAGGCAGCAGAAAAGGAAATAAAGAAGGCTCGAGAAACTGGGGCTGCTAAAATGAAGAGCTTTCGTTGCCTCTTTCGACCGTTTTCGTGGTTGGTGGTCGACGGTTGGTGGTCGGACTTGCGATACGGCGCCGGTGTGTCGGGCGCGTGCTCTCGCGCAGCCGAGGGGCGGGGCGCCTCCGTTGTCGCACGCCAATTTTCTAGCTCGTTGAAACGCACGTGCTATTTCGCGTGAGCTTGGATGTGTCTGAAGGGCTAGATGCGGTAGTGGATAGGTCGGCAAGGAAAATGTTCGTTCGTTGGTTCACTCAGCCGTTCGTGCTATTCGCTTACATTGATAATCATCAGCAGTGCTTTCTGCGCAATTTTTTATGCAACGCTACATCTCATTTTCTATTATTTTTGCTCTTTGTCGTCGGATTAAACAAAGCTGCGCCTCCGTTCGGCACTACAGAGCACCAAAAACGAATCGAAAGTATCCGAACGAAATACGGTCGCTGGGGCCCATTTTGTAATTATTCTTTACCATAGCGGGAAAAGAATCCTGCTTTTCCTGCTGAATATAAGGAAAAGAAGTGCAACAAATTTAGGCCCCAGGGAAGTCTCATTTTCTCTTTTCTCTCTTTTTTCTTCCTTTCTTTTCCTCCGACTGTATTCATTTCTTACCACTCATCTCGGCGAGGGGTTGATCCAAGCGATAGCACGAACGCTCATTCAGAGTATCCAGTTGGAATGAATTCTGCGGACTGCACCAGTTTCGAGATATTAATTTTCAAAGTGTCTGACCAAATGCGTTGGCGTTCCAGTAACCTTTAAGAAAACGCTGTTTCATTCATCGAAGACGCATTTCGTCGGACACGGAAAATGAATGTCTCGAAACTGGTGCAGTCCTGAGAATTCGTTCCAAGTGAATACGCCTGGCGAACTCACGGGATATAATTCGTAGATAGAAATAGTGTCCGTAATTTTAATAATTAAAAAGTTAATTGACGTAATTATGTGACTTCATTATTTAGTATTGTGATTTCTCGTAGAAGTAATGGCCGCCTTATCGAGTAATTCAGATCAAGGATCAGAATTGCGCCATCAGCCACAAGGAATTTTAAAGAATTTGGTGCAGCTAAAAAAAAATCACCCTGTATACAGCTTCGCTAATGAACAAGGCCAGGACGAGAGCCCGTCTTTGTTTTCCCGTGATGAATTTGCTGTATTGTGCAATATGAGATTTCCTAGGCGCCATACCTAAAAGCCATTGCCAAGAGTGGAGCTATTCCCGTGGAAATTATGCAATAGGAAAATAACCGATCCCACTAATGAGTCCGGTAGGAATGTTTAAACCGAAAAAAAAAAGTAACAAGCGTTTTGCATAAGAAGCCGAGATGTCTCTAATTCCACTAAACCACGTTTGTACAATAAAATCTAGAGAGGTGACATGATTTTAGACAACTCTCTATAATGTGAATGACGCTTTTAGGCAAGTATACTGTAGTCAGTGCTGAGCAGGACTTAATTAGTCACAGCTGCACAAGAGCTTTCACCATTGGCAGCGATGCAAATTGTCACCACGCTGGTGTGCACCAGCACATCAGCTAGTTTATTATTGTCTAGTTCTGCTTCAAATACCAAGCTTGTTGAAAATGTCTAGTCTCCCTGGCCGTCAGCACGGCCGCCTGGTCGCGTGCGGTTCAGAACCACATGGCTGGAACCATTTATAACGTTCTTTAGCATTTCTTTATCCTCTCTTCTCTCCCGCCCCTCGACGCGGCCAGAGACGGCAGAATGGCGCTCGCTTCCGAGCCAAATAAATGATACCGTGCTACATATTGTGTATCCCGTCTATCGCGGATAATTCAAGTGAGTTTTAAATCGAAGCTTTCTTTGCCTCTTCCTTCGGCTATTCCACTGCTGCTGCTGATGCTGCTGCTGTGGGCTGCTGCTGTCGCGAACACCGCGTCGGGGAGTGGCAAATAGAGCGTGCATAGTGATGACATGCGCGAGTCAGAGAGGAAAGGCGACAGGACAAAATCGTTTTCACCCCACCACGTCGAATGTGCACAATACCCTCTGGAGCTCCCTGGCCGTCGCCACATTAGCCGCTTGACAGCTGTAATTAACCGTGACTCCCATCAGAAGCATTGCAGAAACTGCAGCGCTTCCCTTTCTACTAGCGTGCCAGGCCAGAGGGGACGCAGGTAGAACTGTAGAGAGGGGAAGAAGAGGAGAAGGAGAGGGCGGAGAAGAGGCACTTCCCATACAAGAGAGGGGGGAGGTGACGCGAGGTGACAGTGGTTGCGGCGACGCAGGATAAGCTTAAGTTGCTGCTATTGTTGCTGATATTTGTGAAAAATAAACGCCATACAAGTATGTCAAGCGGGCAACTTATGCAGGGCGCGCAGAAGCAGAGCCGCATTAATTAAAACGCATCGCAGGGTGCAGGAAACATTACGGAAGCGGTCGACCGTCAAATCAACTCTGTGCCCGCCGCGTCAGCTTTGCGGCTATGGCATTGCTAGAGGTCGGGAATTTGATCCAGATCGCGGCAGCCGCATTTCGACGGGGGCGAAATAGAAAACGTACGTGCACTTAGATTTTAGGACACGTTAAAGGACATCACGGTGTAAAAATTAATCCGGATTCCGCCTCTACGGCGTGCCTCATAATCCGAGTGGTTTTGGCACGTACAGCCCCATAATCCAATTCAAGTTTAATACTCCTGCCACAATGCCATGTGCCATGTGAGGCAATGACAACGCTCAACCCTCTCAGAGGTTATAAAATAAGGCGCACAACAACGCCTCGAGCAAACACCTCTCCCTGTGTGTTCTGTGTACTACGCAGACAAACAGCAGTGGTTCACGCAAGGTAACGTTTAACGTCAACTCACCACTCTCGCCTTATCCTACACGTTGAGGAAATTAAGCTTTAGCCATCAACATCACCGCTAATTATCGTCAATCGAAGCATGCAGCACGGAAAGCTTCGCGTACATCGATTCCCACAGTGCGTGGGATCTGCATAATTTTTTTTAGACATGTAGGATCTGCTGGGCTCGTCTTCTACGCAATAAGGGGGCCTCGCCGCCTACACGGTTATCTGACTACGCTATCTCGGCTGCTCGGCTGCTATAGTCAGAAGTTCAAATCCTCAATTCGTTTTTTAGAACATCGGGCTTCTAATCTGAAGGTCATAAGTTCGAATCCTCCTCCAGTAAACTACATCTCCATGCTTGCAGTGGCGCCTGACACCGCCAAAAGTGCCGAGAGCCAGTGGGGCTATCCGAGAGCCAGTGGGGCTATACTAGTGAAGGTGCAACCAAATTAGGATCGCCCACTAAGTTTAAACAAAAGACGTTCCCTCACCAGAAAAGGAATTAGCCTGCCTATTGCAGTATTTGCCCACTATCTCCCTCATCACTCCTTCGATCAACCCATAGCCCTCAGTCCCCGGTAGCTGCGGAGCACCTGACCAAAGCGGCGATCAGGCCTGCAATGCAGCAGAGGGTGCTAAGAATCCCTGGACCCGGACAGGCCGCCAATGGAAACTGAACCTGGCAACGTTCAACACACGAACCCTCTCGAGTAAAGCTAGCTTAGCAGGACTCTTTGAGGAACTCTCCGGCATTGTATGGGATATTATTGGCCTTAGTGAGGTTAGAAGGACTCGTGAGGCATATACATTGCTGAATAACACACATGTCCTTTGCTATAGAGGACTCCTAGGTAAGAAGTTATACGAAGTAGGATTCCTGATACATAAGGACACAGCGGGCAACATTGACGAATTCTGCAGCATTAACGAAAGAGTAGCAGTAGTCATAATAAAGCTAAATATGAGGTATAGAATAAAGGTAGTACAAGCCTACACTCCAACCTCCACTCACGATGAAGAAGAAATAGAACAGTTTTATGAAGAAGTTGAATTACCGATGAGAAAAGTGCAAACTCAGTATACTGTAGTTATGGGCGACTTCAATGCAAAAGTGGGGGGAAAGCAGGCTGGTGAACAAGCAAATGGCAACTACGCCATTGATTCTAGGAACACTAGAGGAGAGATGTTGGTAGAATTTGCGGAAAGGAATAAGCTACGAATAACGAACACCTTCTTCAGAAAGCGTAGAAACAAAAAGTAGACCTGGAAAAATCCCTAATGAAGAAACAAGAAATGAAATAGACTTCATACCTTCTAGTGATCCCAGCTTACTGCAGAATGTAGAAGTGTTAGATAGGGTAAGATGTAGTGAACATAGGTTAGTGAGGTCTAGGGTTTGTCTCACTTTGAAGACAGAACGACTAAAATTAGTCAAGAAGAGACAGGCCAACCTAAACGCAGTAAGAGTAAAAGCGGATCAATTCAGGCTGGTGCTTGCAAACAAATATGCAGCCTTAGAACAGAGAGACGAAGATGACATAGAGGTAATGAATGAAACCCTAAATAGGCTGGCTTCAGAAGTAGCAATTGAAGTGGGAGGTAAGGCACCAAAGGAACCAGTAGGTAAGCTCTCCCAACTAACGAAGGGCCTAATAAAGAAAAGACGAAGAATGAAAGTGTCCAACGCAAGAGATCGGATAGAATTAGCTGAACTGTCAAAACTGATGAACAACGAGAAAGTAAAGGATATTCGAAATTATAACGCGAGAAAGACTGAGGAAGCAGTAAAAACTGGACGCAGCATGAAGTCGGTGAGAACAAAACTTGGCATAGTACAAGCCAAGATGTATGCACTGAAAGATAAGCACGGTAATATCATCAGCAATTTCGAAGGTATAGTAAAAGCAGGGGAAGTATTCTATACCGACATGTACGGTACCCAGCCACACCACCTCCATTCGAAGTAGTAAGGAACAGGATACAGAGGCCCCTTCTATAACTAGCGATGAAGTTATAAGCGCTTTCGAAGACATGAACCGGGGAAAAGCAGCAGGAGAAGATGGAATAACAGTCGATTTAATCAAAGATGGAGGAGACATAATGCTTGGAAAGCTGGGGGTTCTTTATACGAAGTGTCTATCGATTGCAAGGGTTCCAGAGGACTGGAAGAATGCCAATGTTATACTAATCCACAAAACGGGAGACATTAAATAACTGAACAATTATAGGCCCGTTAGCTTATTTCCAGTACAGTATAAAATATTCACCAACATAATTTCTTACAGAATAATTGTAACATTTGACTTCACTCAACAAAGAGAACAGGCTAGTTCAGGAAGGGATACTCTACAATGGACCACATCCATGTCATAAATCAGGTAACCCGTAAATCGGCAGAGTATAATCAACCTCTCTATATGGTTTTCATAGATTATGAAAAGGCATTTGAGTCAGTAGAGGTACCAGCAGTCATAAAAACATTACGTAATCAAGGAGTACAAGGGGCATACGTGAATATCTTGGAAAATATCTACAAAGATTCCACAGCTACTTTGCTTCTCCACAAGAAAAGTAGAAATATAGCTATAAACATAGGGATCAGGGCAAGAAGACACAATCTCTTCTATTCTATTCACTGCATGCTTGGAAGAAGTATTCAAGCTATTAAACTAAGTAAGCTCAGGAGCGGGGATCAACGGAGAATATCTCAGCTGCCTTCGTTTGGCGAATAACATTTTCCTGTTCAGCAACACTGGGGGCAAATTGCAACAAATGATTGAAGACCTCAACAGAGAAAGTGTAAGAGTGGGGTTGAATATTAATATTCAGAAGACAAAGATAATGGTCAATAACCTGGCAAGGGAACAAGAGTTCAGGATCGCCAGTCAGCCTCTAGAGTCTGTGAAGGAGTACGTTTACCTAGGTGAATTACTCACAGGGGACCCTGATCATGAGAAGGAAACTTACAGAAGAATAAAAATGGGTTGGAGTGCATACGACAGACGTTGCCAGATCATGACTGGGAGCTTACCACTATCATTGAAAAGAAAGGTGTACAATCAATGCATTCTACCGGTGCTAACATTGGGGCCGAAACTTGAAGGTTGACAGCGAAGCTCTAGAACAAGTTACAGACCACGCAAAGAGCGATGGAACGAAGAATGTTAGTCGTAGCGTTAAGAGACAGGAAGAGATATTCTAATTGACATTAAGAGAAAAAAATGAAGCTGGGCAGGTCATGTAATGTGCAAGTTAGATAAACCGTGGACCATTAGGGTTACAGAATGGGCGCCAAGAGAAGGGAAGCACAGTCGAGGACGGCAGAAAACTAGGTGAGGTGATGAAATTAGGAAATTTGCAGGCGCAAATTGGAATCGGTTGTTGCAAGACATGTGTAAATGGAGATCACTGGCAGAGGCCTTCGTCCTGCAGTGGATGTAAAATAGGACGACGACGACGATGATGATGATGATGATGATGATGATGATGATTGTATGGTGTTGTAATCGCACCGCTGGCACGAGTTGTTGGGGTCTCGGTGCTGACGCCCGTTATTGCCAATGGGTCGCAAGCCCCAAGGGTAGCGTTGGCCTGGCGGCCTGGGGCACTGGAAGCATCCGAAGGTCCCGGCAAAGCAAGAGAAGACTGGTAACAGAACAACTTGTTTATTCTAACATAGCAAAAGAGCGGCCGGTCAGGTCGACCGAAGTGGAGAGACGGGAGAGCACGTAACTCAACAGTACAAATCGGAGCCTCTCCCCTGGCGTCCGGGGGCAGCTGCTCTTATACTCTCGGCGTCGCGGTCCAAAAGGGAAGGTCACGGGATGAAGGTCACGGGATGAAGGTCACGGGACGGCGGAGCATGAGCCCACGACGGCGCGCACGGTCGAGCCGAGAGACCTGCTGAACCGAGTGCAGTGACGCATCGCCAACCCGCCCACACGACGGCGCGAACGGTTGAGCCGAGAGACCTCCAGGCTCCTCATTCGGGGAACTCCGCTCCCCGGCTGCCGCGCTTTGACAAGCGAGGGCACACACACACACACGCACACACGAAGACACGTGGCACTGAAACACGCCTGGACACGCTTGGCGGGTAGGCGTTGCGGCGGCGTCGAACGGGCCAAAATGTCCGCCGCTTTGAACAAAGCCCCGGCGTCCGTTGCATCCGCGCCGGCATTACCGCGCGTTGTAGGCGAAACGTAACAGACCGCCCCGCCGGGGGAAGGAGATCCCGATGGTCAGGGGACTGCATCCGCTGTCCGGAGGGATGTCGCTCGATGATGCTCATAACCGAAGTCGGGCGTCCTTTGGCGTTTCTTGAGCGCAGTGCACAGAGAAGGCCTCGTTCTCACGTTCAGGTGCACACAGGACACTGCAAAGTGACTTCGGGAGAGTTGACATTTTTGTTCTCGTTTCCGGCAAGCGTTAGAACTACGCCGAAAGTCAACCGCTCAGTCAGCAAGCACGGCACAACCCTCACTAAGCCCTGCCAGGCTCTTTCCCCTTTTATACTGCTGCCTAGTTCCTTACAGTAGTTTAGCAGCACTCAGAACGCGTCCACAAATCGGAAAATTGCACTAGAAAGCACATCATCACTTTGAAACACTACACAAAAGCAATAAGTTAAAAAAAATCCTCCCTCAGGAAGAAAAACATCAGTAACAAGCAATTTTGAGGCTGATTCCCACGTTAGGGGCTTCGACTTAGCCATCGGCGTTACCGTTGAGACTCCCCTTTTTGTAACGCACCTCAAAGGAATATTGTTGCAAAGCGAGGCTCCAGCGCAGGAGGCGGCCATTTTTGGGAGAGATGGTCTGCAGCCATTGGAGAGGGCAGTGATCCGTTTCAATGATAAACCTCGAGCCAGCTAGGTAACATGACAATTTCTGAACGGCCCACACGATACACGCACACTCTTTCTCGGTGGCGCTATACGCCTGCTCACGACTCGTCAGCTTACGACTAGCATACAGGACGGGGTGTTCTACTTCTCCATTTTCCCGTTGGCACAGTACAACGCCCATGCCTCGCTCACTAGCATCACACTGAACAACGAACCCTTTTGTGTAGTCGGGCGATCGTAGCACAGGCTGGCTTGTTAGGGCGCTCTTTAGGGCGCTAAAAGCTCTTTCCTTTGTCTCATCCCAGACGACTGTTTGCGGCTCTGTCTTTCTTAGAGCATCCGTCAAGGGAGCCGCGATATCAGAGTACCTGGGGATGTACCTCTGATAGTAGCCGGCGACACCTAAGAACGACCGAATATCGGTCTTCGTGCGCGGTTGCGGGAAGTCTCGCACAGCGGCCACCTTTATTTCAGAGGGGCGGCGACGACCCCGACCAATCACGTGTCCGAGGTAGACAACCTCGGCCTGTGCTAACTGGCACTTGGGAGCCTTGACTGTCAAGCCCGCATCGCGCAGGCGGGTTAGCACTGCCCGTAAGTGCGCCATATGCTCAGGCCAGGATGCGGAGAATATTGCTACGTCGTCTAGATACGGTAAAGCGAATTCTTGCTGTCCCCGCAACACTTTATCCATGAGGCTTGAAAAGCAGTATGGCGCGTTCTTCAAACCAAAACTCAAAACTTTAGGACGGAATGTCCCCATTGGTGAAATGAACGCCGCATACCTACTAGCCTCTTCTGTAAGTGGAACCTGCCAATAACCCCTGACAAGATCTAGGGTGGAAATAAACTGAGCGCTACTCACTTTCTCAAGGCGCTCCTCGATGTTAGGGATCGGATAAATTTGATCCTTAGTGATGGAATTAAGCCTGCGGTAGTCGACGCAAGGACGAGGTTCCTTGCCCGGTACCTCAACTAAAATCAAAGGGGAGGTATAATCACTCTCACCCGCTTCAATAACACCGAGCTGTAGCATTTTCTTTACCTCAGCCTCCATAATATCGCTCTGGCGGGGTGACACCCGGTACGCCTTGGATCGTACTGGCTCTGGGGAGGTAAGTTCTATGTCATGAGTAAGGACAGAAGTCCTACCAGGCCTCTCAGAGAACAGACCTTGAAACTCTTGTAAGAGCTGGTGTAGTTCGGTTTTCTGCTCAGGCGACAGCGATGCTTTACTTATTAAGTCACTAATGACTTGATCGGTGTCTTTCCTGTTCGTCACTGAGCCTAGTCCCGGAAGCTCGACCGGAAGCTCTTCTAACTTTCCCGCATCGGGAATTTCCTCTCCAGTATCTGGTGCCTTTAACGCTACAGGCTCAATTTTATCCCGTTCGGGCGTGCTCTGAATACCAGCTTGCTGCGCCTCTGACCCTTTCTCATCGTTCAACAACGTCGGCCCCGCAACTACCGCCTTTGCAGCGAGCTCCCGAACCTTCGATCTGGTTAAGGCCTGAACGCTAGCCTCACCAAACAAAAGCCCCTTCTCGCGCAGGAGGTGATCGGACCTGTTCGAAAATAGGTACGGGTACTGGGGGGGCAGCATAGATGACACTGCGGCCTCCGTCTCAAGTGCTCCGAAAGGTCCTTCAATAAGCACTTTTGCTACCGGCAGACACACGCTATGAGCTTCCACTGCTTGCTTGATCCATGCGCACTCGCCCGTGAACATATCGGGTTCTACGTAAGAGGGGTGAACTACATCCATTGTAGCTGCGGAATCGCGAAGCACTCGGCACTCTTTCCCGTTCACGAGGAGGTCTCGCATGTAAGGCTCGAGAAGCTTCATGTTCTCGTCAGTGCTGCATATAGACAAAAACACGACTTGTGTTTTTGTTTCTGGACACTGCGCCGAAAAGTGACCCGGCTTCTGGCACGTATAACAAACGCGCGCTTGCCTCGTCTCGAACCGCTTTCTGCGTTCGGCTTCGGTTGCCGCCGTCTCCTTACGTTCGGTCGGACTGCTTTCACTCGCATCCGCACTACGTGTATCCCCCTTTGCTCTCATGGGTGTGAACTTCGGCCTCTCAAACTTGGAGCCAAATTCACCCTTTTGACCGTCCTTAGCTCCGCGAGCCCGACGCGTCACAAACTCCTCGGCTAACTCAGCGGCTCTAGCCACCGTACTAACGTCTGGCCTATCCAAGACCCAGTACCGCACGTTCTCAGGTAACCGACTATAAAACTGTTCTAGCCCGAAACACTGCAGAACTTTCTCGTGGTCACCAAACGCTTTCTCTTCTTTGAGCCACTCCTGCATGTTTGACATAAGCCTGTACGCAAACTCTGTATATGACTCACTTTTGCCTTTCTCATTTTCCCGAAACTTCCGACGGAACGCCTCCGCTGACAGCCGGTACTTTTTTAGCAGACTCGATTTCACTTTGTCGAAATCCTCTGCCTCCTCTCTCTCCAAGCGAGCGACTACGTCGGCCGCCTCGCCGGGTAGCAAAGTGAGCAAGCGCTGTGGCCACGTTTCCCGAGAGAACCCCTGCTTCTCGCACGTTCGCTCAAAGTTAACCAGGAACAAACCAATGTCCTCTCCAAGCTTAAACGGCCGCATCAGGTCAGTCATTTTGAACAATACTCGTTCTCCTGCACCGTGTGCCTGACTTCCATTACGAGCGCGTTCCATCTCTACCTCGAGACGCTTCATTTCCAAAGCGTGTTCGCGCTCTTCTTTTTCTTTCTGTTCTTTTCGTTCACGCTCATCTTTCTCTTTCTGTTCTTTAAGTTCACGCTCCCTCTCCTCAATGGTCTCAAGGCATTCCGACAGCTCGTCATCCTCAGCTTCTAACTCAAGAATAGCCCTTAGCAGTTCTGGTTTTCTGAGTTTGTCTGAGACATCCAGACCCAACTCTCTTGCAAGCTCCAGCAATTTCGGTTTGCGCAACGACTTCAAATCCATGGCTGCTCTGAATGCTGCTTTCTCTACTGTCTACTATTGTCTTGCCGCAACTAACCCGGCAGCAACGACAACCACAATTACCAGCTCTGTTTCTAACACTAACAAAAGCCTGGCAAAACTCAGAAGAAGAAAGTCCCGCACTCACCAAACCTCGCAGCCAAGACTTCAGCGCAGTCGTTCCGCTGCAGGCAACCAGTCATCACACAGGGCTCGTTGCGCTGCTCCCGGATGGTCGTTGAGCTGCTCAGCATACAGTCAACCGCATCTCTTCGCTGCTGGCCTCCGTTGTCGCGATCTCACCGCTGGCAACCAGATGTAGGAATCGTACCGCTGGCACGAGTTGTTGGGGTCTCGGTGCTGACGCCCGTTATTGCCAATGGGTCGCAAGCCCCAAGGGTAGCGTTGGCCTGGCGGCCTGGGGCACTGGAAGCATCCGAAGGTCCCGGCAAAGCAAGAGAAGACTGGTAACAGAACAACTTGTTTATTCTAACATAGCAAAAGAGCGGCCGGTCAGGTCGACCGAAGTGGAGAGACGGGAGAGCACGTAACTCAACAGTACAAATCGGAGCCTCTCCCCTGGCGTCCGGGGGCAGCTGCTCTTATACTCTCGGCGTCGCGGTCCAAAAGGGAAGGTCACGGGATGAAGGTCACGGGATGAAGGTCACGGGACGGCGGAGCATGAGCCCACGACGGCGCGCACGGTCGAGCCGAGAGACCTGCTGAACCGAGTGCAGTGACGCATCGCCAACCCGCCCACACGACGGCGCGAACGGTTGAGCCGAGAGACCTCCAGGCTCCTCATTCGGGGAACTCCGCTCCCCGGCTGCCGCGCTTTGACAAGCGAGGGCACACACACACACACGCACACACGAAGACACGTGGCACTGAAACACGCCTGGACACGCTTGGCGGGTAGGCGTTGCGGCGGCGTCGAACGGGCCAAAATGTCCGCCGCTTTGAACAAAGCCCCGGCGTCCGTTGCATCCGCGCCGGCATTACCGCGCGTTGTAGGCGAAACGTAACAATGGGCATTTCCGGTGAATTTTCGCCGTTGGCGTTGGTGTGGTTGCCCACGTGGATTCTTCGATATGCTACGTAGATGCTATATTCAAACACCAATGTTGCTCCGACCAGTTCTTATGGCCTTCGGCAATTAGGCAATCGCAGAGTGAAAAAAAAAAGGCAGTCATGAAACATTCAATTCGCAGTGTATGCATTTTATCCTGAATCATAAAAAAGAAAGGGAAAACCCTGTTTGAGCTCACAATCTAAAAGTGATGCAATTTTACTGGTGCCGGCAACAGTGCTCTTTGCGGATCTAATATTTTGCTGACCGCTGACTAACGCCGACCGTTTGCCGTTAGTATCATCCAGTCTCACCCAGCAACGCCACTGACAGGGCTACTGCCGCTAGCGTTCTCAGAAGTCTGGTAGCTACCAAGGCGCTGTTCCTCCTGCCCAGCAAGTCGCCTTGCATGCTGCTTCGAGCCATGTCGCAGCTGCATATAGTTACTACACTCTGCAAGGAGTTCAAGCGCAAAGCTAAACCTTGCCATCGCTGTCAGTGCTTCGCCTTCGAGTGAAAATGCCAACTTTTACAGCGAAGGTGTTATACGCTAGATTCTGGCGGTTTGTGTGCGTAGGCAAAAAAGATGGCAGCCACCCCAGAGCTAAAAGAGCTCAAGCATAAAGCAAAATCGTATCGCCGGGTATGTCCCAGCTGCGTTTACTCGCAAGTGTCAAAACCGTATTGTGATAAAAAAATATCGCAATAAAAAAAAGTTATACCGGAATAGACACTGTTTAGTATGGATTACGGTTTGACGTCACGTGCTCTATAGGCAAATCACGTAACGTTACCCCAGTTCCCTTCCACCCGTGCAATGGGTAGGCCGCGTGCGGTGAGCACTGCGGAAGAACAGCGCGCCTGCGAAGAGCACCGTCGTGAACACAAGCCGGAATGTGCCTGGCGACGGCGGGCGGCAGGTAACGCGGACGAATATCGTGCCGCAGACGCCAAGCGTATGCACCTTTGGTTGGATCACCCCTACTGATTCCAATCCTATCGTAATTTTGGGTGATTCCAAAAGAGACGTGCCTCGGCCAGACGGAAAGTGGTTCGCGGCGTTTGTCTTGGAAAGGTTCGGCATTCAATGTTGCGCAAACATCAGTATGCCCGCGATGCATCATCGGTCGTGTATAGACCTCGCATCGGCCATGAACATTTCCCGTGTCGCCAGAGAGCCACTAGCCGTATATCATAGCGATGATAAAGTGATAGTCTTCATAGTGACCAAATAACAAGTAAAAGAAAGCAAACAAAAGAAGGTTAAAAATAATATATATATATATGACATTTAATCAAACAACAACAAAAATTGTGAAAAAAACGAAATTCGTTTTGGGATGTGTCTTTTATTTTCAGTCAACATATTTATCACCATATATACAGCTCCGCTGGTCATCCACCTTCACAGAGTACAATGGCTCTGAATTTTTTAATCGCTGAGACTGTCACTGAAAGTAAGTCTACTCACTCTGCTACAAAATGCTTAACTGTATCACTGTGTAAGAGAAAATTTGACTAACGAAGCTGAGTTGGCATAGAAGTTCGCGCCATCTGAGCTTAGATCTAATTAAGTGATACTCCGTTGTGGGCTCATTCATTTATGTAAGCAAGTATTTCATGATAGAGTTTACTTTATATTTGTGTAGCATGCTTCAGTGACATTATAGCGACTTCTAGCGCTTGTTGGGGACCTTTGTGCCTTTTCACTCCAATGTAAATATTCCCCCTTGCACGAAATCATATAATACTGCCGAACAGCTTTAAGTTATGCAATGGGCATGGGACGTTTGAAGAAAACTTTGAGGCCTCCCCACATTATAATACGACGGAATTGCAAAAGACAGTGCGAGCTATTTTAGAGAATATTGGCTCCACGTTTGTTCCCCTGCTTCTTACTAACTCTTGTCGGCTGTTGAGTGAATCCGTTGAATTCACAGCACTAGCAAAATCCTTTGAACATAAGCACAATAAGAAAAACTTTAGGTGTTAAAATAGCGTTTCATACGGCAGCAATATTCATGCATCATTGCTTGGCAAAGTAGAACTAGGTATTTTAGGAGGGACGCCATGGTGGATCTGAAATTTCATGGATTTCAAATTTCACGAATTATTTATTCAGACAAACGAAGGAAAACGTTCGGAATACCTAATAATATTAATACCCAATACCTAATATTAGTGCTTGTTCTTCGAAATCTCGTTTCAATTTGTATCGTTGTGCAATATTTATTGATTTACGCCTTGTAGTAGTTTTGAATTATGCACTCCTCTTTTTTTCTATTACATTTCCAGTGCTTTGAATTGTGCTTGTGAAACAGTCTTTCAATTTGTGTCTGCCACTCTATGCATTATTTAGGTGCTTTACTCATTATGCAATCGTACTTTCTATTGCATTTATTTCGGAGCTTTTTTTACTCCTTCGTCAATCTATTGTGTTTTCTTTTTTTGTATGTACATTTACCCTCCTGCCTGGGCCTTCTAAGGCCTGCAGTATTCCTAAATAAATAAATAAATAAATAAATAAATACGGAGTGTTAATTTTTTAAGTTTTCCGCAATTTTTAAAAACCGCCTGTTGCAGATAACATAATTCTAGTCCTACAGCTCTACTATTCAGAGAGGCGGACATTAATTACGTGCGCGAGAAATTGAAACACTTTCAACTAATTAAACGTTTCACTAATAATTTCTTAATGAATTGCTTTACGGCACATTTTGCAATTTACTAATTGTAGCCGGTGAACACGGAAGACGTATCCACCTGGACTGAATTTCCAGAACGACGCCAAGTTGAAGATAAGCGCCATCAAACTCGCCGTAAAAATGGATTATTGTTCCACTTACGTTTTTAACAAAACGCTGTTTAATTCATTGAAGCACAGAAGTAACTGGAACGCCCATGTATTCCGTCTCATACTTCCAGAAATAATATCTCGAAACTGGTGTCATCCTGAAGATTCATTTCAAGTCGATACGTCTTGCAAACTCACCAGCTACAATTCGTAAATTGCAAAATGAGCCGTAAAGTAATTAATTAAAAAAGACAATTAGCGCACCTTTGTTAATTACTTGAACAAGAGTTTCGATTTCTCGTGCTAGCAATATCCACTTCTTCGAATAAACCCACTAAAGGATAAGAATTACGCCACCTGCCAGATGCGATTTCAAATATTCCGTAAAAGTTAAACATTATCACCCCGTATAGAAAGACAGACAGACAGAGAGGAGGACAAACTAAATAAACCGTATACACACTCAACCGCTAGCAACGGTACAGGGCAGCATTCTCAATTAGTCCATTATACGTATGCTTGTACACTTCAGAAGCATACACCTACAGGATGCTGGCGCCTCACTAGTCGAAAATAAGAACTCTGAAATAGCCGTACCCTTCGAAACATGAAGGCAAGCAATAAAAACATAGCTATTAACATTTCATATTAACAGCTCATTTGTAAGGGTTGTGGGCACGCCAAATAAATGTTGCAACCGTTCACTGCATGCGCAGAAAGAAACAAGCCATAACGGTAGTTATTCATCGTATCGTATGCTCCGTTAAGCTTACATGGGACGATATCACACGCCACACCGTTCATTCACCCGCGCCTTCTCCTCCTTGTGTTGGAAGGGCCGAGATTTACAAAGTCGTTCGTGCGCCAGAATCATTCCCTAGGATGTGCGTCGGAAGAGGATAACCCGAAGCGCGCTTGCAGTGACGCACTTGCTAACAAAAAGCTTCGTGAGGGCGTTCCCAGGAATTCTCGTCAGCTGCTCACTCTAGGCAGCTCGAAGCCACTCGTGTAACGGCCTCCGACGGCAATGTCGTGATGTGGTCGTGATGGTTCACACGTGCCGTTTGCGAACTGTCCAGCCACTTGGTAGTCGATGAAAGTGTACGCCGCCGATGGTCGTGTTCAGTGTTTGCTTCCAAAATGCACTGCGCCTAAGGGCGGATTTGAGTGCAGCAGCGTAATGATCTTTTCCTGCTGCTCTCGCCCCCTTCGCATTTTAGGTTTTCATGCTAGTCAAGCCCCCTTTTACATGCGTCGATAAAAACCATTTCCCGGGCGGCGTTCCGTGCTCGGAGGATGTTAACAGCGGTGCTACTTCCGATGAGCCCCGAATGCCGTCTGACCTATACCGTGCCTTATCCTCGTCACGGCAACGTGTTCACTGCGCTCCGCACGAAACCTCGGCGTCGCGCAGCTGCTTTTGTCGACTGTGTATTCTGTCAACAGCCAAGAGCATTAACGCGCGCCGGTGTTTATTGTTGGAAACATCTCCACTGTGCGTCGCTGCAGAAACTGCTGCACTCGTGTGCTTGTTCTGGAACTTGGGCTGGCAGGCAGGGAAGTATTGTCTTTTATCAGGACATGAGGTTTTCGGCGAGCACCACCCGCCAAAATGTTCATATCTTTGTATCTGCCACTTCATTTGTGCGGTTCTGTGATAACCCAGCTCCTACTGCAGAGAAGCCGGCGCCATTTGTTGCTGACATTCACAATTAAGTTTATTCAAATAAATAAATCAACCAAGCAAATTGCAGCAGCTTAGCAGCATGAACAAAAACACGAGGCATGAGATAATGCACCACTTCAAGAACGCCACGCAACAGCTGCGGCACGCAAGCTCTTACGGGTGTTCGCAAGGGGGTTAAAGTTTCTTAGTTAATTTCTGACAAAATTATCATTGCATGCAGAAGGAATCAGAATTGCATTTCTTTTGGGCGCAAATATCATGGACAACCTTATTCCACGAGCTGGCAGTGACCTTAGAAAATCGTTTGGCGATTTCCCCTCGGGACCTGTATAGATAATGGTGCTCGCGCGTGTCATTCCCATTCTACTAAACTTGCTTGTTTCCCAACTCATCTCTGTTATGTGTGAGTAAGTGCTTGTCCCCATATATACCTCACTTTTTAAACTCAATAGTTAGTGCTAAACTCAATAGAATGTGCTGCGTAAGCACATTTCAAGTGAACGTACTCGAAAAGTGTTCGCGAAAACTCTTGCAAGTAGGATTAAATATGCGACAATAAGTAGCGTTCGCAGAAGGAGTTATTAGCACTCCATTCGTTCTCACTGCATAGATTCGATTTAACTTCAAATACCACCTTTTTTAGACTTCCTGCTCAGTCTGGAAAAGATCAGGGATCGAATTCACAAAGTTCTTACGAACGAAAAGCTCCGAGAACTCCGTCCCAAGAACCGCCTTTAATATAGAACGTGTTGCTTGGCAAAGTTTCTTCATACTTGCAGGTTTCACAACGCACACCTTCTTTTGTTCCGCCTTAGGTAGGCGCTCACTGGCTCGTTGCAGCTTTTACTAACGCTTTTGTTTGCCGCACCGGGATGTTCGACAGGGCTACCTGTGAATTGTGGCATCAGCGAAGCTGCCGAAAGAGTTCTTTGTCATTGCCTCTGCTATGCATACACATTGGCGGTCGCTCGCGAACGTGCTAGCAGTCCTCAACGATCGACGGATTTCGGAGTAGACGATCCTAAGAATGCCAGCCTATACTGTCGCCACACCAGAAGACGATGAAGGCACTACTGTTATTCCTGAATTCGAGCGACTTAATAAAGAGCACTAACATTCCTATGCTTTGTGTCGTAAAAACGTACTTTCTTTCGTCTTTTTTGTCTCTCCTTACTCTTTTCCCACTGAGGTAGCAAACCGGATGATTCTCTTGCGGCGAACCTCCCTGCCTTTGTCATCTCATTTGTCTTTATAGCTTGCACCTGTGTACTAAATTGGATGTTTCAAAACCTGTTATAAAAGTTCGCACAGAAGTGTAGCAAAACAGAATAAAGCCTGTCTGTTCCTATCAGTATGCGTACAAGCGGTCACCCAGTTGGTTCAACTGTCGGACTTTAAATTAGCGATAAGAAAACATGAGTCCATATCGGTGTTATAATTTTCATCGTGTTGCTCACTGCCCTCTTATTAACCGCCAGGTCAATCTTTTTGTCATGGCGCGAAATGGTAATATTGAAGGTCATGTTGCGGCGCATGGTGATAGAGCGCTAAAACTAAATTAGGTGTCTCACATTCGTCGGCACGATGTCTCTGTGCCAGAATTCCCCCACCACGCCCAATGTCATTGAGGACCACCGATATAATAACACCTGCCAAGTTCAGAGAATGACTCTTCCAGTCCACAAATACAAGCGAACGTGCAGTGTTATCCTTCACCCGTCCGGCTGCTGTGGAGTGGTACAAAGACAGGCATTGTCCGTGCTCCTCGAAGGCAGGGATTGGTGTCAGCCCGAGCGGGAGCAGCAGCAGCGTTTCCTCGCGGTGGTCAAGGTCCGCTTTGATTTCAGTAGTCTCGGATGACTGTAGCGTTTGTTTTCATGAGGGCAGATTGTTCGGCCTTCACTGTAGGCATCCATATTCCCCGGGCGGTAATCAGGGAGCCGAAGGGCTGATTAATCCGCCTCGGTGGACTCGTAAATACTTATGGCCGCCAATTTGGCCGTTTCGCTGAAGGGGAAAGAAGGGATCTCTTGTCGCCTCGCCACGGGCTCGAGTGCGCGTCCACCATGCAATAGTGACAGCGGGGGCGATCGAAGTGGCCCGTAGCTGCCGGCGGCCGCGTCGCAGCCGAGACGAGCGGCGGCCACCTCCATCGAGTCGCCGTCGGCTTCGAGTCCGATCGGGTCTCGCTCGCTCTTTCCCCTGGTCCTCGCATGAGGTTTTCTCCGTTCGGTCCTCCAGGCTTCCCTAGGCCGCCGTTCTCGATTCCGCAGATTCCTTTCTTCTGTCTTTTGGCCGGCGCCGACCATTCTAAGCAAGCTCGTTTCGCCGCTCCCAGCGCTGTTCACTTTTGGCCCCTTGCTCTTCTTTTGATGTTCTCCGGCCTTTTAGTTCTTCCTCCAATGTTTTTCTTTCTTCTTCTTTTTCTATATCATCGGTGTCGTGACACGGGGGAGAAAGGGGGTAAGTGCCCACTTGTATTTACATATGGTCTCGGTTGCCAAACCGGTACCGCGTTTTTGCATAGAGATGATATAGGCGCATAACAAATCGCGTCCTTCTGGGTTGAGAAACTTCCAAAGAAAATATAGACAGCCGCTGTTACCTTTTCGCTTGGGCCTCCTTCCTATCTTGCCTCTATCGGCGTTTTCATTCGCCTCCTTACTTTTTTATTCCTTCCATCTTTCTTCGTCCTGCTATTTTTTTTTTTTCAGTTTCTTATGGCCTCTATGCATCCCGGCTTCCCTCCCTTTTTTTGTTGTTTTCCTTCCCCTTTCTTGACAGCGTTTCTTCTTATTCAAAGAGTCTTCTTCAGATATTCATGCGAACGTCTTCGCGCATTATCTGACGACAGCTTTCAATGGTCTGGCTCCCTGCCTCGGGAATTATGTGCTGTCTTTTTCTGCTTCCCCGATTAGGTTAATTTATGCATTCACGATGTTTTACTTGGACTTTAGGCTACGTAATAAAGAACCTATCAGAAGATGTTCTTTTATTCGTTCTTAAAGGCTTTCTCTTTATTACTTTTCGCCTCTGATGTCGTTGAACCGCCGTCTTAGTTTTATTCTGGTTGCTCCTACGTATAGATAAAAAAAAGCACCCTGCGCACCGCGCCATTAATATAGCTTAATGAGATGGGTATGCTTCAATAAAAGAATGCATTTTACTATGTTTTTACTGGTATTCAAACACAGAGAACAAAAGCGCAGTGTCGTCGTCAGGCAATTAACTTGCGGAATCGATATCTCTCCTATTGACACAGCAAGATTTTGGAGCTTTTGACGCTTGTGCGTTCGTCTCTGCGTATTCGCCAATGTGCTCCCGAGCCCATTTTTTGTCAAATGGCTCGTCGTTGTAGTTTGCAATTCCCCTATTTTTTCTAATAAGTTCATCAAGTTTGGCAACAAACATACTTCTTTTATATGAGCAGTTGCACGAACAGCATGTAAGAGGCTGCAGTGCATGTACTTTTGTTCCTAGACGAAATAATAATTAACCGATGATTACGATACACCTTAATGCGAATTTTGAGCGCTACTGTTTAGACGTTTGCACTTCGTGATATATTGCGGCAAAGAATTTGATTCTCATTTGCAGAGTTCTCTCGGCGGCTTTACTGAGCCTCTATACTCGCGGACAATTTTCTGTGGCTATGAAGGCAAAGCTACGGGCGCGTGGCTGCTGCACATGTGTTACCGCGCCAAGTAGTCCGGCAGCGTTTGACTGTGCTTTTTGGTTGCTCCGAACAGACGCTGAATTGACGCCGCTTCCGCGTGCGACGGTTTCGCGTTTGCCCAAACACGGAAGGGAAAAGCCGTAACATAAGGGAACTTTTCCACTCACTGATGTGTTCTGTCTTATTTAACTGTTGCTAATAAGGTGGCTACGGTTTCGCTTCCTCAGCTTAAACTAACGTGGATTAAAACGCGCGACTCTTTTCAGAATCGCTCTCACTTGTGCGCGCTTTGCCTCCGTAGCATTCGCTTCATAGCAACCAAAAGTTGTCCTCGAGTATAATCGGCCAGCTCGTTTAGCAGCAGCGGCAGACGAAGAATTTCCATTGGTTGCGTCGCTCATTGTTCAGAAAGAAAGCGTAAACACGGGAACGCGTGACTCGCGCGGCGCGCATTCTCTAGCGGCGGCAGCGTAGGTGAAGTAGCGCATGCGCAGTGGATCCGAAGCCCATGCCAGCGCTTTGTTTCCATGCCCTTGTTCGCGTGCCTGGTCGCTGCCGTTGAGCATGTCTCATGCGGCATCCACTTTCCTCCTCACCCTTTCGCCGTAGTCTCCTCCTCCGCTTTCGTCGTCATGCTACCGCTGCACCCTAATTATCCGCTTTCCTCTTCGCGCTACCTTCCTTGTTGCCGCCTTTCATACCCCACTATGCGCTATGCGTTCGCTCTTTCATCCTTCGCTGTGCTCGTTCGCTCGGTTGCTCCGAGGGACGCCGACGCTGCCGCTGAACGCAGGAACGGGCGCCGAACAGATGCGCTCTAATAAATAACGAAATAACTTCCAGTTCCTGTATGTGTGATTATTGCTTGGCGAAATAGGTATAACTTCAAGTGCAGCATTTGTGAAACCTCAAAATTGAAAGTGAAACAAACATTTTTGTCGCCTCTGCGCTAAACCATCTGATCACTATAGTTTAGTAACCAATGCAGGGGAAGACTAGTGTCCAGCTTGCGCAAATTAAATTGTTCATGTGATGACGGAGCGTTACACCCCATCCTTCATGGCTTGGGTATTGATAAAGAATGCCAAACAAAAGCGGAAAAGGTATAATTAAGGATGTTATGACCACGGCAACGTCCTTCCTTCAGGCGACTGGCATGTTCACCAATTGGCCGCGCATTTTTCGGTTCACTCTTACCCACTCAATAAGTAACTCACTAATACTCATCCCACATCACTCGAGCAAGTTAGCGTACCTTTGCGCTTCAGATCGACACTCATGCGTGCAAAGAAAAAAAAAAAGAATTGACTCGTGATCCCGGCCCTGCTAAAGTGGATGTCCAACGAAGCTGGTGAAAACCACCACTACAACTGCTGAGGGGTTATGTAAGGGGTAATTTAGAGTAATGGTAACAATGGGAGTAATGGTAATTTTGACAGCGCGCCGCCGCTGATCGTATTGCGGTTTCTTTTTCCCTTTGCCGCTCATATTCACGCTGCTCCTCGGGAGTCATAACTATACGTTGCCTACTCAAAGCGGTGCTGCAACAACAGGAAAATCAATTGCTAGGCTGCTTCTTTTATATACGGAAGGCTGGTGACGTCAATCCCACGGCAGATTGCGCAACAGTAATTTTTACCGCAAAACGGATGCTTCGCCTTGTTATCAGGAGCGCCGTAACATCGATTATGTGGTTCGGATGCTTGTGTTGTGCTTGTTGTTTACAGAAACGAAGGCTGTTCGGCAGGTTGTATGCGTGATTCCAAAGAATGGATGCACTTTTCGCGGTATTTTGCTGAGTGCTTGAAGCCTGCCTCACCTCTGCCGCGGGTACTAAAAATGGCCGACGGCGCAAAGAGTAAAAACGCGTCATAAAATGCTCGGATTGACGTCCAATTTCTCTCAAGGTTCTTGTAAACAAAGTAAATTATGGCTTTGAAAAGAAAGTTTGGTCAATCTTGGTCTAGGTGGTCGTAGTAAGCGTGCTCGTCTCGCACCCCGGGCCTACGGGGTGCGAGGCGAGCACGCTTCCCCGGTGCTGCGGCGACTCCAGGGTTCTCGCTGTCTAAACCTGTACCTAAAGAAATAATAAAATTATGGGGTTTTACATGCCAAAACCAAGATCTGATTATGAGACACGCCGTAGTGGAAGACTCCGGAAATTTCGACCCCCTGGGGTTCTTTAACGTGCACCTAAATTTAAGTGCACGGGTGTTTCCGCATTTCGCCCCCGTCCAAATGCGGCCGCCGTGGCCGGGATTCGATACCGTGACCTCGTGCTCAGCAGCCCAACACCATAGCCACTGAGAAACCACGGCAGGTAAAGCTGTGCCTAGCGCGTGCATCATTGCACACGTGACGGCACAGCCATTGGGGAGCAGGTGGCACCACGTGATAAGGATATAAAAAGTCGCAGTTTCCCACGAAAGGAGAGACATGGATTGCGATACCAAATTAGCAGACAGCCATACGAAGTAAGGATAGTACTTTTATCGGCCGTATCAACTTGTAAACATTCGCTTGCCAACTAAATTAACGAGCATGGTGTCAGCGCGCACAGCAAGCATGAACACATCACACTCGATGACCGCTGTGAAAACGATGGCGTGAGGCAAGTAGCAGCGAGTGATCTTCGTGCTGTCTAGCGCTTAAGCGCAAAGAGAGCACCGAGAGCACACAGCATGCACAAAGCTACGATCCGTCGGCCCACCTCGATGATGTAACCAGCGCAATAAGTGACATAGAACACAAGAAAGGCGACAAGGACAAGCGCTGACTTCCAAATGGCATTTACTACAAAAAAGGAGTGAATATATAGTTGTAATAAACGCCAGTTGGAAGTAAGCGCTTGTCCCTGTCGCCTTTATTGTGTTGTGTGTCCCCCCTTGCGCTGATTATATCACCAGCTCGTGTTGATTTGTGGTGCTCATGTTAAGTTGCATAAATATATCTGGTTGCGATCGAGTGCGCGAGATTATATATTCATGCCTTTTTTGTAGTAAACGCCAGTTGGAAGTCAGCACTTGTTCTTGTCGCCTTTCTTTTGTTCTGTGTCCCTTCTTGCACTGGTTACATCATGGAATACCAACTAGCCCGGTCTCACACCTTGACCCACCTAAACTCTGCCCCCAACGCAGATCGTTCTCAAGACAGGGCCGCGCGACCGCGCGCATCCGCCGCGTGCGCAGTTGCAGCCGGAGTAGAACGCCGCCCAGCCGGCGCCTTGGGTGCCGGCTGGGCGTTGGGTGCCTCGCGTTCTACGGAAGCCGGCGCGCTTCCTCTCCGCTTCCTTCCCTTTCGCGCGGGCGAGACTGGGCCGCCGATCGCCGTCTCCTCTCACACACTTTCACTCGCACATACAGCGTAGGACACGTGACGATGGTGTCATCGCCCTTGGGCTTGATATGGAACCTCACGGCGACGTCGACGGCAGAAATGCGCTTGGAGTTTCCATATAGTTGTTATCGCAATTAAATTAGTATATAAAATGAACAGCATTCAAGCCCAATTGAACGGCGCCGAGTGGTTCTTCGAGTTATGAACTCCTCGCGGGAAAGCGAGCACGTTGAGATACTTGGCACGTTTTGATTTCCCGTTGCCGAGGCGCAGTTAGAACCCAGGCGAAAGCTTGCGCGGATAAGGAACGCGCCGAAAAAGACATTTCACCAAAGGGACTAAATGCTTTCGCATTCCCACACGTAAGCAGTCTTCAGTGTCTCTGCCGAATTTTTTTTATTCTTTCTATTTCCAGAGGCAATTTGAGTTCTCTGCGTATTACTGGAATCTCGGAGTTGCTAGCGCTGCTGTTCGCTATTCGCGTGGAGCAGAAGTTACACCTTTGAAGCGGAAGCACTGTGCCTGGGACCTCCTTTCACCTGGAGGATGGTATATCTCAGAGAAAAAGAGCGGCGCTGGCTTTTGTTTGAACTTTCAGCAGTTCTGAAGGGGCGTACATCAGTGTTATTAATTGTCACCGCGCTATCTATAAACCTATCGTGTCTGTTTGCGATGTCGAAACGCTGCGAGTGGCTTTTTGAATACTTGGAATAAATAGCGGTGGAAAAAAATTGTGGCTCTCATGTAATCGAGAGCAGATGTAAGCAGGAAATGGCTACCGGCAAAGCAGATTGGTTGGAGATGATACTATCACTCTAAGAAGAAAAGGAGGAAATGGGGTGTTGAGGTTACTCTTTTAAGGGAGGAACTGATCTGCCACAATTATTCCTACCCTTAGGGGGTAAGTGCGAGAGGATGAACTGTTACTCCCCATGCTGTCACTCCTTCGAGGTCTAACAGTTGCTCTTTTCCGATGCTCCTCAAGGGGGTAACGGTCATTCTTTCCGATGCTTCGCAAAGGTGGAGTTAATGAAATTAGACATTTAAACCGCGATACAAAAAATTTGCGTCCTCGCGCTCACAAGTCAGGTACTCTAACCAGTTCCCCACGGCAGGTGTTTTTTTCTTTATTGCTACATTGAACAGCACAAGCACCGAATAAAAACATTCGAGTGGCTTTTATATTGCCGCATCTCCGTTCCAATGCTAAACCTTGGCTCAATATCCTATCCTGTCAACCGACGTGCCGTGGTGAGGTCTATAATGCAAGTACTTCACCACGGCAGGTCGGTTGACAGGATATGATATTGAGACAAGGTTAAGCATTGGAACTCAGCTGCGGCAATATAAAAGCGACTCGGCATTTTGTGTATGCTATGCGGGAATAATATAACGTTGCGTGTACTTGCAACCATAAGCGGCTGCGAAAATAAATCTGCCCTAGTATTCTCAGAGTGATTTAAACTGAGGCACTACGCGATGTGTACGTGTAGATAGCTCAAACGGAGCACCCGAGACGACAGTGAAGGCCAATTTCTCTGTTGCTTAGCGTGTCCCGTTTGAGCTACACATCGCTTCCGTTAAGTTCATAATGTCCTTGGAACGGAAGGAACTTAGGTACTGTTGAACAAGAAAATCTAGCAGCCTCTCAAAGACTTACGCGTTTAATGTGTATCGCTAACTTATGTTGTGCGCACGAAGGACATGGCTCTTCACATTCCAACTTTTAAATTTCACGCAATTTTCTTACGAAGAAGCAAAGTGTTGCTTTGCATGTATTTCAACAGAGAGTGCACGAACTTTGAACTATTCACGATTTATATACAATACCGTTTTCGCCGCATCACTGCACGACACGGACGAAAACAGCGGAGTGCATGGGTGTAACTGTTGTGGTTCGTCCTCCCGTTGCTCTCATTCCGACACGGTACTAAACACGTACTCTCCGAAATTTGCACACGGCACGCACATTCAAGCAGTTAGTCCCTTGAGGAACAAACACGCCCTTTTTAGGACTAACTGCCCAGTTACTCCCGTTTTCCCCGGGATTTTTTTTTTTTTTTTTAGAGTGTAGCCACATTCTTAAAACAGGCATGGTTCATGTTCGCAACGGCACACCCCACCACACCAGACCACACCAGACCGCACCACAGCACACGAACCTGTTTTGAACTGAAACTCATTGCAAGTGTCGTCTGGGCCAGACAGCCACCAGCGGCGCGCCGGACGCTGCCGGCTTGGTCACGCAGTGCGTATCCAGCTTTTCTGAACACAATGGTTTAGTTCGCGTGAGTGCCACCACGTGGCGTACTGACCTTAAACTTTTCAAACTTCCCGCGGGGACGCGTGATGACGTCAACCAAACAAAAATAAAAAAAAATAAAAGCTATCCTTGCGCATTGAACTTCGCCGCAATGCTTATCCCGCCGGCGTTATCAGTGTTCTTGATAAAGCATATTCGCTCGTCACGTGGAAATTACTCGTCATCCTAAGAGCGTTTAGTCGCGACGAGCAATGGTAGATTCTGGGCTTTTGATGCGGTTCTTCTTTTCCTTCTTGTTTTTTTTTCTTTTCTTTTTCTTTTTTCTTTTTCATTCTACGGAGTAAAGAAGCTAGCCTAACCGTCAGAAGCACTTCGGGGCAGCCTTTATTCAGTCGGCACACATTGTTAACGTCCGAACATCGCACAGCGTCTACTAGAGACGCCGTCGTGGACGGATTTTGATTTTCCCCTATCGAATTCGTTAAGGCGCACACAATTATTTCACTAGCGACTTTTCAATGCCCACTCATGGGCTACCGCCGCAGCTGCAAATCTAGATGTGCTTAAGTATTAAGACATATACATGGATATGTTGGTTTTTCACCTTGACACAAAAGTCACGACACACGAGTAGAGCAAACTGTCCCTGTGTCGTGGCAGGGTGTGAGACCGGGCTAGTTGGTATTCCATGCTAAAGTGACTAGCGCAAGAGTGGACACGGGACATTAAAGAGGCGACAAGGATAAGCGCAAACTTCCAACTGGGCGCTTGTCCTTGTAGCGTCTTTAGTGTCCCCTGTCTCTTGCGCTAGTCACTTCAGTCTGTGTCATCGTCCGTTAGCATCCTATCCCCGAAGCTGCTCGCAATATTACGTCACATTTACTGGCCATCAGGCCAGGTACACCCTTGGGTACGACATATACAGTACTTGCAGTTAGTTTCCAAATTCGTCTCCTATGGCAGTTATCCACGTGCGTGAAGCAAGTACGCTATTTAAAATTATTGTGCAGCAATATATGCGGGATTTGTATTTTCTCCACATTCTCTACCATGTTGCCGTTCCGCCTTTATTATATAGCCGCAATGTAGACTAGCAGCTATCGAACGCCATAAAGGTTATCCACATACTCAAAGACCTCGCGCACAACTCCTGACACTTAATTGTGTTCAAGAGTTGTGCGACTGCCCAAGACATCCTTAACGAATGTTACATAACACATTACGAGGCTTTACTTGCCAAAACCACGATTTTATTATGAGGCACGCCGTAGTGGAGGATTCGGGAATAATTTAGACCACTTGGGATTTTTAACGTGCGCCTAATCCTAAGTACGCGGGTTTTCGCATTTCACACCCATTGAAATACGGCTGCCGTGTTTGGGATTCGATCCCGAGATCTCGTGATTAGCAGCCGAATCCAATAAAAGCTAAGCAACTACGGAGGGGAAGGAATGTTGGGAGTAGGAGGAAGGTGACAGCCGGCACGTGAGACAATTTGTTCCCATCCTCATTGTGCGAGAATGGGTACCATCTGTCCAAGAATGACACCGTAGAATTCACTGTATTCAATGTGATGGAGTCCGCATCCAATATTTCAGACCCGAATCATACTGTAACTACTGACGACCGGGCATCTCGCTAATACGTGCAGTCGCTTGACAGCTGCCGAGCGCTGGCGTCGGCCACAGGACCTACTTGACCTTTGTTCAACACTTGCCGACATTCTCGCCTTATTTCGCACCATTGCGTTTCAGCTGAAGTGCTTCAACAGTCAATTTATTTGTGGCAAAATTTGGCCACCCTGTCAACGTTATGGTTTCTTATTTTTAAGTCATCTTTTATATTTAGGCTAATGCTGTTATGAAATTTCCAGCGGTTTCACCTTTCCCAAAATGCCCGCATTTTTGTCGGCCTCTGTTCATATTTTGGAGGATTTTTAATAGATGTGGAAACCACTGCGTGGCCCCCTGACCAAGCTGCTAAAAAAGTCGTTTTATATCCCTGAGGTATTGTGCAAGCTTCTGCCTTCTTGCCGTTCATCAACCTCCTGATTTCCCTGTCAACTGTATCCCATTTTGACGACTCCAATCCCACGGAAGTTGGCAACGACATAATGTCCATGGGATTAAAGCCATTTAAATCAATTCTACTGTGGATACGACAGCCGCTTTTGCTCGCTCTGAATGGAAATATTGCATTAATGAGCGCCATTCTTAAGCATTTAAATTGACAGTCAAGAAATTATGCGGATCCCATGTATGTGCGAATCGATGTAAGCAAAGCTTTCTGTGTTTGTTGTCATTGTCATACGTAATCTCCACAGAGTAGACGGCACTCTCTAATGAAATGCTGTCAATGTTTGCCTGATTACGCCTGCCATTGTGATGCAAATAAACGGAACTTCAACTCATTTTCTCAGAAATAAACGCTGAATGAAATGCTGACGTCATCCTTGACAAGATCAACAAGCGCCGTAGTGCTCGATCTTATGCTGTCCCTCTTCGTAAGCTTATATTCGTGATTTGTTTTTCTTGGGGGGGGGTATGTGCTCTTGTACCCTAGAAATGTGCCTCGGACGTCTCTGATGTGCTCGTTTTTATTCTCAAGTACCCAATGAAAACTCTCATCGCTGCAACTTCATGATGTCCTGGTGGCAGGCCGCCATGGCGTGTGGCGCAAGTATGACCACGCTGATTCATTTGGGTTGACATATACTATTCTGTGCGTCACACTTCGCCACATTCATTTTTCAAACTATGCCAGAGCGCGAAAAGGGCGGCCAACTCACTACGTCCCTTTCCTCTGTTTACTTCCACAAAGTGTGTGTTAATCGCTGTGGTTACCAAATACGCCCAGCGGTATGCTTTCTCAAGCCTTTCTGGCGGCTGAGCAACTGAAGTCACAGGCTTTATTCAACATGGCGTCGACGTTCAATATGGCTATCCTCAATTACTTTTCGCGGACTTCGCTCACCGCCTTCTCTCCAGTGTCACCTCTTACACTACTCGCTCCTGCTAGACACAACACAAACAAGCAACGACCTTAATGAAGTATCAATTACACGCTCGTTGACATGCTGTCAATGTAAATTTCCGCTGAGCACCGGGATTGGAGCGCGGTCCTGTCTATGGTGACATTATCCGTCTACAGCTTCGCTCAAAAACACCGCTCGTTACTCATCACGTTTTCTTTTTTTTTTTTTTTTTGTCGACAAGCACATAGTGTATTTCCTCTGAATGTGCTTTCGGCTTTAGGTGTGACCTTGCACGCCCACTTATTCTGTTACGTTGACGGCAACCGCTGTCGTCAGGCTGCCACCTCATTCTGAGCTTCGCAGTCACCAGAGGGCACAGAAAGCTGTCTTCACAAACAAACCACCGGGATTCGAGCCCATCTCCCAAATGCACCATGTTACATTTGGGAGATGGGCACGCTAATCATTACGCTACCACCTGAATCCATCAATTTCTGTTTATCTGCCTTCCCACTTCACGTTTTTGCCGCAGACGCAGGCAGAACGGATGCAGAAACGAAAAAAAAGTAAAGATTGCTTGAGCCGCCAGCTGACACATGACCTTAACTTTGGCAAGTTATTCTCATTGGAGCGCATGTAGGCTTGCGGCTGCGTGCAGATTGTGGGTCGCCTTAGCTTTATTGTAAATTTGCTTTCACCGACTCTTTTCAGCTAGAACTGAAATTCCAGACAAAAAGGAGACCTACCGGTGAATATTTTTTCTTGTTTTCTAGGTTTAAACCGAAAACGCTCATTTACACAAACAGTGATTTTTTAAAGAAATGGCATAAGGATACTGTATTTCGAGGTCATGTCGTTGTGTCACTACGGGCCGGCACCACGTATCGACGAAAGGGCATCACAGTGCCGATGCACGCGGCAGGTTGCTGAATGAAGAAAACAGGAAACGACTGTTTTTAAGTTCTCGCAACATAATGTACACAGAACACAAGGCACCCACCACCATGACATTTTATTTTTGACAACAGCGACACACAATGGTGGACTGATATATTTCCTAAAGGGGTTTTGTTTTATTTTTTCATTGCAGAACCGCGAGCACAGGTTGCGTCGCGCGTATACCGCAGCCACGTACTGTGGCCGCGCTCCTTTTCCTCTAACAGTGTGGCCCCCGGCGGCTTCACGCGCTCCCGTAGGTGGCGGATTGGACTGTCACTCCAGAAGTTTAAGTACATAACCTGTTTGCACAGAAACGACGGCATGATTGTTAACATATTGTTGGCTTGGATATGTTTGGCACGAGGCACAAGACCCTGTCTTCTAACGCGTTCTTATGTTTGCGTTCGCGTCTCTGTCTTGAAGGGACGCGCACCGTAACATGCTGCAATGGTGCTTGCGTTGAGCGTATGTAAGGCGAAAAACGCGGTTCTAAAATGTCTGTTCACTAACTTGTGCAGTGAACCCATGTTTATAGTATTCGCGCAGTATAGTAGTAGTATAGTAAGAGTCACGAGTACGGCATCCGTAACCGCAAGCGTCACGTTATGGTCGTAACTTGTCGGGACAGCGTAGTTGTAATCCACAGACACTGCCACTAAGGAATACGTGGCTAGGCATGGCTGATGAATAAGTAATTGCGAAGATTGGTTTTCAGTAAAGGTTTGTTACCATGAACGGCGGGAGCTTATACTGCTGCAAAGGACGGATGCTGGGTGGTGACTCCAATCATTTCCTCGGCACATCACACATCTACACTGGAATTCAACTGGTTTCGCCAACTCTTGCTTATATTCTCTCGCCCCTAAGCTGTGACTTCGCCTGCCACCCGGGCCCCAGCTTTTCCTCTTTGTCCCCCGCTTCTTTCCCAATCTGCTGAGACGTGCTTCCACTGATGCTTGCTCCTCCTTTTTTTCAATAAATGAAGGCATTCATTCATGCATTCCTAAGTTACTGCAGGAAATAGCTTGTCTTTATCTGCATAACCACCCTGTCTCTCACCTGGACTCTCCCATCGCAAAACAAAGTTGCTGTGTTGCAAATGGCTGGGCGTCACATATACAATTTTCTAGGAATGGCCAGTAGCACGGCGGGCAATTGTCGGTGGGTGATGAGACAGTATATAGAACACCTTCTCTGCCATATCCACACTCAGTGCTCTGCTTCGTGAGCTACTATTAGCCGCCACGATGAAGTACGAAATGAAAGAAACCTAGCTGGGCTGGTCGCGGGCAGCTCTTTTTGGATTCGTGATGCGTCGATTTAAAATATATATATTTCTTATCTAAGCCTAAATGACAACAATATAGGCGAAGTGAGTTACGGTAGCTCGTTGGTTTGGACTAACGACGCTCTCCACGCAGCACTTTTGTCTTATGCGTGTTCGCGAACGGGAATGAAAAACAGGAGGGTAACACGCCTTCCTGAAATTAAACATTCGGAATAACCCCTTGTTTGGCGGTTGGACACATGTCGAGGGTCCCCGATACGAACCACCTGCAAGTCTGTATCACCTTGCAAAGGGCAACTCAGATGAAACGTTGTCAAACGGATAGGCTTTTAGCTATCGTAAGTCAATCTTTATTGAAATTCCTTACCATGAGGTGAAAGCCGACTAATAAACATTTAAATTTTCTGTGTTATTAAAACATCCTGTTAATAAAAGGTTGCTGTGCTTTACAGCCCCCTAACTTAAAAAGTAAGTTATGAAAAATAAATTGGTGCGGTAAATGTGTAAACGCAGACGCAACAAAAGGCCTAGTCCATTTCCCAGTATTCACTCAATGAAGATGGAGCACCTCTATACTCTCACGTTGTAGTAATGTCAAGAATAAAACACATCCAAAAGAGTCAGTCACGAATGTTACTCATTATAAGATGAGCTTGCGCTGGAAAAGAAAATAACCCTCAAACATAACGATGGCTGCGCGCAAAGTGCTTCCTCTGATTCTGATCTATGGATCAAGGCGTCGGTTCGTCAGATTGGAATGCTCGTACATTGCAGCGCAATCTCGGGTCGTCAAATGTGATGGAGAATGTACGCCAGTATTCGCTTCACGCGCGCAATCTGATAAGATAACACTCTTTCGCTATTGAATCCGTGACAACATACTGAATATTAGAAACACATGCAGGCGCATCTTGAGCTAACTGATAACATTGGAACTGTGGTTAGACGCTAAAAAAAGCCCCCCCTCCCCCCTTAAAAAGAAAGAATACAGTTGCTTTCAATATTAGCTGTAACATAGTGCTTGTGGTTTAAAAAGGGCCCTCAACACTGCACAGCGGTGCCGACATACAGGAAATTCAAGACCGAGCCACTTTCCAATTACTGGTATTTATCAAACCAGCATATTGTGGTTCAATGTAGCCCTGTAGTCTAGGGGCCAGTTCCACCACGAGTGTTGTATCGGAGCTCATATTTCATGTCAGCAATAATTGTCGAAAAATCACAGTATTTTTTTCTTTAGATCTTATCATTAGACAGCTAAAATACATCCAGCGAAACCCTCACCTTAATATTTCAGTACTTTTCGTTCTAACATACATATCTGTGCTGATCCGTATGTTACAACGTACTAAAAATCTACCCAATGCGTTCCTCCAGGAAGCTGTTTTTATTCCTTATGATGCCAGGAAACCGAGCCTGATGCCACCAACGCTCAGAAACCTAATCGGGAGCGCGCACAATGTTCTCGCACACCATGTGGGATGTACTGTAGCGCTGATGTGCTTCTTGTATAATGTAAGAGAATTGGTTGCAAAGACAGACGTGCAAGGTTGGGCCATGTGCTTAAGCTCATGAAGTTGATTTGTGCCAAGATAACCTGTCCGAGCTTTCAAACTTACTTTATAAGAAGTCTACAGCACCATCAATATGCCTGCTGCGTTTAACTGCACGAAACAAAACTATGGAAACGATACAAACAGTGTCAACATCATTTTATCATTCGAGTGTGCAGATTGGTAACCTCTAGATGCGCAGTAAGTTGAGAAGTTGTTTGCGTAATTAACAAAGCTACGTTAATTAAATTCTCAGTAATGGTTCTTACGTGGCTAAAGAAAATGAGCAGTTTGGAGCCCGTCCTCGAGATTACGCAGCCACGCGAAAAAAATTCGACTAAACATGCTTCTGTAAGAGCCATGCGAACAAACATTTTCCAAGTAAACACTCTTGGAAGACGTAATTGACGCAAAAAAAGATTGTCTATAAAGGCACAGAAAGAACAGCACTTCCCGAAGGGACACAAAGGAGGAACCACACACAAACTGCGCTAACTTTAAGCGCTGTTCTTTATGTGATAATGAAGCAACTAGCCCGTCAGTCATTCCTTCCAAACCTGTAAAGTCAAGCTGACCACATTTAGCCTTTTGTGATGCTGTCATCAATAGTATGGCCCCGTGAAAATGTTCCGCATGGCCACATCGCGTTCCATTTTTATTCATGCTGCTTTCTCGAAGGCAAGCATTTTAAAGTTTTAGTGTCCATACGGCAGTGAATGTGTGCCACCAAAAGCTTGCTTGGTTGCAGAAGCGATGCATGACGGAATGATGGTGCAGATTTAGCGCGTCGCTGGCATCAAGACAATGCGCTGCCGCCGAGGGAAGGAAGATAACGAAAGTGAACAGCTTGATAGCTGCTCACGAAGCCGTGCCGATGGTGGCGGTGCCATCATGACGAAATCTGAAGCGGCGATATTGACGGCTGAGGCGTTTTTTTTTTCTTTTATTCTTTTATTCCTTTTTTTACACCGAAGTCGTTAAGAGTAAGCTTTAACTCGGGCCCAACTCCGACGCGGCCTATTCAAATAGATGTAAAACGTCGAAACGCTTTTCTGAGATAATCCCTGGGCCGATTTTAGTGAAATTTGCTGGATTCGGGAGAGAAAGGTAAATTCTAGTGACTATTGGAAGCGGAATTTCTATTTAGGGCTTGAATTTTGGTAAAAGATTTTCAAAAATTCGAAAGTGCGAAAAATACAGAAGCACGAAGTTTACAAATTAATAACTCCGCATCAAGGACTGATATCACGGTTTTGTAAGCAGCATCCTTTAGACAATTCAAAGCGGACAAATCCAATATGCCGATTTATATCTTACGTGAAGTCGTTACGTTGTGAACAAGGGTTGTGGAAAAGCTGTATTTCCAGATTATTAAATTTCTTTAGATTCATGCGTAATACATCAATTTTGTCCGCTATAGATGTGCTGTTAGATGCAATGTACAGAATTGTGATATCAGTTTTCATTGCCAAAAGACAAAGTTGTAAACTTGATGGTTTCGTTTTCTGAAAATTTGCGATTGTTGCCAATTTCGAATAAACAAATGATGACCTAAATCAAAAATTCTAAACCAACAGTCACTAGATTTTAAGTTTTTCTTTTAAGTGCAACAAACCTTGTAAAATTTGATGCAGTGGTTGTGGAGAAAAACGAATTCTCCTTTCACATGTATTTATATAGGACCACCAGAGCTAAAGGTTCCTCTTAAGGGCTACTTTCCCCACTCTCGCGTCCGCGTGTAGAGCAAAATCTCGAAGATAGCGTAATGCCGGCCTGACCCGCAGCGGAGGTGAAGCAAGCGTTCAGCTCTCCCCATACGTGGGCTGATCCCGAATATAACGCCATGCCAGGCCGGCCTGCGGCGGAGGTGAAGCAGGCACTCCCCATACGCGCGCCGATACCGAAGACAGTGCAATGCGGGGCTGATATACGGCGGAGGTGCAGTTCGCCATTAAGGGGCCCACATACGCAGCTTTGCTGGTCATCTTTCATCACAGAGTGGGAGGGCACTGAGTTTTTTTACTTATCAAACATCAGGTCATCGACGGCGAAACCAGGGACACCGAAGCCGTCCTCGGGCTCGACATAGAAAGCGCCTTCGACAAAGTGACGCACTCTGCCATTCTCGCGCAGGTATCCCATCTAAATCTAGGCGAGAGGTCGTACGAATATCTCAAAGACTTCCTCACCGGCAGAACGGCGGAGCTCAGAGCCGGTGACCTGAAGACGGACGAGAAGACATTAGGGAGCCAGGGCAATCCCCAAGGCTCCGTCATCTCACCCATGCTATTTAACCTTGTTATGATTCAAGTTGCCAAAAGACTATGCCAGCTTGAAGGACTGAAGCACACGATATACGCGGACGACATTACGCTGTGGGTGGACGGGGGCAATGATGCCCGCATAAAATCCACACTACAGACGGCCGTCGACACGATCGAAGAAAGCCTGGAAGGTACGGGACTGCGTTGCTCCCCAAGTAAGTCGGAGCTCCTGCTTTACCAACCGATCAAAACGCACAGAATCAAGAAGCGAAGGAAACACGAAAAGATCAAGATCCGCACCAGGGATGGTAACACAATACCGACGGTCAGCAAGATCCGAGTACTGATCAAGACGATCGAAGCGCTCGGCAGGAACGGAGACACCATCACCCGCATCATGGGTAAGGTGGCCAACGCCACCAGACTGCTCAAGCGCGTTACCACCAAGAAGGGAGTCATGAAGGAGGAAAACTTCATCAGACTTATACACTCCTTCATACTCTGCCACATAGTGTACGTGGCAGCCTTCCACAAGTGGATGAAAAGCGAAAAGAACAAGCTAGACATCCTAATCCGGAGGGCTTACAAGGCACCCCTCGGTGTACCCGAAACTACCAACACGAAACGTCTCCTCCAGCTGGGCATACACAACACGGTCGACGAGATCGCCGAAGCGCAAAGAGCCGCTAAGTTGGAAAGACTGTCATCAACAAAGGCCGGCAGAAAGATCCTGTGCAGTCTAGGCATCGGTTATCACGAACAGCAGGACCAAAATGCCCGGTCCCCGACCACGTACGACGGAACGTGCGGGTTGACCCCTTGCCGAGGAACATGCACCCGGAATTCAACGAAGGCAGAAGACGCGCTAGAGCCAAGGCACTGACGGACCTGCACGCGGAAGACACCGGCGCCAGATACGTGGATGCAGCCGAATATGCCGGCCGCAACGGCTTCGCGATCACGGTGGTCGACTCCGGAGGCAACGTGCGGCCGACCGCCAGCACATCGAGCAAGCAAGTGGAGGAAGCAGAAGAAATAGCCATCGCCCTGGCCATCGTAGACCGAGAATGCCACATGATCCTCAGCGACTCCAGACAGGCGGTAAGGAACTACGCCAAAGGAAAAATTGCCCCAACGGCGGCATGCGTCCTGCTCCAACAGGCAGCACGCGGCAAGAGGACTCGAATCAAGTGGTTCCCGGCGCACACAGGACAAGCGTCCGAGAAGCATGCCAATCGTAACGAAACGGCACACACCCGAGCGCGAGGACTAACCGACCGCGCCCAAGGCAACGGCTGTCCGCTGTGGTTCAGCGCCAAATACCGGATGACCAGCTATACCGAACTGACCAAGTCTTTCAGCTGGCCCGCAGACTTCTCCCGCCGCGCTGCAAAGGGTTGAGCAGGTCGCAGGCCGTGCTGTTCAGGCAACTACAAACGAGAACGCTTCCAAGCCCGGCGCTATTGCATAGGATGCACCCAGAATCGCACCCCCATGACGAGTGCAGAGCGTGCTGCAGGGAGACGGCCACATTCGAGCACATGCTATGAGATTGCTCCAAACATCCAAGTGAAGCTAACTCAGGACGTATACCGCCGCAGCTTGAGGAAGCAACGGGGAACTACGACCAAGAAAAACAACTCCAGGCCGTCCAGCAGGTCATCGAGGCGCTGGCTAGGCAGGAGCCTGGCGAGCCGGCAACGGCGAGCGGGGATCCTGGCAGAGCACCCGCCACGATGACGATGTAGGTCATGTCCGAAGCGCGCCTTCGCGCTTTACTGCAGGCTCAATAGACGTTTTCCCAATCCAATCCAATTACTTATCCGCGTTTGTCCTGCATGCGTCTGCGATGAAAACAAGAAGCAGGTCTGAGGTGGCAGTGGCAGGTGGTAGCGCAGAAGTTAGCATGCCCAGCACCTGCACGTACTTATATCTGCATTGACATGGGTTCGCGGTAGTGATAGCGACCAAAGCTCTACTTTTTCTGCGCGCTCTAGCCATTGTGAAACTAAGGATGTAGTTAGCATGCCCAGCCACTGCATGCGAATTGCAGCAGTTACGAGTGGTGGAATCCCGCTGGGGCTGATTGTGAAGAAATCTTCCTTTCTCTGTCCACTCGCGTGATGGTGAAGCTAAAATGAGGAGGAGACCTGACGGACACAACGTTAATGGTCACCATAACAGAATGGATGGACGACGTGCGGAAAGGACAAAGCACACCAAGTTTTTAGCACTTGTCCTAGAGTAAAGCGCTACAGTGGCTAG
This sequence comes from Dermacentor andersoni, assembly GCF_023375885.2. Classification (NCBI taxonomy): domain Eukaryota; kingdom Metazoa; phylum Arthropoda; class Arachnida; order Ixodida; family Ixodidae; genus Dermacentor; species Dermacentor andersoni. Next base: position 102,497,396 of record NC_092814.1, read on the forward strand.
TATGCCCTCATGGGGATGGTAGACCGAACTGCTTCTCACTGCTAACACTGGACTGATACCAAGAAAATACTCCGTTCGCAGACACCACGCAACACTGAAATTAGCAAAACAATATCAGTTTATAAACTGATAGTGTCAATTATCTGGTGTCCTTGTGTGTGTGGAGGGCATAAAGGTCCTGGCAATGAAATGGTAGTATCTTTGTTTTTGCTGCAGTTGCACACAAACAAAATTCGTTGAAGTGATCGGACAGCGATCTACCAGCGGAGAAGACCAACCCGCAAATTAAAAATAATTGCTGGTTTCAGATCTTCCAATGTAATTTGCGCTTAGCTACTATCTGTAATATTTTTGGGGCTCTTATGAAAAGGAAAACTCCACATTACTACAATATCAAAAACAGTACACAAAATAGACTGGCTTTGAAGCTGTGACCAGGCGCCGCACTTTTGTACATTTAGCCCATTTAGTATTGGGGCAACACGTTTGAGCAAAATGATTAGGTTATCGGTCAAAACACTGTGACAGGCGGGAAGAAATCATTGTCATGCCCGGTCGAAACAATACCATCTGAAATCTTATACATATTTTTGAAAAATCACTATAACCCTTTACACATTTGCTTCGTATGAGTTATATACTAGCTTGCCTCGTCAATCTCAAAAACGTATTCTCTTTGCGGGAAAAGGCTTTCGTGAAAAACGACGCAACATAACAGTAAAACATCTAGCAAGGTTCCTATCCAGACGATCGACGAAATTGTGCACTGAGAACGTGTCGACTAGCGTGCGATTGAAAGTTGAATTGTGATCGTTGTAAGCTTTGTTGCGTCTAGCACGAGCGAGTAGTGTTAGCGATGACATTGGTGTGCAAATGGTCAGCTCGGTCTGCGATTTGTTCTTGTGGATCTCCACGTTGAACGTCGCAGTCATCACGATGAGAGCACTCCTGTGACATTATTAGCTCAGTGGGCTGGGAAAGCTCGAGTAGTAGCTCACCTTGAGGGGTATTGGTAAAAATTATTAATATACGTACTTTGCAATGATGAAAAATATCTAGAAACACCACTGGTGTTGTCTAACTATTCGTAAACAGGCCCCCAAATTTCAATTGGCCCACCCCAAACATTAAGTAGGCCCACCCCCAAATTTCAAGTTGGCACACCCTCAAATTTAAATTGGCCCACCCCCAAATTTAACGTCGGCCACGCCCTATTTTCTTTTGCCCAGCCTTAAACTTCAAGTTGGCCCAATCCCAAATTTCAATTGGGCCACCCCTAATTTTCAAGTTGGTCCACGCACGAATTTCCATAAATCGTCCTCCAAATTTCGAGTCGACGCACCCCAAAATTTACGTTGGCCGACCCCCATGTCACCCCCAAATTCAGATTGGCCGACCCCGAGATTTCCCCCACATTTAGGTAGGACCAACCCCATATCATCCCCAAATACAGATTGGCCCGCCTCCACAACACCAGCATATTTAGGTTGGCCTACTCCAATACCACTTGTAAATCGTGGTTGGCCCACCCCCATATCCGCCCCAAACTAACGCTGGCCAAGTCCTCGATCACCCCAAATTTAGGATGGCCCACCGCAAATAACCCATCAATTAAGGTTAGTCCACCCATATATCACCCCCCAATTCAGCTTGGCCCACCGCCAATCACTCCCACATTTAGGTTAGCCCATTCCCATGTCACCCCCGATTCAGCTTCGCCCAGCCCCACATCACCCCCATGGTTAGGGTGGCCCACCCCCCATATCCCCCCCAAATTTAGGTTCTCCCACCCCCGTATCATCCCCAAATCCAGGCTGGCCCACCCCCCATAGTCCCCCAAACTTAGGCTTACCCACCCCTATATCACCTCAAATTTAGGTTGGGCCAGCCCCATATCAGCCTCAAATTCAGCTTGGCTCATTACCATTTCACCCCAAATTTAGGTTGGGCCACTCCCATATCACTACCAAATTCAACTTGGCCCATCCCTGTATCACGTCCAAATTTATGCTGATGCCACTTCCAATTTCAAGTTGGCCACCCCAACCCTTTTTATAAAGACCTATGTATTCATATGGGAAATGTGTCAACTTTTTTGGCGTTACAGACACGATTTTGCACGATTTTGCTACCAAATTGCTGGGGTACTCGCCAAAGAATGCTGCGCATTAAAAGCAACTGCACCGAACGAGTGACGCCATATGTTGATCCTAAATACTGACGGATAGCCAAGCTAGCTTCTCTGTAGAGCGACCGGGGCAGGCACAGCACGGGACATTTATTCAAACGGTTTTTTTTACGGACACACCTACGGATTCATACCACTTGGCTGTAGGGAACACATTAACAGTAGCTATTAATCCACATGCTCACATCTTCTCCTAGTTGGTGCATTTCTTATTTGGATGAATCTTTAGAAATAATTCACGTTCGGGCAGCGACTCAGCTTAGCAGACGCTTTGTTCCGCACGAATATTGCATAGGAATGGCACTGGCCACCGGGTGGCATTGCGGCCCAGGTGGACCTGATTCGGTCGGAGTATGTGCCATTAAGGACAGGCGAAAGTCGAAGAAAACGGACCTTCCAGAAGAACGCAATAAGAATAGCCATTTTGTTCTCCCGGTTCCATGCTACAAAGCACGAAAGTTTTTTTGTTTTTTTTTGCGTAACACAACGCTATGCGCAAGCTTCTGGTTATGATTTCCAATGAATAAAATCTTCATAAATGCGATGACTTAACAAATGAACACGACACTGCTATGTTTTAGGAAGGAAAAATAGAAAACATAATATTACAAGAGAACCACTGGAAAACCAGAACCGAAAGCAAATGATGAGTTTTGTGTTTCTGCCATCTAGTGAGAGACTACAAAACCAGGTACTATGCGGCTTAGACAGAATGTGCGAAGCGGGAATCGAACCGCGGCCACCGCGGCGCGGGACTAAAGGTGCGCGGGATTCTACCACTCGGCCACGGCTTCCTTTTTCTTCTTTTCCCTGCGACTTCCTTTTATTTCCTTTTTTTACATAACAGGTATCATGCACGGAAGCGTTCTTTCTTTACAGCTTTTCTAACACACACACACATACACAGAGGATTGCACATCCATATGAGCATTCATCTTTGCTGCAGGCGCTTCTGCCACACCTGCCATCGCTTGCTAAACTCATCTTCGCCACCCAGCAGCGAACTTGTATACGCAAAAGCATCACAAAAGTGCGTCCACGCAGGTTTTGCGTTTTCTAGAACTAGGACGTAATCAGTTCGGGATCTCCAAATTGCATACAAACCTCGAAATAACAGAGTTTCAACACTGTTGTTATATTTTCTCATCTTCGAGTGTCAGATATTTTACGTTATCCCAATTCGGCTATATCTGCACGTCAAACACAATTCGTATGTTGTGCCAAAATAGTACTGCATTTGTACAAAACAAAAATACGTGCTGCAACAATTCTGGATAGGGACAGAGCGGGCAGTCCGTTGACCACGGTACGAAGAAACCCTTGTTACGTAGCCATGTTATTACAGGTAGAACTTGGACATGTAACCTAACAAAGAAATCCTTAATCGCTGTTTTTACAGGATATTTTGGTAGACGCTGGAAAACGTCAGAATCCAGCTGGCTTCCAGCTCGAGACCAATATAGTGGTGGTGGGAATAGCATATCTATAGTGTTCCAGTACAGACTCTTCCGTTTTACATTATTTAGGTACTCTTGAGAAAAACGCTGCTCGAAGAAGCGAGCTGCCTGCTCCACCTCCCTGTAGAATTTTAGGGTGCGGGCTCGTGGGACTCCTTGGGCACCTTCGATCCACTCGCCTAAGTACCCCCATCCTAATTGTTTGAAAGAATGACGTATAATATGATGGGTTTCGTTTTTGAAAAAAAGGTACCTGTGAACTTTGAGTTTTACCTCTACGTTTACCAGCCCTAGGCCTCCTTTTGCCTTACTTAAGAATAAATTACTGCGCCTCATGCGCTCAAACCGTGACCCCCAATTATATGTTGCGCAAAATCTATGCACTCGATTCACCTGAGCCGGCAAACAGGGCATCACCTGCGCTGAGTGCCATATAGCTGGAAAGAACACAGTGTTACACACAAAGGCTCTGTTCATAAGCGGGACCGTTCTCCCGTGCCATTGTTGCACTTTTGCCGCGAGGGTACCACTTCGAATTGTATTTTGTCCATTCTGTAGGTTGGCAGTATCAAAACACACACCGAGGTAGCTGATGATTTCAGACGTCCACTTCACCTCTAGGAAGGTGGTTGGTTTTAAGTCCCAGGCACCTAGCCATGCACCCGCGCACTTTTCTCGATTCACTTTAGCACCAGAAACTTTACAAAAGTTCATGACATGCTGCACTCCTTGGCGGATTTCCTCTCTAGAGGCACCCACAAGTGTAAGGTCGTCGGCGTAGGCCATGACTTTCAGAGGAGTATCTGCGAAACTGAAGCCTGTTATATCGCGGTCGTTCAGAATTGTTCGGCACAGGGGTTCTAAGTACAGAGAAAAAAGAACTGGTGACATGGGGCATCCTTGCCTAACGGATCTGTTGAGCTGTATGGTGGGAGTTGTTTGCCCGTTGATTACCAGTCGCGTCGTCACTTGTCTGTAGCAGACACCTATATATTTTAGAAGTCGGTCCCCAATGTTGCAGGCCTTAAGCAAGTTGAAGAGAAAGTCACGTGTTACTCTATCGAAAGCCTTGCTCAGATTCACTTGCAAAACCGCTGCCGTGGATCCACCAACGGAGGTAGCTTCGCAGAGTATCCTCATAACATGCAGGTTATCACCGATGCGACGTCCTTTGATGCCATAAGATTGATGGTCGCCTATAACTGATCCGAGGGCAAAGTCCAGCCGTCTAGCTATAATCTTAGAAAGTATTTAGTAGTCGGTCGTTAAAAGACTAATGGGGCGGAAATCGCTCACTGTCGACACTTGCCTTGATTGCTTCTTTGGCAGTAAGACAGTAAGACCTCGTCGCATAGATGATGGCAGCAATCCTCGTTTCAAAATGTCATCGTACACGTCGCGTAATATTGGGACTAATTCCGATGAAAATTTCTTGTAAAAGGCAGTGCTGAGTCCATCTACTCCTGGCGACTTTCTTGGTTTTAGCTTCTGTATGGCCCATTCTATTTCGCTCTCTGATATACACTCATCCGTTTGCTGTTTTGTCTCGTCATCTATGCAGTTTAACTTTGAAGCATACTTTTGCAAGAGTTCACGGTCGCATGTGTTACTTCCGTATTCGAAGAGGTCTTTGTATGCTTGAGTGAAGGCAGTCTCAATGTCGTTTTGTGATTTGAGAATACTGTCCCCGCTCTGTATTGCTTCTATTCCGTTTTTCATGCCGCGCTGTCTTTCTTTTGTCTTGAAACTCTTGAGCGGTTCCTCATCTCTCTGCTGTGATTCCGTTCTAGACAGGATCATGGCGCCTTTATATTCCTTCTCCAAGATTGACAGCAGCTGGCCTTTACACTCTTTGATATCTTCTGTGAGGGTACCCGGGTGACTGTTTTCGGCTTCGATCAGATTTTTGAGAGTTCGTATCAAGCTCAGCTTTTCGCTCTTCTTCAGTGCTGCTTTTTCCTGTCCTTTTGCAAGTAGAAACATCTTACATTCTTCCTTTATCTCTTCCCACAATATTGCGTCTACCTTTCCTCCTTTCGTTTTTTCCTTGATTAGATTCCTAATGCTGCGGAATATTTCTTTGTCATCCAGCAGACTCTCATTCAGCTTCCACAACTGCCACTCTTTGTGTCTCTTTCTTGTTATTTCCTTTTCTTCAAATATGGCTGTGACAAATGCATGATCTGAGAATGCAACAGGTTGCACCATATAACGCACATTGTACGATGAGAGGTTACTAGACAAGTAAAACCGATCAAGCCTTGAATGACAGTCCCCTTGCCAATGTGTAAAACCGTCATTATCTCCTGGCGCAAGTTCGGTAACATATTGCAAGTCATAGTCTCTCAAAAGCTTCCTGAGCTCTGCTAGGCTGGTATCTGGAGATCGCTTTTTCGAACAGTCTGAAGCACGTAAAACACAATTAAAGTCTCCGGCAAATATGGTACGGCATGGTGAGTCAAGATACTGCCTCAGGCCTGAAAAGAATTATTTTCGTAGCGATGCGTCATTCGGAGCATGAATGGAAATAAGCTTGTATGGTTCATTCCGGCATACCAAATCCACACTACATACACGGCCGTTTCAGTCCTTGTCCCACTCTGGGTACACTAGTACCGCTGAGTGTTTCGTTATCAAAACTGCCGTCCCTCCACTGTAACCACAAGCAGGCGAAAAATGAAACGAGTAATGGTTGCGAACAAAGTGGTCCATCTCTTCTAACTGCACACTCGATGAAAGTTTTGTCTCCTGAATAAACGCAATCTCAACATTTTCTTGCAGTAACAGATTCAGAAACCACTGCTTCCTCCTGCGTGCGACCAAGCTCACGCAGTTAAAGGTTGCTAGCTTTAAGTAAGCCATAGTGATAAAACTGCCGATACTCCGGCCAATGATGCATACCTTTGAGGCGTGATCTTTACAGGTCACAAGGAGCGCTTGTGACGTTTTTCCACGGGCGGTATCTGAGGAGCCGTGGTAACACGGTTCCTCTTCATGGCCGCTTTCGATTTTACTTTTTGCACCATGCTTCTCATCTCTGTAATGCTCCCTGACGTGCCTTCATCCTCGTCCGAACCAAGCTCAGGCATCCTTGTAGCCCTATTGCTTGCGTCCTCCGGCTGACTCCAGGGAATGGTACGCCTCTGGCGTCTCCGCTTCCATGGGAAGGTACGGGGCTTCAGACGCCGCTAGCGTCTTGGGACGTTCCGCTCCTAAGCCCGCAATCTCTGCTTCTGTCGCAGATATTGCGTCGTCAGACGCCACGCGCGTCTCCGGGCGTTCTAGTTCTGCTGGGTAGATCACTTCAGACGCCGTCGGCGACTCCACAGGCACTGAAGGGCACGGAACTTGAAACACTACACTGCACTTTTCTTCGGGCTCCCCCCGAGATTTTATCCGTTGTTACAGAGACAACAGGTGATACAACTACCACAGCCTTCACTGGAGAGTCGGCCTCAGCTTCTTTTTGCCTGGTTAGTGTTGCAGGCTCAGGCACCCACGAGGAAAGATTAATGTTACGAGGCTGTAAAGTTTCTACAGCTTCATCCTCGTCCATGAGCGCATCTGTGTCGTCGTTCTCGCCGTCTTCCTGTGTCATGGTAGCGTAAGTTTTCCTGCAGTCGTCAGCTTCATGACCAAATTTGCGGCATGCAGAACACCGCGGGATAATACACTCCTTTCTTATATGGCCCGATTTCTTACATCTCAAACACAAGGGTGGTCGTCCAGGCACAATTACAAGAGTGTTGCTGCCCTGAATACGAATCTGATGCGGGAGCGATTCGACAGTAAATCCGTGTTTCAGTCTCAAAATCACCGACCTAGATGAGGTTTGCGCTCTCTTGAATTTTCCGGTCAGTCACGTTTCTCTACTCATTTCTTCAATTTTCCCATATGGTTCCAACGCTTTTCGAACGGCGTCGCCACTGATATGGTAAGAAAGCCAGTGAAGTTTGACTCTCACCTGACTGTGGTTGGGATCGATGACAAGGCATCTTTTACCTTTGATGCGCAGTTCCTTTGCATCTACGAGCACTTGTTTGGCGGCCATGGAATTTGTCGTTAGCGCCCAGACATGATTCATCTGGTAGGCACCGATCGACGCTACATCCTTGACTACTTGTAGGCGCTCAATTTCTTCTTCGAAATCGTTGATTCGGTAGGGCCTGGCAGACACATCACAAGGAAGAAATACAGTGTTCAGGGAAGCGTTGCCAGTTGGCAGTTGGGGCAGAATAACCTTGTAATCCTCAGCAGATACAGTAGAACCACGGCCTGAAGCCACTGACACCGCTCGGAGAGAGCACATGATCCCAGCGTCCGACGCGCACGAGAGCCGACGAAGGAATGACTCGGCCACGGCTTCCGAGGCTTCGCCCAGTGGTACGCTCGTCATTTTATAGATACCACGTGAATTTTCACGACAGTGTTACAAAAAACGCTTTTGGGAACAGTGTTACGCCATGTGTGGAGAGTCGAGATAGGCATTAATTGAAAGCTGAGTCTCCGGACTACATACGCTGCGCTGGGTATTACTATAGACGCCGTAGTTTAATGACAGGCACGGTTCTTGCCTCGAAAATCGAGTACAAATTTTCGTCGTTTCCATAGGCTTCCATTGCTAAATCTTTCACCGCTGTGGGAACAAAATTCTTACGTGCCATAGAGTGATCACTGCATTTGGCTCGTGTGGATTGTCTTCCAGAACACGTCTGTCACCTGCCTTTTTCGATAATCGACCTGCAGCTTTTTTTATTCGCGAAAAACCCGCTCGTTCGATTGAAAACGCGCTAGCTTCGTGCCGGGGCCGCTTGGGGCGCTAGTTGGTACGTGTCCACTAAAGCTGGATGTGGAGCTCACGAACCGCTGGCGTTGAGCAGGCAACCCGGTCTCAGCGCCAAAAGATAATATTGAAGTGTATGGTGCCCTGTGTCTGCCTTCTGAATGTCGCTTATTGGAAGTGACAAATAAAACTTCAGCGCACTGGAAGCTACAGCATTGACGATAGTGGGAACAAACATTAGGAAAAACTTCGAAGTAATATTTCTTTGTAACTTTTTGGGGCAGTAACTAGCGTATGTAATGTGGTCCTGTACAAAGGGTTCGGGGCCAGAGACCGCAATTTCTTAAGTTATTACTGGGTGCCCGGATAATCTCGTTTTGTTCTCCCAACTTGCCGGGATAACTGCTCTGGCTTTTGGTTCACGGTCACCAGAAGGTCGCCGACAACGGAAGCTAAAAGAATTTCATGTTTAATAGGCAAATTACGGAAATTTCTATAACTGCGATAGTTGCAACTCAGACACAATGTAAATAGTTGTCCGAAAGTAGCGCGGCATTAAAGATCTCTGAAACGCGCACGTCGTTCAACATGTTGATCGCGAATGCTTCAATCCGTCTCAGAAAACGACGCAATCGAACGCATTAAGTTCGTATGTCACAGCGTCGCTTTCATGGCGGACGAGGTACGGTTTAGTTCGGTTTAGTGCCTATGGCTCAACCCACTACGGGGTATCGACAATGAATCGGGCTGCAGTAGGTAAAAAGGGAGAAAAAAAACTTGTAAATTAAGAATGAGATATTAAATGTAACTAATCGTTCATATCAATTTTCAAGCTATATTATCTTAAATACTGAATATATTTTTCTTGTTGAGGAAAGTAAAACAATACAATTAACCTGGCAGTCTCGTTGTTTCACTTCAAAATTAAATATGGCAAGTCATACGTTCCTACACAGCGCCCTAGTGCCGAAGCCCGCAGAGACAGCATCACAGGAAGCGTAATGACCAATCCAAGTTGGCGAAGGGGACCTTGTAGAAGTCGTTTTCTGTGCACGTCGAGCTTACGACATTCTATAAAGAGGTGTTCCGTAGTTTCAGGTTCATTGCAATAAAGACATTGAGGGGTAGGAGCCAAACCAGACCTGTAGGAATAAAAATGAAGCATTCGTATTCCGCCAACGCACTGTCGTAAACGAAACTTCAAGTTTTCTTCGTGAGCACCATCTACTGTGCCAAGGGAATCTAAGATGCTGAAAATCGGCGTTATTTAATACACATGATTTGGCATGTTCCTCCTGGACAGAACATTTTTAATATCTTGCCGCCGGAATGTATGCCACAGGTCTTGAGCTTGAGCTTCCTTTCTCCTTGTCTGCTAGCAAAATGTCAATTCTGGCCCCCTTCAACAGTGGACGCAGATAACAGCCCTGCCTCTGTAACATAACGCAAATACGGCTTCGACCAACTTTATGGTGGTCCTCCTGCGGGTGTTCATTCAGTCGTGATCCCTTTGCCATTGATTTGTGATCCTTTTACCACTTCCCCAGCACACGGTCAAAGTGTATCACATCCACCTTCATTCTAAGGAAGACTTCGATACTGTAAGCTTTCGAGAGCAAACGAGATGTACTTGCCATATCCCAGGGGAGTTCATGCTTCCTATGATAAACGCGTTTGCCCAAGCACTCCACAACGCGTTTGCAATTGATTTATATTAAGCGCAACAAGACCTTTCACTGAATATACTAATTTCGACTTTCACCTTCACTGAAACAAAGGTGAATGTCGAGGCTTCGTCACAGTATCTCCTTTCAACACCTCAATTGCTTATCTACAAACTTTCCAATATAATTTTCGCATCCGTGGCACCCAACTAGTCAGAACGCCCAACCTAAAATGCATATACAACGTGTTATATCTTATTCCGATGTATAGGGACTGCGCATTCACTGACATGCCTGCTGACAACTGGTTACAATTTTCTTTTTTTTTTCCTTGTTCCGTGATCGTTCAAATGGATGTCGCCAATAAATATAGCTGCAGAAGTTGCCATTCCTTAAATATGGACACTAACTCCTTAAATAATTCGAGTTTTATTCAATTTTCGTTATGGTGCCTGATTTCAACATTCACGCTCTGTCTTTTGCTTCGTTGAAGCACATTGGAGGCACAAATAGATGGCGGATGTTCATGTGTAGTGACAGTACTTATAATTTATTGAAAGTTATCTATATTAAGCGCAACAAGACCTTTCACTGATTATACTAATTTCGACTTTCACCTTCACTGAAATAAAGGTGAATGTCGAGGCTTCTCACAGAATAACAAGCCAACAAACACTGACACCAAGGACAACATAGGGGAAATTACTTGTTTTTAATAAATAGAATAAATAAACGATAAATTAATGGAAATGACAGTGGTTGAAAAAAAAAAAAAAAACTTGCCACAGGTGGGGAACGATCCCACAACCTTCGCATTTCGCGTGCGATGCTCTACCAATTGAGCTACCGCCGGCGCCGTTTCCCCCGTCCACTTTTTTGGGTATCTATGTTTTCTTGTAGAACCCTCGGAGTGTTAGCCTGCGCCAATTGGTAGTTCAATTGGTAGAGCATCGCACGCGAAATGCGAAGGTTGTGGGATCGTTCCCCACCTGAGGCAAGTTGTTTTTTTATCCACTTTCATTTCCATTAATTTATGGTTTCTTTATTTTATTTATTAAGCACAAGTAATTTTGCCCTATGTTGTGCTTGGTGTCAGTGATTGTTGGCTGCTTATGATATGACTAATAAAAATCGGGTGTTAGTGTGTGTAGTGCACGAGAGAAGAAGGGAAACCGAGGGGCACGATTTTTGTTATTCATGGCCATATAAAGCCAACTGACAATGAAACCAAGGAAAGCAGCGGGGAAATTAGCGCCGGTAGAAATTGAAATGTAGACAATGATGAAGACGAAGGGAAAATGAAAATGGATGAAAAGACAACTTGTCACCAGTGGAGACCAAACCAGGGCTAGATCTAGTACACATAGACACCCAAGTTAGTGGGCGGATTGATCGCCATCGCTATAGCACAACCGGTCGTACATCGCACGTGCCATGCGAAGGTTGTGGGTTTCGTCCCCACCGGGATTAAGTTGCCTTTTCGTCCGCTTTCATTATCCCTTGTCCTCATTATTTTCTACCTTTCAATTGTAACCACAGTTAATTACCCCTATACTCTTCTTGGCTTCATTACCTGCTGGCGTTATATGGTCGGGATTATATATATATATATATATATATATATATATCAAAATAGTAATGATAATAATAATAGTCGCACAACAATCACTCATTCTCAACATGCTCTGTCCCAAGGGCTGTTCGCGTAATTTGTTGCATGTATACAAAGCACCCACCCGCCTTTTACTATTCTAATTTTATGGGCGCAGCACTTACACTGGAACGACGGGGTTATCCTAGAATATGTCCGTATTAATACAGTGTCTTCAAGTGCAGGTGTAAAGGCCTTTGACGTTGAACTCGCGTGTTCTGCCTTCTAACGTTTACAAATTAATGCTGTTTTCCACAGAAAGATTAGCGCAATTATAATGATGCACTACGTTTGTACAAAGGAGTGAAGAAAAAAAAGAGAAGAGAGTTTATGTCATTCACTGCAGATCAATTGCTTTTCGCGTTTTCCATGCCGCACTCTGGCCCTCTTTGCGTGGTCACCGCATCTATATTGTGCCCGACAATTATACATACATTACCGAAGCCGGCCTGTACCTGTTTACATATAATTCATAATGCGGGTGGGCAAAGCTGACAAATAAGAAAGCGCAATAAATAAGACAGTAAACTATGCTTAAAAGACATGCTACTTTTATCTGCTGAGTAACTTCGTCATGCCCAATGCAGTGACCTAAGGCCAAACCGAATGTAGGGAGCCTCTAAAGAGTGTAGCATGTTTGTGCGGTGTATGTATACGTGCAGGAAAAGAAGGAAAGAAAGGTAGGGAGGTCAACCAGACGCACGTCGGGTTTGCTATCCTACACAGGGGAAGGGGTTTAAGGAATGAAAATAAAGGAAGGAGAGGGAGGGGATAAGGTGCTCTGAGAGTGAACACGAGCGGTTGTCCATCACTTCACGCCTATAATCGCTTACCGAGGCCAGTCGATTTCATGAATTGTAGCAGTGCCCGCGTCGCTTTGTAAGCCTGCGACGCGTCGGGCCACGGTCCAAGAATCTTGGTCTCTGAAAATGGCCTGCTGTCTAATCGATTCAACACCCTCCGAAGAATGTCGCGTTCGATTGCATAGAGATGACGAAAACACAACACATGTTCGATCGTCTCTTCACACTTGCATGAGTCACAGATCGGTGTGTCGGACATTCCAATAAGGAATGAGTAAAAGTCACCCCGAGGCGGCACAGTAAAGTTGCATCATGGCAGGAGAAGTTCGATATAATCTGCAGCTTCAATGTAGGATCCAGCCAGTGGAGATAGCAGTTGTACAAAATCGATGCGGGCGGCTAGAGCTCAAGGATTGATGAGGACAGTGCAGTGACCGAGCAGTTCATATCTGTCACTCGGTCTGTGTCCGCGTCGCATAAGTTCTATGCGCCAAAAATAGTTTGCCAATGTGGTGCCGTCCTGATGGAATTGCAATCACTATACCACTGCGTCCACGCAGTGCTACAGCATAACACAGGGTGTTTCAACAAACACTTTCAAAATTTTGTGAAGGTTATCTGTGGCAGATAGCTTAATTCTAGTTTATAAGCCGGTCCACTCGAAGCGGCGGATACTACTTGCAAAAAATAACATGGAAATGCAAAATTGCCTAATTAACAAGAATTAACTAGTTAACTTTATAGCTAATTATCTTACGACCCATATTACAATTTACAAATTCTAGCAGTGGACTTCGCAGTGCGGATCCACTTAGAACGAATTCTCAGGACGACACCAGTTTCGAGATATAAATTCCTGAACTTTGCGGAGAAATGCATTGGCTTTCCAGTTGTGTGCTTCAGTGCATGAAACGACGTTTTGTTAACAAATTAACTGGAACGCCAATGCATTTCTTCTCAAAGTTCGGGAATTTATTTCTTGAAACTGGTGTCATCTTGAAAATTTGTTCCAAGTGGATCCACCTTGCGAACTCCACGGCTACAATTTGTAAGTTGCAATATAAGCCATAATATAATTAGTTAAAAGTTAATTGGTGAATTTTTATTAATTAGTCGGTTTTGCATCTGAATCTTTTGTGCAAGTATTGTCCGCCGTTTCAAGTAGACCAGCTCATGAACTATAATTGTGATATCTGCCGCAGACAACATTTAAAGATTTTTTAAAGTGTTCGCTGAAACACCCTGTATATCGCTGCAAGCGGATTGATGCTGACCTGCCTGGTTCACTTAGTTGGTGTTGTCTTTTCTGCTACGGCATTCTTCAAAAAGCGACGGGACATAATGGCAAAAAAAAAACAATTTTGCGAATGAAAAAAATTCACGCAGAAACTCCACTCGGAGTTGTCTAAGTATGCGTAAGCATTGTGCCACTTTCTCATGCCCACACAGCCCGTCATTATCACTTTTGTGAAATTTGATCCGACCAGTATAAACGACAGCGCTGCGGCGACGCGAACTGCTACAGACGGCAGCGCAAGGTTAATTGATGACGCAAGCAAAGTACTGCAGGTGGCGGCGCCAGGTGCGCTGAGACGATCTGATCATTATAAACCGTTATCGTTTTTGAGCGTCTTATTCATCCGCATTGAATCATCATCAGCAGTGGTCAACCGTACTCCGGTTGCGGCTGCGAATGACGCGGCCGTGCGGGCATATATGTTCTCGCCGCGTAGTTCCCGTTGAAGCCAGACGCACGGGTCGTATCTTGAAAGCGATCTGCGCAAGGGACACGTTGGGCGTCCGCAGCAGCTCTGCGTACACAGGAGACCCGCGGAGGCGTCAGTGCGTATGTGCAGTACGCAGGCGCACGCACAGTCTCTTGCGTGCGCTCGCAGCTTTTCAAAAGCTGCGTAGCGTCCGCTGCGGGCTCTGCGGGCTTTGCGGTACGTTCTCGCGTGCTCTCGCGTATCCACGAAAGCGCATTTTTCGATATTGTTCCGGCCGAAGACATGACTCCGGCTAGGGGTTTGACTTCGTGGCGGCTGGTATCGGCTACGCAGCTTCAAAAGCTGGCATATGGCGGCGTGGAGTAGCACACTACCGGCTCCCCTGCGCGCGCAAGTCAGCAATTCCCTTCTCAACTTTCGCGTCCGGCCAACTATTGCCGTTTCATGCGCGCTTCGCTTCGCTAGGTATACGCACGACCTTGCGCGCCGCGCATGTGGGTGGTTGCAGATGCCCAACTAAAGCTGTAGGGAATCGAGTGCTGACCGCTTCGAGTAAGCTGTGTTCTCGCCATTTAGTTCGCCTTGAAGCGATAGGTAGCACGAAGGTTAATTCACTCGCTGCTGCGGGTCCTTTCTTGAAAGCGACTGTCTTACGTGAAGAACGGACTGGCTTCCTCTTTGGGTAGGCATAGAAATGCTTACGCATTAAAAAAAATATTCTAGTAGTGATGCGCTGGTCGATGGTAGCTTCCACGCCTTCTCAGCCGTTATTTGGAAGCCTTAGTCGCAAGAAACTTCGAAAAAATATAGTTCACTTGCAAATGCAGATACACATAAATATCGGTGATTTATTAATTTCGTCATTGATTGATTGATTGATTGATTGATTGATTGATTGATTGATTGATTGATTGATTGATTGATTGATTGATTGATTGATTGATTGATTGATTGATTGATTGGATTTAACCCCTTCGTGGCCAAATGCCAATATTTACGTACAGATGTAAGGATTACGCAGGCATTGTGTATTAATATATTTTTGTTACTAAGTAAGTTCTATCTTTAATGCGCTCTGTTTGCACCACTCTGCCTCTTCCAGACAAGCCGAACGTGACGCTGCGGCTGGGCCAACCGTTTCGCGACCTTGAAATTCAGGAAGGCGGCGACGTCTACCTCGAATGCCACGTGAACGCAAACCCACCGTCCTCCGAGGTGCACTGGTCAAAGGATGGAGTCGAAGACTTTGCCACCAAGACGCTGAATGGATCGACCCTTCCCGACGTCATCATCTCTGGCCGCTTCCTGGCGCTCCAGAAAGCCCGGCGGAGTTTCTCTGGCCGCTACGCCTGCAGCGCCACGAACAGCGAGGGCGCCAGTACTAGCAACTCGCTTCGCCTGAAAGTGCTGCGTGAGTAGGCCTTCTTTTTCGCGTATTTGGGGGGACCCTTGGTCAGCGACTCGCAGCGTGACTATGTTGCTGCCGTTACTGAACTTCCGGCACACTGTGCATTTTATGCAGGTCTGTCTGCTTCTGTCGTAATACAGGTGCCACAACACATTTGGGGCCGTATTCACAAAGTTTTTGTTACATAAGTTCTCTTTGCCATCGGTCACTGACCTTCGTTAATAATACGAGGGCGAATCAGAAAGTCATTGCCCCTATTTTTTTTAAGCCAGAAAACGGCTGTAAATGCGAAGTCAACGTATCTATTCCCAGCGGTGAACCTTTCTTTGACCGGCCCGGCACGGCGCTGGTGTCAGTTGTTGAAGATGGCGATTGTGCTTCACACGTACATGACGTACGAGCAACGAAGTGCGATTCGTTTTCTATGAAGCAAGGGACGAACGCCCATCGAAACCCACAGGGAAATGTAGCCCACGTATGGGGAAAGGTGTCTCGCTTTGAAAAGTGGGAGGTGATGGTGTTGTGAGTTCGCAAAAGAGCGTGAAGACTTGCATCAATATCAGCGTTCGGGGAGGCCGCGTGCTTCGCTGACTGACGACAGGGCCATCTAAAATTTAGTGCTGCAATGGGACAAATGTCTCAACCGTGTGGGGACTATCTGAAAAAAAATAGGGTAAGGTAGGTAGAATAGTAGGTATATTTGTGAGTGCCTGTATGTACCTTATTTTGGATAATAAAATGTAGGGGAAAATACTTTCTGATTCGCCCTCGTATGTCCAGCGTCAGGATTGGCAGGAATTTTCCCTTAAGATCAATTCTAGTGCAAGGTATTTTTGTGAATACGGGCCCCAGGGGCCGAATTCACAAAGGTTTTCGTTCCTAGGCGCTATTAACCATTTACCTTCCGCCTTCACAAATGGCATATCCAACATCAGGATTGGTTGGAATTTTCTCTTATGAACCATTCTACCGTAAGAGGTTTTTGAGAATACAGGTCCTGGGCCAGTATTCAAAAAGACATCTTGCGCCAGAATTATCGCTAACAGAAATTTATATATAATCCTATTGCTGTATATATCATTAGCGAACGCGTACGGCCACTAGTATAGAGCACTTACGTAAGGCCTTGTGCTTATGAACCCTGTTCTCCCCTTTCAGCACCACTTTGCCGCCTTATACGTCGTTTGTTGGCTTAACCACGGGCTTTCAGATACGGCCTCTGTTAGAAGGCATGAGTTATCGCTTGGCCAGATGCGTTCACTGCAATCGGCAACCGCGTGAGGGACCCTACTTATATTTGCGGCCACCACCTCAGCTTATAGCGCGATTAGGCAGAATGCACATAACCAAAATTGGGGCGCTGTTATGTAAGGATTCTTTTCGACCGATCCCATTTATTTTTTATCATCAGTCCCGCTGTGTGATCGATCTCGACGATAACAGGGGCATCGAGATCGAAGAACGGAAAATGAGGAAAGAAAAAACGAGGACGCCTATGCAATTCTTATGAGTTGTGAATGCGAAAGCATTATTGTACAACTGAATGCCACTGAGCGCTCCTTCGAGTTATGAACACCTCGCTGGGAAGCGGGCGTGTAGAAACGCTCAGCCAACGCCTCCTGGATAGCACAAGGGCGGTGCACTTCGATCCGTGACGTGATGCCACTTTGCCCGACGGCCAAAGAATCTAATAGGGACGCGCCAGAGTAAGTCGCGGTTATTTTGACGTCACTGCTTTTGTCACGCCGGTCTTGGCAATCGAAATTTCGGTACAAGTAGCATGACGTCATAAACAGAGCGCACATGCCTGCTATCCGATATCTTGTTGTTCCCTGTGATTATGTGCCATACGATATGTTTTTACTGATAGGCCTGCATAGCCTACAGAAAACTCATATGCTAGACCAAAAGGCAGAAAGAAAAATTTTCTCACGGTCGCATTTCGTTCAAATGATTAAGCAATTAAAGGACATTTACGATCAAGAAGAATGACAGCCGGATTGGTATCAACTTTCGATTAGGTGTTTAACTTCTTTCAAGTTTTTGTTGTGATGGAAGATGTTGCTTTGTGTGACGTTTTCATTGTATGTACTGTCCGTATACCTGTGATCGCTTATGACCACGGCCACGTATGACCTGGTGCTCATATTATTGCAAATAGTTCCTGTGCATACATCATTTCATTCATTGTAATGAGTACCATGTTTAAAGAAATACTTCAGATCCACTGATTTAGCATCAGTATTATACTACCACTTCTCGCACAGAACGAGCAAACGACCGAATTTTCATACTTGCAAGCATATAAAAAACCGATTGCAAGAACTTCAAAAATTATTTATGCTGCTCTGTAAAGCAAAACAAATCAACTTAAATAATTAAAGCATGCGTCACTCCAGTTTCGGTGCGTATTTGCTGCCCTCATGCCGGCAACACCGAGAAGAACTCGCTCGCGTGGGGTTCGACTTGTAGGCGACCAGAGCACGCGACAGCTTCTCGATTGCGTCGCTTGTCGCCATCAGACGCAAGATCGCTTGCATGGGGTTCATGCGTACTTTTTTTAAGACGTCTTTATTTCTGCATTTAATAGGCGAAGCCTTGCGGCAGAAAAGGGGTGCTCTGTGGGGGAGTGGGAGGGGTACCGGTGCTCTCTTCTTTCTCGGGGGGGAGTGGTCCCGAAGTCGGCTCTGCAAAGAGGGGACCAGGCCCTTCTTTTTCCGTGAAAAAGTCCAAAAAAGCATCCCGAAGCTGGACTGAGTCCTTGGGCCCGATGTGCGATCTTCTGTGGAGCTGCTCTGCCTTTGACACGATCCGAGAAAGTACACTACACTCCCTAGGCGGCAACCGACCTGGCACCCTGCAGGAGTGGCTCGACCCGCCATCGCACATCGGGTTCGTACTTTAGGCAAAATAGGCGCGACATTGGGTCTACCCCGAACATCGGCAAGAGCGCCTCCATAGACTGGACGCTGGTTTACAATTCCGGCTTCACTTAGGTTGCGGAGAGGCCAGGAAACACTCATTCATCGATTACGGCTGGGTGTGGCATACACCCACCGATACCTTCACAAGATTGGACAAGCACGGGACCCTGACTGTAGCGTTTGTCACACTCCTGAGACAACAGCTCACGTACTTTGCGTGGGCCCTCAATATGCGGCCGAACGAAGAACACTCAAGTCTACTGTTGACTGCTTGGATTCTTGCCCTTGGATTCTCGCCCAAAAGAAACGCTTTTGGGCGCGTGGAGGAGTGCTGACTGTGCCCAGCGTGCCATAAAATCACTTTTGAACTTTCTAAGTGAGACTGGTTTAGACGATCGCCTCTAGAACCTGTGAGAGGTGCAGTCAGTACGAAATGTGTTTGCGCAATAACTTTTTGTAGCAAGATTACTTTTCGCGGGGACAAGATTACTCTTGCGTGTATTGCGTCTACAGTGCGCATCCGCGTATTGGACAGCGTGTATATAGTATCTCATTGTACCATAACGTAATCACCCGCCACCTACCTTTCCCTGTATTTCCCACTTCCCGTTTACCAAGGGAGGAGTAGCAGGCTTGAGACACGCTTTCCAGGCCGACCTCTCCTCCTTTCTCTTCCTTAAGATCTCCTCCTCCTGTGCGTGATTGACCCCACTAACCCCGGTATCCTCAATGATCCTCGACTCGAAACTATTCCTCCACTCCACCAAATTGAGCACAGCGCCGCCCCTCGACTGAAGAAAGCGCTACGCTTCTCGCGATTTGGCGCGGGGAGTCAATGAAGCGCAGTGGCAACGTATGTCAAAGGGCGCCGCTACTATAGCACTCTCTTGAGTGGAGCTGGAGGGTCGAGTGGAGGAATGCTCTAGAATAGGGGGTAAATCTAGGCTGTTACGAGGGAAGAACATTGAGAACGTGAGAGCATCTGCGTGCAACCTGCTGTGTGACATGTTCATTTCGCCTGGGAATACTCGCGTTTCGCGGAGTACGCGCTGTTTACGCGACAAGTTACGCGACAAGTTACTGCTCAAGTGCTGAAGAAGCAGCGACTTGTCACTTCACTGCGGTATGTTTGGGCGCAGGCATAATCTCGAAACGACGCAACTTTTGAAGGCGTACGCGAATCAGCATGTCCGGTATAGGCTTGGGGCATATAGTACAATTCTGAAATGCGGAGCAAGCTGTGCCAACATTTCATCGAACAAAATTGTATTAAAGGAGTACATGCCTGTGGGTGTTGGCCCTTCCACGGGAATGAAAGGATGAGGTAGAAGTGTCAATCTTAGGCTGCGAAAGCACATGCGGGTAACTCCTGTCTCATCTCTCTTCAGTTCTACCAGCACGTGTTCTCAACAGTGCAGTCACCACGATGAGGCCGGCCACATAGTTTTTTTTTTTTTTGAAAAGGTGTTTACTCCGTGAGTGCCATCCTCGCCCATGGGGTTATATTGGTTTTTCTTTGCTTCTAACCCCGTCTTCACTAAAAACATATAAATAGTAAAGTTGGTCTAGTTATTGTGGCTATACACGTAGCTTAGCTTGTACATTTTACCTATAGTGCGATAAATACACGAATACAAGAACTGAACAAAACAGAATGATTCAACAGAAGAGTTGAAATCTAGCGCTCTCTCCTGTTCCTTTTTCTCCTTTTTCTGTTTGCTTTTAGTGCTAGGTATACAGAATATTGCAGCTAAAGCACAAAAGATATTTTTCCTCCGTGACGCCGTGGCTTCTCTCCAATACAGGCAAATTTACTTCAGTGGGTCTATTTACTAGTGTGTGCGTGTGTGTGTTTCAGTGACTCCAGCTTTCTCTCTCCTTCGGGGCCACTACACCAGTTGTAACTATGGTCGAGCGTCTATGGAATGAACAAACCATGCGAACGTTGCCATGAGACGTATACACACGAGTGCGTTTCTGGCATTTCGTTTGCTGAGAGTGTAGCTAGCACGTGTGGTTCCGCGCTCCTATAATAGCTCGCACGGCTGCGTGTGAGTCAGTGGGTGGTCTGTTTTGCTTTAGTTTGCGACCACCTAATACGCGATGCCCAAGCACCGTTCAGCTGGGAACAAATCGAGCGTTCCGACAACCACGCCCGCGCAGCTTTGCTTCGCCATCGGCTTGCTTCCACGTGCCGCAACAACGAGCCAACGATAAGCATGAAAGGAGCGATGCCCGGACAGCCCGGAAATGAACAGGCGTTACCATGCGTGAGCACGCCCCCCCTCCCCTTCACCGTCCCCTCCCCCTTTCCCCGTGTGGCCCACAGACAAAAAAGAAAAAAAAGGAAAGAAGAAATAGAACAGCAGCAACACAAGGCGTTGCGCCCTGTTATTATTCCACTAATGAACAGTGATCAACGCGGGTGAAAGCACGCAAACTGCAGGAGCCCAAAGGAAGATCCAAATGCCAGAGAGTGTCTTTTTGCGGAAAACCTGCAGCTGTGTCACGTATTTCGTTGTTATTTCTATCTCGCTTGCCCTTTAGTGTTACTTTGGGTTCTACCATCAAACACGCGGGAAGGCACGGAGCTGCCTGGCATGCAAGCCGAACAAAGGAAGATCTAGACAGTGTACTCGGAAAAAGACATGACTGATTTCAGCCACATAAAGAACCTGACCGCTGCAGAGCGCCTTACCGCTGAATAACAAAAGAAGAATGAAAGCAAAAGCAGTGTTCAGTATACAATAGCGAAATGTACAGACGTTTACACGTTATTATCCTTGAAAAGACGGGTGGAACTGTGCCAGCCTAATCATTCACGAGCCTCCGTAAGAGCCTGTGCAGTATGCAGGCGTACGGTGTGTTGAGACACTACATACTCGAGCACCCTCCCGCGTCTTCTCGTGCCTGGCTTAGCGCTTGGCTATTTAACGACCCTCGGTGGAGGCAACATATTAATTTGGTTCCAGCTTTCTTTAGACGGTCCCCATGAGTGCGTTGTCCATGCGTTGAGGGGAACTCAACGCATGCATTTCCCTGTCCATCCCTTAAATCTTTTTATTTCATCCCCTACTTACCACCTTTCCTGTTTTCTTTTTTTCACTGTTCCCTCCCGTATTTGTGGGTAACAAGGGCAATTGTCACGTAGATAACTGGTGTTGGTTGCGCATATTTTGTTATAGTACAGTACTGTGCGGCTGACGATGCACAAGACATTCATTTAAATGACCTGTCATGTCTCCTTAATCGGCTCAGTGGTGACCGAGTGGCATTGCTATGGAGCATACTTATAAAACTACCCGTTTCCTCCCTTATTTGACACTTGATCATCCTCAGAAACTAGGACGCGCCACTGCATGTTTCTTTATCTCAAGAACAAAGATGCTTTTCCCCACTTTCATGTAATGCATGGTGAAATACCAGCAAGAAGTCAGTGTTATCGCCCTCGTTACTGGCTGAAAACCTGACAGATACTAATAAATCAGGATACAGAACAGCAAAAAGGGAAAGCGGAGACCTGCGCCCGTATACAGAAAGCGAAGACCTGCGGCCTGTGCCCGGTTGCAACTTCAGCGATTGGAGCCTCTCCGGACGTTTTAAAGAGCTCGCTTAAGTCAGTACTTCAAATGAGCGTGGCTCTCTGGGCTTTCGACAGTGGCAGTATAGACTGACTTCCTGACTGCCCTACATTGGATCAGCTGTTTAGCGGAAACCTTTCGTTGCAAATTGCGTTCTGGAAATTCAAGAAAAAGAAAATGGAGTCAGGCGATTGGAGTGAGAACCCAGCTGATTGGCTCACCAGCGAGTCTACCCTGTCTGCGCTCAAAGGCTGCGAAATATGGTAGAAAGGACCAGCGTGTTTGCTCATGCACCAGCAATCTTGCCTCTAGCGTCGACAGTTATTACTCATGAGAGAGCCCAAGAACAAATGAGGTCAGCGAAGCTGGTGAGCAACCACTTTATCGCGCAGGCATCTCCGCCGATCGTTGTTATCGAACGCTTGAACAGTTTAAACCGACTGCTTCGTGTGACAGCCTGGGTGGGACGGCTTGTACATAATTGAAAAGCTAGAGTGCAGAAGCTCCAGGGTCCGTTCAGCACTGAAGAGATCGGGGATTTTCACTACTTACTGCTGCGGCCAGATTCAGAGAGAAGCGTTTCGCGACTTTCACCATCGTTTAAACCGTAACGAAGACGGTCAGGTGCTTTCAAAACTATGAAGCTTGAATACGTTCGTTGAAAATAACGGACAACAATCTGCAGCAATCTCTAAGTTAACGAATTAGTGCTACTACAAGATCACTTTCATCTGCCACAAAGCCGGAAAATCGACCGCATCACTGAAATGTTTCCGAACCGTCACGGACGCGTTTTGCCCAGTGACATCATCTTTCGACCTCCGGCACAGCTTCTGCACCCTTTGGAGGTACAGCAGGATTCAGCTGGCGCTCATTCGGTGGGTAGTGGGTTAAATAATCTACAATCAGCAATCAACCAGCAATGGTTTCACCGCACAGCACTCAGCAGACGGACCGACTCAAGAATCACAGTTCCAAGGAGAGGCAGCCTGGAATACCGTGCTGTAACTTAAGTGTGTGCGTCGACCGCACTCTATAGTACCTTTATGTGAGTTTGTGGGGAATTTGTGTACTAAACGGCACTTCGAACTCACGAGGGTGTGTTGGTGGGAGCAGGATTAAAGACGCTACGGAGAGCACATGCGTATTCCCGTCCAGGGTCTACCTTGCCACTTCAGTTGCATTTCTCTTGATAAACTCAGTTAAAGAAAGTTCCCCAACGACTATCGATTGCTTTACCTGCGAGCTACATTATCAGCAAAGTGTATATTCCGCTTCCCTACTACTGACTTCAAGTGTTTGCGTACTATGTTCTGTCGTTCTTGGTCCTGCCGTAAAGTGAAATTCCTAACCAGTATTTTGCGCTATGTTTGCGCAAGCATAGTGCAGGGCACTGTCCAAGAAGCTTTCACGTTGCAAAAAAAAAAAAAAAAATTGGGCGGAACCATTCATACGGTGGCGGATTAGCCAGCGAAGCTGCTTCTGCCGCTTGTACGCAGACTGGAACGATTTAAGTATAAACCCCATGCAAGCAATCTTGCGCGCGACAGCGACAAGCGACGCGATGGATATGGCTGTCGCGTTCGCTCGTCGCCTGCAAGTCGTGCCCCATGCGAGCGATGACTTCGGGCGACGTCTCCCCAGTGTTGTCGGTATGAGGGCAGCAATGTAAGCGCCGAAACTAGCGTGACGCATGCTTTATTAACTTAAGTTGATGTGTTTTACTGTAAAAAGCAGTTTAAAATATTTCTGAAGGTCTTCCAGCAGGTTCTTATCTTTGCATGTATAAAAAAATCAATCGTTTACTCGTTCCGTGCGACAATCGGAAGTACTTGAGCTATGTATATCCAGTTCCGGCTTCGCGCTATTGGCTAGTCGCTCATAGCACTTCCGGGCGACGAGCGACAAATTGTAGATTTGCAGAACCGAGCGATCGCACGACAAGACCGAGCGATCTGTTCAAGCGACATCGCTCGAAGCCGTCGCTCGTCGCTGTCGCGCACAAAATCGCGTTTATGGGGTTTAGCCTTTAGCTTGACGCTTACGGGCGGCCTTCAGTGCACGATCTTCAGCGGTAGCTTGCGCTCGACGCCGACGATTAGACTCTCGCATCTGCTCTCACTGACGTTCTTTGGAGGCAAAGTCACTGGTCGCATTCTCCACTTTCGCAAGGGCACGTTGTCGTTGGTCATAGTGGCGTTTCTGCTGTCGAGGCCTCTCCTTGTACTCGGCTTGCTATTCGGCCATGCGCACAATACGTGATCTTCCCATTTTTGCTGGAGTTGCCACTGTTACAATGGTCTACCTCTGCAATGCACAATCCGGTTGTTACACACCGGGGCGGCTGCCGCAGCGCACACCCCCGTGTTTTTCCGCCACAACTGCCATGCCGTTGTATTGAGGGCAGACGACAGCAGACGCAGCTGGCAGCAACCGCGGTCAGTGCGGGTGCACTCCCCCACTGCGCAGGTGCGGCGCGCGTTGAAATCACGTGTACTTTCTTCCTTCTGCACCGTACTATCGTTCGTTATCTTTTTTTGTTGACTTTACGGATGTTAGCCAGCCCAGATACCTCTCCTACGAGACCACACAGCGCCGCCATCTTTCTTGTTCACTTTACGGACATTAGCCAGCCCAGATACCCCCAACCCCTTCCGAAACCACGCATACGGCTCATTCATACATGTCCGTCAGCTAAACAGCTTCGCTGGAAAAAGAGAAAAGAAGCGGGCACCTTGTCACGCTCCGCTCACTCGACTTTGGAGTGAGGGTAGCCTTCTGCCTTCAGCTCACGGTATAAGTGTGCGCACGCGCTCTAGCGCACGGCTGAGCAGCTGCCTGCGAGTTGTTAGGATGCAATGGTCTAAGTGAAGCCAAACAGTAAACGCTCAGATTAAATTTTCTGTATGCAGCGAACCCTAAACGCTCTGATAAATCTGAGCGCTTAGGGCGCGCTGAATATAGAGCGCTTTAGCTGTGGGTTTATTGTCCGCTCCGCTCCGACCAGTGTAACGACACCCATACATTGTATCTTTTTCGAGTGACCACATTTCATTGGCTAACCACTGTTGCAAAGTTATCGCTTATCGCAAAGCTCATGTATTCGAACGTTCTCGACTGTTGTTGCCGATCTTACAGCGAAGGAATGTTTTCTAACAAATCGTGTACATGAAGGAAATAGCGGTGTACATTCTGCAACGTACGGCAGAACCAGCGATTATGCTATAATACACGATGAGTGATGTAGAAATAGGGGGTGCACTTGACCCGTAGAAATTAAATTTTGACGAACGACGATCGTGCTCGCCGCATCACTGTGCTCCGAGCGTGTTTATTTCCTTTTTTTTTTGGCGGGGGAGGGGGGGGAGGGGAGGGGGACTAGTTTTCTTAATAAAGAGTTAACTGTGTCTTTTCCTTAAACGCCACGACAACGTGACAGTATCCTAACTTGTACATAACTGCTCAGCCGGAACGCTAGTGCGCGTGCGCAGATCGCTTATGCCGTCAGCGGATGGCAGGATGCTGCCCTCGTTATACGCCACGAAGTTGTTTCAGCCGACCGTGACAGAGCCGTCTACTAGCTTCTTTGTCGTTTCTGGCCGAGCTATTGCGCACCGGTTGCATCTCTGGTGGACACACTTAAAAAAAAAAGCGGTATCTACGCAGTTCTGCGCAGAGCTTAATCACGTGAAATGCAAGCGTAACAAACCTCCCTGACAGGCTTACTCGCTGAGAGGAGGTGGCGTTTGCGGATACTTTGTGTCGCGGTTGCACTTACGCTGGCTGTGACCACCTTTAGGCCTCGCCTTTTTGCTTATTCCAGTCCGTTCTACGACATCACTATTTAAAACGTGAATGTAATGCGTTTACTGTAGAATTGCCCCACGCTTTACCAAGGTCATCTTCGACACATACGTGCGACAAGCCTTCGCCTACAGGGGGCCCTCCCAACATAGAACACGAGATCTAAACCTTCCTATTGAACTACCTGCATGAACCAATTCTGTTTGTGTATTTGTAACCATATATTTATTATGCCCAAAGACAGGCTTCCGAAGAAAAAAAGAGAGACCGTGAGCGATGCTCCGATAAAATTGTCATATGTTATGGAAGAACAGCCCCAGCAAGAACCGCCAGCAGTGTGTCCAATCTCCTTCTCCCGCCTTTAAGTGTTCTGATGCGGCTGTGATACATCAGTCCTATTTTGTTGCGGTATCGCGAAAAGTTGAGCGCTTAAGTATTCTTTGGAGCGATACTCTATCGAATGGGCTGCAAGTCGTACTTTGTTATCAGTGCAGCCGGTCTTGGCGTTGGCGTACACAGTTCGACCCCTTGTCCAGGGCTAAAGAAATGTACATTGCCGACCTTAGGTTTATTTTTAGTTAGTCCCACGTGTACAAGGAAAGAACCACTGTCCTTGCTTTACTTAAAATGAGCAAGCGTTTATTTCCTATTCAACTGTAAAATCAGCATAAGTCCGGTGAGAAAGCAATGTCTTGCTTTGTTCGAAGTTTGGACCGATTTTTCAACCCAAATCTTTCAATTGCATCTTACGGTACAGCCTAGCCTGCTATTTCTGCTCGAGCGTGTTTTGGAGCTTCATTCGGTATGCGTGTTTGTGTAGCCAGAACGTTGCGAGATATACCCTGACGCTATGGCAGACTTCCGACGCGGACGCTCTTCTATAGACAACGTCATAGATCTTGTCTCGTCTTTTGAGCACGAAAACAGCCTACGAAGATTTTCAGCGGCAATGCTCCCGGACGTTGAAGGAGCTTACTACAACATAACTCATCGAGTCATCCTGGACGCCTTGGGCGATGTCGGCCAAGGTGGCCTTGTTTTTCGATGCACGTTCAGCTACTTCAAGGACAGGTCATTCTTTGTGCAAACAGATGATGTTGTGACATCACAACAGAATGCATACCGTGGCGTACCACAAGGTGGAGTCTTGAGCCCCACTCTATTTAACCTTGTGCTCATCGACCTTGTTCATTCCCTTCCGCAGTCCGTCTATGTGTCGATCTACAGAGACGATATATGCATTTGGTAATCAGAAGTGACGCGTCCGCAGGTACGCGGCAGACTCCAAAAAGTGGCCACACTAAAATCAGGTTATCTGCGAGCACGAGGTCTGGAGGTGTCCTCCGACAAATGCTCCGTGGTCGCTTTCACGCGCAAAGAATGAGACCGTACGAAGTCAAGAGAGAGAGAGCGAGAAGTCATAAGAAAAAAGCAGAGAGGTTAACCAGGCTGAGCCCGGTAGGCTACCCTGCACTG
Source organism: Dermacentor andersoni (assembly GCF_023375885.2). Classification (NCBI taxonomy): domain Eukaryota; kingdom Metazoa; phylum Arthropoda; class Arachnida; order Ixodida; family Ixodidae; genus Dermacentor; species Dermacentor andersoni. The sequence goes on from NC_092814.1 coordinate 102,524,862, forward strand.
CGGAAGCGGGAAAGGGAATTGAAAGAGAAGGAGGAAAAAATAAGGTCACAGACTCCATTGTTACGCACACAAGCATAACAACTAATGGACAGCCAATTAACAACAAGAAGACGCGAGAAAGAAATCGAGACCTATCCTGGAGTCCTTATATGTCTCCTACCTAAACAAGGAGCTAGCCGTGATAACCCATGTCCTCAGATTTCTCACTCGAAAGGCATGGGTGCTGCTCCAGCTCTATAACGCATTGCTCCAGAGTCTTCTACGCTATAGCTTACGTATACTGAGTGGGGCCGGTAAGAGCAACCCCCGTGCCCTCCAGTCTGTGCAAACTAAAGCTCAGCGAATATGTCTTTGCCTTCCCAGGTGTGCATCCACGGCAGCAACAATAGCCGTCGTGCATGAACACCCCATCAACACGTACATCCAAGTCAACGCTTTAGGGATGCACATCAGGCACTTCGCCTGACTTCCATCGCATCATCTCGTCTCCCTTCCTGCCACTCGGCCTCGTTCATTGTTCAGCAGGATTGTCGCCACCAACCATCGAACTTTATGTCTGCAGCACAACCTTCTCTACCGCTGTGGTGCCTGCACCCACTCCAAGCTCTGCTTGGCATTCACGGCATCAAAAAAAGAAAAAGAAAGCAGAGATGTCATCTTTCGCCCTCAAACAAACCGAAATTTGATTCCTAGATGAGAAGCACAGAGAACGCATCCACGTTTACACGGACGGTTATGTCTCCTCCAAAATTTCGGCTGGAGCAGTGGTAATTCCGCGAAATCTATTATTCAGTTCAGGACGTCTCACATTACATCATCGATGGCTGCAGAACTCGAGGCTATTCGTGCTGCTCTGGAGTTTATTGGTCACAAATCGCCACATACATGGTTCATCTTTTGTGATTTGAAGTCAGCTCTCTAGTGTCTGCTGTCCCCTTTCAACCACGGACCTAACGTGCAGTCAGTCCCAGACCTCCGACTAATTCACCGTCAAGCAATCGACAAGGGCACAACATTAACTACCAGTGGATATGGGGTCACTGCGGAATTCCTGGAAATCACAGTGCGGATGATGCTGCCTGATCGGCCCACGACGGTGCGCATATTATATGTATACCACTGTCGAGAATAGATGCAGCCACAAGGCTTCGTTCCCTCGCACGTGAGCTTACGCAGACTCTGTAGAACATGAGTGAATTCACCAATGCACCTCTCCACAAATTGCATTCACGTCTGCAACTCAGTCATCCACCAGGGTTACCACGAGCGGTGGCAACACTTTTGTGGCGCCTGTGACTCTGCGTGGCATTGAGCGAACGCCTATTCCTTGCGCATTGGAATGGCTGACAGCCCTGCTTGCGACAACTGTGGCTCGATCAAGCACGGTCTCTGTGGTGTCCCCTTTACAGTGCGGTAATAAAACTACTCGCGACAGCACTCGAAAAACTGGATGAAAGCCCCTTGATAGAGGAAAATTCGTGTGCTTGCAAATGAAGCCATAAGATCTTTATGGAACACACCAAGCTTGAAGCACGCACGTCTGCACCGACTGGACCCGTCCCTTCGACTTCTACCCCCATCTGGACTCTCTCGACTCGAGACAACAGTACTTTGACGACTGTGGCTTGGTGTCGCTTTCACAAGATCGTTTGCCTTCCGAGTCGGTATGGACGAGAGCGCGGCTTGCAGTCACTGCGGCGGCGAGCAGACTACAGAACACGTACTTTGCCACTGTCCTCGATGCAGCGCGCACCGGCTGTCGCTAGCAGCCGTGTTGGCACACCTTGATGACAGGCCACTTTCAGAACAGGCAGTCTTGGAATACCCACATGATCTGTTGTTGCATCGAAAGTCGGTCAAGGCTTTGTTGATCTTTTTACGTGGCAGTGGCCTATTAGAAACACTATAATGATCGCGTCCTTTTTTTTTTTCACGCCTTTCTTTTTGTTCCCGCTTTTCTTTCCGGCTTGATTTCCCCTTTCCCTTCCCCCAGTGCAGGGTAGCAAACCAGAGGCTTTAACTCTGGTTAACCTCCCTGCCTTTCTCTCATTTGCGTCTCTCTCTCTCTCTCTCGCTCTAGGACACTGGTCCAGACGGGTTTCGGCACTAAAGGCCTTAAGCGCTCTGCTCAAGTTCCTAAGGGCTTGGAACTGTGCCACCGACATTGAAAGGTGTAGCACGTAGCATCGCTTTATTGTGAGAATTTTCTTACTTTAATTTTTTATTTGTTTCTTCTATCAATTTATATTCCCTTTACGCCTTTCTCCAGCACAGGGTAGCCAGCCGGTACTTACGCTGGCTAACCTTCCTGTCTATTCTTCCCTTTCTTTCTCTCTCCGTCTCGGTGGTTCGGCAGCACTAAATGAACTGAGTGTAGGGACTAGCGTACGCTTTAAATATTCCACGAGTACCAGAAAAGTGTGCGTGTGTCTCTGCAGCGTCTGTTTTATGCACGACTTGTAAGTGACCCGAGACTGCTTCCCGAGTCATTACAAATTCGTCGGCTCTGAACATTTTGGCAAATAAGGTATAAACAAAGCCAGTTGTGAACTCACAAGGTGTACTACACTTGGACCCTAAATAGAGCTTCCTAGCGAGGCCGTAGGAAATCTGAAATGTGCAAGCCGCAGATATCGTATGCACGTTAACGTCTTTGTTGCCGGGATGTAAATGTAGCCGAAAATCCAGATTTCAGTTTCGAACAAAGCTTTTAATGCGCGCGGATATTTCGGCGTCCGCTGGCTAAGGCCATGTGCGCGGCCAGGAGGCCCGGAAATTAGAGGTCCGAACTGCCTGAACGAGAAAGTGCCCACCGAAAAACTGTTTTTGTCCTGCTCAGCCTCAGTCGTGTGCCCCTCCCCCCTCCCGCAAGTGTACCATACACTATCCTATACTCGTATGTGCGTGTTTTCATTGAGAAGTGGTTCCATTTTAAGCTAGACTACTTCATTTTCATAATGAAGGAAGCATGCACGTTTTGTCTTTTTTTCTGTATGGCGGCCTCTTCTTTTTTATGTACTTTTTTGCATTCACGTCTGCGCGTTCCTGAACTCGCTTCGTGTCTGATGCTGCGTAGTACCTGGCACTTAGCAGGTATTGACAGGGAAAGTGTTGTCACCGAATCCATACACAATTCCCTAAGCTTTCCTTTCATATGCGTTGTTCGCAGTTGGCCGGATGCCTCCGTTAATATTTTATCCAACATCACGATTTACTGGTATCTGCTCTTGCGAACAGTTATAGCTCAAGCATTTTTTTTTTTTAGGGAATACGGGCGTTGATATTTAGAAGATGCAAGCACTATCTAGAAACAGTGTTAAGGCTCCTAGAACGCAGGAGTGCTGGTAGTTATTGCTCAGCATGCACATATTTGATAGAAATGTCTCATGTATAGATGCACGTTCCGGTTAAAAGAAAAAGAAACGCATTAAACTGAACTCAACATATGACACGATTGGTAAGTGGCGCGGTGTGATAAAAACACACTAAACATTTAACAAAAAATCTAGCCCCTCGGTGGCTTTCATTCTTGTAATTCATTGCACGAGCGAGGGAGGGTCCCGACATTTGCAGACTTTATGCCATGAGGTTGCATACGAGAGCTCATTGAGCAGTTGCCTGCTCCTAAGGTCACGTGCTGCGTGACGCGTGTGGTTGAAAGCATATGCCACATCCACCGCCATGTCCGCTGACTGGCCCTAGCTAGCACTCCCAGCTCAAACATACACATACATGCATGTAGCAAGCATACATAATTACCCAACATAAGCGAACGGGGGACAGCCACAGCTGAACTTCAATGGTAGAGCATCGGCGGCGAGCTGTCTTTTCGTCCAATTTCACTTTCATTCACCGCATGATTTCTACATTTCAGTTAATATAAAAGTCAATTTTTCCTAACCTTTCTTTGATTTCATGGTCTGTTGGCTTCGTGTGGTTGTGACTGACAAAAAGCTGAACCCCTAGGTTCCCCTTATTTTTCTTGGTAATGTCTTGCCAAAACGCATATTCTGGCAGGCTAATGAATAAAAAACCACACTGACGTTATCTAGGCATCGTGTGTCATGTATTGCTTTGCAAAACTGCGCGATTATTTTTCAATTATTTTGGTACAATGAGAACATGACATTGTGAACAAATCGACTGTGCAAGAAACGGGCTTGCATATTATGTACAGCATCAGGATGTCCCAGAGTGAGAAACTGCCCGGGGGATCTCCTATCATTAGTGGGTACATAAGAGTGTTAGAGCAGCAAGTAGAGGGTGAACAAACAAAACAAAAGAAACGAAAAACAAAAACGCGTCAAGAAATACAATTCGTAGGGAACAAGTTATAATAAATAAAAAACAATAAATTATGTATTAAAAACAGCGTTATACAGTAATATCACACTAAATAATCATAAGCAGGAATATCTAGTAATGTGTAACAAAAAATTTGGCTCTTCTGCATATTACTAACAAAGAAAAATACAAAGTGTTTTACACAAATATGAAGCCTAACGATACAATACTAAAAGTAATGTAAAGAAAATGTAATAATTATGAAAATGTATTTATGACAAATGAAAAGATGGTTCTGCCAACAGTAATCTTTTCATATTGTGTTTAAAAAACTGCAATGAGAGAGATGACTTAATATTAACAGGGATGCTATTCCAAAGTGAAATACCATAGAAACGAAGTGTAAATTTTCCATAGTTAGATCTGATTTTAGGTAATGAAAGATTATTGCGTTCCGAAAACCTAGTATTATTTTTGTTCATGAGGTTATCAAAAGGAAGTCTGCCTAATGATATTTCACGATGAAAGAGACTAAATGTAACGAGTGACAACTTGTGATAGAACAGCTGCTGAATGGGTAAAACGTTAAGATGTTGATAGACAGGTGAAGAATGGCAACGGAATGAGCTAAAAGTCATTAATATTATTGCCTGATTTTGAAGACGTTCAAGTTGTTTGAGATTAATGCCATATGTATTACCCCATGAAGATAAACAGTATGATAAATGACTATTAATATAAGCATAATACAACGATCTAATAACATGAGGTTTGAAGAATGCACGTGTTTTAATGATAATGCTGATGCCAAATGAAACCTTTTTTATTAGCGAGTTGGCATGGCTATTGAACTTAAAGTGTTTGTCGAGAGTAACAGCCCGGAATTTAACAGTACCGGATGTCGGTGTAAAATAATTATTTAGCTAGACAGTAATGGATGAAGAAATCGCTGCTTGTGGGTTATGAAATAGTACAAACGTTGTTTTTAAAGGATTGATTTGGAGTTGATTATCTGTGCACAAGGAATACACATTGCTAAGATCAGTATTAAGTGTGTCTTGAAGCACGGTAAGTGATTTATGTGATGAGTAAATGGTCGTGTCACCAGCATATAACAAACAGTTACAAGTGGTAAGTACATCAGGTAGATCATTTATAAATAATAAGAACTACAATGGACCTAGTATAGAGCCTTGGGGAACGCCACAGTTAATTACTTTAGTAGAAGAGAATTGGCCATTAAGATACACTACTTGAGGCCTGAACGAGAAGAAAGGGAGTTAACCGAGGGGCCCGATTTTTATTAGTCATATCATGAGAAGCCAACACTGACACCAAGGAAAACATAGGGGAAATTACTTGTGCTTAATTAATGAAATAAAGAAACGATAAATTAATGGAAATTAAAGTGGATGAAAAAACAACTTGCCGCAGGTGGGAACCGAACCCACAACCTTTGCATTTCGCGTGCGATGCTCTACCAATTGAGCTACCGCGGCGCTGCTTCCCCATCCACTTTCTTGGGTAGACAAGTAGCTACGAATAAGATCTAAAGGTGCGCCAGTAATACCGAAAGGTTCGAGCTTATACAGAAGAATAGAATGATCTAGAGTGTCAAATTCTTTTGTTAAGTCGGTGAATATGGCTCCTGCAGCAAACCCAAGGCTAGTTAAATCAGGGTACATGGCGTAATCGCTTGGCTGGGCTTAGGTATTTCTTTCTGGAGATGATTGGCTCTCCTTTACTTTTCTCGCCCTTGTTTTCATGGCGATTACTCTTAAGGGTCCTGTGGATTTGGTAATATCCGTCGCCGGTGAAGTTATTTGCTTTCGCTAAAAATAAAAAAACTAAATATGTTCAGCTGAATCTAAGCAGTCGTATTATGAGATTCGCGACGGGTGTTCTACGTCTGAGCACGGGATCTCAGTAGTGGCTGTAGCACCAGTTACGGGCGTTAAATCTAGCCAACGTAATGAACAAGAACTTTCAGAATATTCTAGAACTTTTGTCATGACCTCGCAGAGGTTATCACGTGACACACAGGTAGTCAATTTCGATGTAGCGCACGGGACTTGAGAAACTTCTACATGACGCCACGCAGCGAAAAAAGTAAGAAGAAACGCAGGAGGCGCTTTTCCATAAATAATAGAAAAAGCGCGGGTTTCAGAATAATGTAATGATTATATTCCAATTACTTTTCTTTTCGCGCTTCGTAAGCTGTCTCAGCGGAGCACCACCTATGTTGCCACCAGGAGGCGGCCGGTCATGAGCAGCGGATGATAAACAGGGATAGAATCGAACGAAAGGAATTGCTAAATTATACCGATCCCGGCCCCATAGTTACAAAATTTTTCTTATGCTAACAGTGCTCGTAGAAGTAGGTGTCAGCCGGTCGCGTTGTCGGACCTATATCTAAAGGCGGCCGTCCAATGGCAAACAGCACTTAGGAAGGCAAAGCTTTGTGAATTCGGCCCCCAGGCCCATTGTCACGAAGCTCCCCCGCTTGAACTGTTCGTAACAGCAGATACCATAGACTCGTAATGACAGACATATTAGCGAAATCGGTCGACAGATGCAAAGAGCACTTAAGAAGATAAAGCTCTGTGAACTCGGCTGCTGACGATTGACCGCATGTCTTCGTATAACGCAATGAGTAGAATTGCTGCACGTTGCTGGCGTGGAGGAGACCACGACTGAAGGTTGCCCTCTCTCCTTGCAACGTATCATAGTCAATGAAGTCAACTGGGCTAGTTTGGACATCTCGCAAGGCTGAAACATAATTAGGAGCAAGAAAGGACAAATGAGAATAAGAAAAGATGTATAGAGGACAGATAGCTTACTTCAACTGGTTTTTATTGACTGCACCGATGCCTAGATTATACGGCGAAAAAGCTTACGGTTGGCAGGTTGCGTCGCAGTGACACATTCACGACACAACACTTCAACGCATTTTGGAAAAATCAGCGCACGTATATTCAATCATAGCCGTACTAACCCGTCTACGGCGTAGAATGTGTACACTAGCTGTTTTCGCTTGTTGCATGTGTTCAACATAATATGTCCATCATTTTTTTTTTTTTTTTACTAGCGAATATCTGCCTTCAAAGCTGTGTTTCGTGGTAACTCTGCCTGCGGTTGAGCTTTTGACGACGGACTCTTGTCTGGTTGTCCGCGGGTCGGGTATGATAATGACACAGAAGAACAGAGACCACCAAAATGTTAAAAAATTGCAACTTAGCCTGCAGACGTTACGGTTTCTTATGAAAGCGCTGGTTGCCATGAAAAGTAATAGCATAAGCTACTTATTTATGCTTCATTCGACGTAACAGGCAGCATGTGTAGATGGGAGGCAGGTTGCCCACCCGGCTGCTCAATATATGCGCAATCGTTCTATAGACGAAAGCGTGGCACAGTGCAAACTATCGAATAAATAAATAAATAAATAAATAAATAAATAAATAAATAAAGAAAGAAAGAAATGTGCTACACTAGATTGCGTTCAATGACAATCATACGTACTTTCTCCTCGTTGATCTCACGTCAAGAAAATGCAGTGCGTGTTGAGCGATTGTTTCGGTCAGATAGGCTTCTTGTCGCTGCATGACAAGTGTGTTGCTTCAGCATTTGTTTCAAGTTCCTTGTATCGCCTAAGAAAATTTAGTTTAAATCTTTACGTAAAGTATGAGTAAGGGGCCCGGAAACATTTCATTGTGGAACTTGTCTTTAACGTCGATCACAATATCCCTGAGGCTTACACTGCCCCTGAATTTCCTACACTGGGAATAGAAGTGTGTCTCAAGTTTTCTGCTCCACAATTGTTTTTTTTTTTTTACTTCAAACGTCACGTCTCTGTGGCAACGTTGTGGAGGACCCGTCACTCATCGATCCGAGTTGTAAAGCGACCTTGCAACGCTACAGGGAATCCAGAAAGCTCTACCCAGCACCGCATAGGAACCTTTCAGCCGTGGACACTGCGACATTACGCAGGCTCCAAACGGACACATATACAAACCTCCATAAGTTGCACATATACTACCCAACAGCATTCAAGGACATATGCCCGTGGTGTGCGAGCACACCGACACTCTACCACATCACATGGGAGTGCACAGCTCACACCGAAGAACAAGTAGACAATAACACGAGAGTGAGGTGGGAGGCATTGCTATCTAGCTCCGCCCTCGGGGATCAGCTCAGGCTGGTCCGGAGAGCAGCAAGGATGGCGAGGGCCAGCGGGGCCTTGGAATAGGGGCCTGACCACACGGCGTTACCCCGTTTTAGGGGCAACGAAGTCCTTTCTACGAATAAAGTTTTGTTCTTCTTCTTCTCAGTGATGCTGTCCATTTCAATATTTGTCACATCAGTGCCCAGTACATGTACACCATGGCATGTAGTATGCCGACATTGCATACATATCTTGCATCACTCGTAGGGAATCGCCTTGCTACAGCTGTCACTTACTTGCGAACAATCTCGTAATAGTTCGTTCTCGCACACCTGTACAAAATATAGCGCTTTGTGTAGGTACAGTTTACCAAGACTCGATAGTTTGTTGCTGGTGATCATTTAACGCATCATCGCCGTTATCACAAGGCTCTTGTTCTTCCCTGTTTCGCGCAGACGCTCCGACATGCGTGGAAGGGGCGCCCATCGTGTACTCGGCATCTCGCCACGAGCCCGTGCGAGTCGCGTGCCGCGTGGCCGCGTCGCCTAAGGCGGTGCGCTTCCGCTGGAGCTTCAGCAGCAGCACGCGGCGCACCGAGCTCACCGACTTCGTGGTGCTGGGGCCCGAGGCGGACCCGGAAGGCACGCCCGTGCTCGACGGAGACTCGCCCACCGTTGTCTCCGTGCTCGAGTACACACCGCAGTTCCAGAGTGACTTCGGCACGCTGCTTTGTTCGGCCCGCAACACGATGGGAGACCAGCGAGAGCCCTGCACCTTCCACGTCGTGCAGGCTGGTGAGTCTCACCGCTACTCGCCTCATTTCCAGCAGTCTACACTGGTCGCGCACTGGCTGCGATGGTGACAAAAATAAAAGGCAGGCGGGCACTCTATGCACGCTGCATCTCAAATGCAATAGGTCCCCTAATGAGCAGGTGCGGAGCATATATGCACGCTAAATTGTAAATTGTTTGCGAGTTTTCTAAATGTTATGAGGCGATGATCTGACCAATAAACACGTACGAAATGCCGCATGCGCTAGACGACAGGCTCAACGACGCTTGTTTAGCTTAACTGCCGCAAAATGCACCGGCTTGTCATATTTCTTTTGTCATTTAGCGTAGGACGCTCTCGTGTCCACTCTGTCTCGGTTCTATTGAGTTCAGTGGCACAATATTTCAACCTTTCTTTCAATATTTATTTTGCGGAAATTTCCTGCAACGCAGTGTGCTTGGTCCAAAAATTTTGGAAGTTAGCTTACAAGAAAATTCTGTGCACTAAGACAATTTTCTTATGCATATTTACTTTCGGCACACGTGTTATCGAGCGCTTTTGTTTATATAAGCAAGAAAGAAGTGCACAAAATGTGACAGTGATATCAACAAAAAGAGAGAAGTATGTCTCAAGTTTTATTGTTCTGGGAGCTTGCACTTTGTTTTTCGATTACTCCAAAAGATGCTTCAGGAGATGGCTCGTCCTGTCTGCTCTTTTCGTTCTCGCCTTTGTGCGCTTTTACAGTTTCAAGATGCAAGTAGACGAACCATAGCGCAGTTGTCTATTCTGTTCCCTCCTTTTGTTACCGTCTGTAGTAGTTTTTCACAAACTGCGGGTCATGACCACCAAATCGGTCATGAGCCTCCTTCTGGGGGTCATAGAGGGTGCAACTGTGTACAACTGTGTGCTAGAACAAATATGAATTTTCAGTCTCGGGGCCCATATTTCAATTTCAACGCCGTTTTCTTTGAGAGTAATTAATACATGTTTATTAGGCAGAATGTAATTTTAGTTTTGGACACAAGATGCACGGCAAGACGGCCAGATAAACGACGATCTAAACCTTTGGTCGCCACAAAAAGAAAAAAAAAAAGAAACTGCACAGAACATGGCCTCCGAACCACAGCCTGTTTCATCTCGCCGAAACTGTAGAAATTTGGTTCATCTGGTATTGTTGAGTCAAGGGAGCGATAGTTTTTAATGGTAGAAAAGTGGAGAGGCCGGCCTGAGTAAAGTGCCTCTAGCCTGCTACTTCACGCTGGGGAGAGCTTTGGGAGAGTAACAGAGATAGGATATGAAGAAGGAGGGTGGTGATACGATGAACAGGATGATGAGAGCTGCACAGCATACTGTTTCTGTGCAACGCCTAAGTGCACACTTCACAGCACACCACAGTCATCTTCGCGGGCACAGGTAGAGGTTACTGCAGTGTAGCTAGGAGACTGTCTATAGCTTTCGTAATTTTTGCCGCTGTTAGCGCCATCGGCGTGTTTGAATCAGACAGAACCAGCTGCAGGGCGTCGATTATTTGCCGCACCATGGCTTTGATGACAGCGTCCGATGGCGGTTTTTCGGTGCACTCTCCCTGCCCGCGCTGACGGTCTAAGGCCCGTGTGCGCGGCGGCAAGCGTGGCCACACATTCGATTCCGCGCTTGCGCGGCTCGCTTGAAGCAACGGTTCAGAGAACCCTTGTTAAAGCAATATTAACAAGTACTTTTTGTAGCTATCTCTGCTGTAGTTAATGCCTCTTAATTAAATTAGAATATAAGTGCATCTGCCGTTGCATCAAAATGTAAATTTTCTAGACTTATAAAGGTGAGGGAGGGATGGTCATGGTAGTGACAAAAGGGGTCATGTACTGGAAAAGTTTGAGAAACACTGCTTCTTAGAGTGCTAATATATTTTCAAGTTCAATTCAATTAGAACACTACCAATACATTTAATTGAATAAAGATGAATTCTGAATGCCCGCCGTGGTTGCTTAGTGGTTTGGCGTTGCGCTGCTGCACTAGAAGTAGCGGGATCAAATCCTGTTCACGGTGCGCCCGCACTCTTATGGGGTCAAAATGCAAAATGTCTGTGTACCGTGCATTGGAGGCACGTTAAAGAACCCCAGCTGGTCAAAAGTAATACGGAGTCCCCCACTACGGCGTGTCTCATAACCAAATCGTGGTTTTGGCACGTAAAACTCCAGAATTAAAGACAAAAACAGTATTCTGAGTGACAATCGGAAACTTGCAGGGTGCAAAAGCAACAAATGGTAATGACCGAGTGACAGCTGGAAATCCTAGAGTGGTACAGAGTGCAGCAGGTCAAAAGGGTGGCAGTTTGGGCGAGTTGGTATGTCATTACTTTTTTAGGCTTGTAGCGCAGCTCAGAACGAGCAAAAAAGGAAAGTGGAAGGGCTAATGAAAAGGAACGGAGAACAGGGGAGCACTAACTTCCAACTGATGGTTTATTTCGTGACTCAGAAGGCTACTTATACACACAGCGAACCGTGTGACATGAAGAGACAACAACACAAAACCAAGCAACAAAAGCAAAAGGAACCATGTGAAAAAACATGTTCAGACAGCCTGTGTCGGCAGCCCGAGATACGCCAATTCATTGCTTGATAACGATAATGAAGGTGAGCTTACAGATGCATGGCCAAGACCTATAATAGCTTTTGCTACAATGGTTTCTCTTGTAAGCTGATTATGACTACGACCTAGAATGACGCATTCTTCTAAAACAGGTTCGCAACCACACGTTTTGCAGTGCTGCGCACTGCAAAACGTATGCAGGGAGTGGAGCAGGGACCACACTCATGGGAAAGTGGCTACAAATCGCGCTGAAGATTGCTACAGCTCGTAGCCATACATGAAACGATACTTACAAAGGGAACGTAACACGACGTTAACAGATTAAATCACAGCAGTAAGATAGCCAGAGTGGCGTAAAATGATTTACATTGGTGAGAATAACACTTACTGTGTCTTGTCAGAACCAAGACAAAGTTGAACTTATGAATTACAAAGATTCCCGCATTTCCCGGCCATGGTTTGATAGTGGGCTCACACCATTCTCTGGAAATACTTCAATCTTCCAGCTCGCAGCGTTATTTGTTGACACCAACTTGACCAATTGCATACCAACTGCATTTTCAAAATTTCACTTTTTATACAATACATGCATTTTGTACAGGAGTCACGAAGTCATTTATAGATAGTTCCTGTATTGGCACGTTTGAGGTCGCTGTAATATTTATGTGCTGTTCCCTCTTTTCTTTTATTTCTTGTCTCTTTTCTCTTTTTTTTTAGCTTTGTGGGTACGTTCCTCACATGACTGGAAATGTCGTTTGGTATGCAATTAAGCGCGAACGCAGACACGGGTATGAAAACACACACAGTCAACAATTGTAATCGTAGTTCTCTATGTTTTGCCTGGCATCGATTGGCAATTCACTAATATCGCTGATAAACGCGGGTGATAGTGCGCCTCCTCTGCAGGCTCACCGTGTTTCAAGGCGTGTTGCACTGGGCAGCGTGCATGGTCAACGTTATCCCGGAGTAGCATGCTGTCAGGGACCCTGTTACGCCTAAGGAGCAACACTTGTTAGAAACACTGAAAGAATGTACATTTTAGCAATTCCAGTTGCTTCAGCAAGACAGAGCCACCGTGATGGCGTTGTTGGCCGACATGTTGCCCATTGCGACAGTGCCCTTAGCTTTGAGTTTCTCCGGCGTCTTTTCTCGCACTGGCAACGCATATACTCTTTAACGGGACCCGTTGAATTCCTTCGAGAGCACCAGTGATGAAGTCCAGCCTAGTTTTCTTAGTAACAACTCAAGTCGCTAAAGTTCCATTTCCAAACGGACACAATGTGCGCCCATGGAGGAAAGAGAGAACAGAATACGCAGTAAGGAATGTGCGCTTTCGCGTCAGGCGTATACCGAAGTATCGCTATTCCTGACTGACCATTCAAAGCAGGAATAATGTGCGTTCCACACGCGGATTGTCTACACCTAGGCCGCGTGTGTAAAACGGCCGCATTGTATTTACTAAACAACCAGCACACGAGGGAACTGCGAACTCCGGGCACGTGTAGAACGACTTCAACTCAACGTGGGCGTGGTCAGTGCACGGTGAGCGCGCTCCTTCGTAACCACTGATCCGGTTTACGCATGCTAGGCACGTTCCTTCAGCGCCGTACTGTGCTCAGTGCGTCTTGTGGATTAACGGCCGGAGTCTAGCGTGCTAATCTCCTCACGAGACACATGTGCCGGAGGCGCCACTGCGGACTTGCAGGGCAAGAAAATCGCAGTGTAGTGGACGCCCGTGCCCGTCGCCCTTGCAGTCACTTCCGCTGTTTCCTTTGTTGCTTTCAGCAATTCATACTTTCATTTCCGTGCGTGGAAGAGTGAAAAAAAAAAGATGGCGATTGAAACTTTAAAAAAATATGACGCGGATTCTCTTTTTCTTTATTGTTCTTGTTATTATTATTTTTTCTTGTCCCGGGTTAACGACATAATTAATCAGAGAATGCATGAGCAGACGTAGTGGAGAGACATACGTCCCCGTTTAAGAGCTTAGAGTTATAAGCACTTTCACCAGATGACGCTCGTAAATGCTTAATGAGTTGCAGTATCGCCTTCGGGACTTCAATATTAATTTCGGCCCCGCTTGTGCTTGATTACTAAATTGGCACTTCCAGCGTTCCTCCTGCTATCGATCGCCACTATATGCGCTCCATCCGACGTCGCACACTGCGAGTAGCGAGCAAAAATAGGATACCATGCCTTCGAATGTAATGGCAGCGCACGGGAAGACACCTGCCCTGATATTAAACTTGAACTTTTTACTTGCAGCAATGACCTATATAATGGGCGAGGTGCTGATTGCATTTTCCGCCCTTTGCTTCTGGGAGCCTCTGCGGCTGTTTCTTGCATATATAAATAACACTTGGCGCAAAATCGCATAAACTCTATGAAGAACAGTGCAGTCTGTCACTGTTTTAAACTGCGCTCTTCATGTACATTTTACTCTCATTTGACCGAGGGGAGTTTATCACGTTCAAAGGATACCTTGAAACGAAGTCGCAATTAACTATTCCAGTTATTCGCCGCCAGTTATTCAAATTACAAAAAAAAAGCATTTAGACATAACTGAACTAAGTAGACTGTAGTAGCACATAGAAGTAGTAAGTGGAACTAAGTAGGCCATTATCTTAATTCCCTCCTATGTGCTAGACCCTTTGCGTAATACCGACAACCCTGTGGGCACAGTGGGCTGTCGACACCATCGTGAAGGAAAGACGCGCGGGCGAGCGCAGGACGCGCGTAGGAAGCTGGTGGTTCACGCGCGGTCTGCCACAAGATTAGATTATGGGGTTTAACGTGCCAAAACCACTTTGATTATGAGGCGCGCCGTAGTGGAGGACTCCGGGAATTTCGACCACCTGTGGTTCTTTAACGTGCACCTAAATCTAAGTACACGGGTGTTTTCGCATTTCGCCCCCATCGAAATGCGGCCGCCGCGGCCGGGATTCGATCCCGCGACCTCGTGCCCAGCAGCTAAACACCGTAGCCACTGAGCAACCACGGCGGGTGCGGTCTGCCACAAGTGTCGTGGACTTTTCTGTTGTCTTATAACGTGGCGCGTTCGCCACATAACATGACCATAAAAACACAGTCTTTGTTCCCCGCAACGGCGGAGGTGTAATATCTTGGTAAAGGCTCCTGCGTTTGCTCTCCGAACACGTCGTTCACTACTATATACAAAGCGATAACGACAATGAGGAGAGCCCTTGACAGCAGGAGTTACAGCTTTTGTCGCGTCCTGCATCATTCCGTATTCCATCAGAGCGAACAGTAAAAAATATCAGGGCGCAAACTGAGAGGCGTTGCATGTTGCGACATTTGTTCACTGGTGTAGCAACCCCGCGTGGCCCAAGTGTGGTTTAGCAAACGCTGTAGAGTATTCGGCTACACTATAATGGCTCAGCTTTCCGTAGCCACCGTTGCCCCGTATCTCATAGCGCGGGTCTAGAAACGTGACTGCTGTCGGCTACGCGGCTTTAGGCGAGTGATACAGCTCATTAACACGACGGCGCTGTAATTCATGGTTGTAAAAAACGAATAACTAGCCATGGTGTCTGCCGCGCATATTCTTTTAAATATATCGAGTACCTGGGGAACAGACTTGCACGTAACGAATACATGTAATGAATTACGTGTAATCAGTTACGTTTTCTGGTCATTTTGTAATTTAACAATAACTTTTTTACTCGCTGTCGCTCAGTGTAATTCAATTACTTTTCATGATGGCCAATTACATGTAACCAGTTACATTTTTGACGAAACAAGCTTAAACAGGCGACACACATTTGAGCACTTAAATTAGACAAGAACTACAGTGTCAAAGGGAATGAAAACGTGTATGTGGGTTACCTCCTTCCCACAGTCAGCGTACTTTATCTCTACTTTGCTATCATTTTACCTCCCACTCCCCTCTCTCCCCAGCTTAGGGTTGCAAACCGGAGCTTCCCATCTGGTTAACCTCCTTGCCTTTCTCCTTTCTTCTGTCTCTCCCTCTCGCTCGCTCTCTCTGCAACTGCGCCTCGATCACCTGAACATGGCAGGCTTGGGGATTTTCACCTCTCGTGGAAGTCCGACCTCTCAGCTTTTTTCTTTTATAATAAATTTCTGTTTCTCCTGGAAGCGTTTTTAATCGGCCTGCTAGGCCGTAAGGTCTGCTGCTCAATTCTTCATCATGGCTTAGTGCAGTCTGTGATATCTCTGATACCGACAACTTCTTGGCCGTTAAACGCACATGTTTCCATCTGTGGGATGCATATGTGACTCATATAGACCTATTTTTACGATTGCAACACACGAACAGTAATTTTTGGGCTAAACAACCTGCAGCTTTATATTCTATTACATTACATATATTGTCACCTTTCAAGGAATGTGAATGGTTGCTGACGTCCGTTACATTTAGTCAAATGCCTAACGAGGGAAGAGCGTCGGGAGGAAGTTCACCAGATGTTGGTCGGTAATTGAAACTGCGCTCCTATGGCTCGATGTCGATGGCTATTTATATGAGGGAATCGCCTATGGACGATATTTCAGCTTTTCACTGGCCCTGTCGCGAACGCCTTCCCCTCGCCCCAGCGAGAATGAAGCGCTGCGATTCATAGAGGACACAGACCCGAGCACCGCTGCCTTGAGTAACCACAATCTGATGCGCAAGGTGTTTGTACGTTCCAACACAGGCCTTTCTCTCCAGCACGCACATCAAGAGATCTTTCAATGTCGCTGCAGGTATCTTCACAAAAAAAAGAAAAAGAAAGAAAGAAAGAGGAGAAAAAGAAAAAAAGACGAGGGAAGATTACCGGAGAAAATTTTGAAAAGCAAATGTTAGAGAAAGTAAACGTGTGAAGCGCAGAGGATGCATTGAAAGGGACAAGCCAGCTCGTTTTATTTACTGTGTTTGTGCAATGTTAATAAAGTAACCAGCAAAGTAATCTTGAAGTAATCAATTACTTTTACTAATTGTTAAATTACTTCCGTGAGGTATCAACTGCTAACTGTAATCAATTACATAGTGAAAAAAGTGATTGTATTTGTATCGGTGACTTTCTTTTTTTGTAATGTGTACATGTCTGTTGGTGAATAAAAATTACTGCACTTAACTGTTACAATCATTATGAAATACGGACGAACGGTCGGCACCGCCACAGAGCGGCCGAGTTCACAGGTGAAGCCGGTTTATTGAACGCAGTATTGGATTTCGCGTACTTATGTATACCTTCGACCGGAACTACACAAGTAGTCGTACTGCTTGCAGTATGTCGGCATGTCGAATTTCAGTGCAACAATGCTAGAGAAACAGCGCAAAACGTAAATGAACACGTCGCGGCCGGTGACCGGCTACTAAGCAGTGGCGGTGCCTGTCCCGCACAATGGCGGCAGAAAACCAGCGTCGCTTGACAGCAGCACAGTGGTGTCAGCATTATGCAGGCATCTTATTGTGTTTTGGGCTAGACATATAAACATATCTTGCTATATCACTCAGTCCCTGTTCCTCAATAAAAAAAAGGAAAGAAAAAAAGAAAACTTGTACTCAAATCACCTTTCGATAATGCCCTATACTTTAAGAGAGAAAAAGGAAGAGAGGCGCGTCACTTCGAAAACCCGAAAGCATCGTGTTTACTATACAGGTCTGGCACGCGCATGCGAGCCGACAACAAGCATTCATCCGAGCGCGGCGGTTCGTCCGCAGCAGCAGTAGCAGCAACTCATACCGGAGCACTTTTCCACTCGCGTGTATTTCATTTCGCTCCGTCTCCCAACGCGGATTCGACAAAACGCGCCTCGGAGCACTTTTTTCTTTGTTTGTGTTCCTTCTTTACGGTACGACAAACATCCGCGGGCGTCAGGCGGAAAGCATGCGCTCATTCACGCGTGGCGCAGCCGTAAGCGCACGTTTCCTGTTTCGTTCTCGGCAGTCTGACAGGCGTGCCATGCGGAAAAGCACGCGCTTCCCTCGGCGGCGCTGGCTGCTGCTACGCGTCAGGAGAGAAGCGGCGCGCCGAAGAGATCACGCTGTCGTCCATCACGCATTGCTACGCGCCGGGCGCGCGCCGGGCACGGAAACGAACAAGAGCTCGGAATCGGTTCCGTACTCGGCAGAAGCACGCGGCCCTGCTGCGTGTTCTTCACTGCTGGGTTCGAGGAGTGGTCCGAGAGACAAACGGAGGAAAGAAACAGAAGGAGCCACGAGGACGTTGAAGAGGCAGACTGTCCGGTTCGCCGGAAACGTCCCTAATGTCCTGCTAATTGGCCTCGCGTGTTGTGCTTCTCGTAATTGGGTCCAACCTCGATTGCGTGTCGCAGATCGACAGTGGCTTGTTGTTCCGGTAACAGCTCGCTCAACTAAGTCTGCGCTTTAGCGACGGAGGCTCTGGAGTGATTTGCGCGAATGCACGCATTCCAGTGGCCCGTGGCGAGGGTTTCTAATTCTCTCCTTTCCTTCTTCTTTCTTATACAAGGAGAGTCATGTTGCAGGAAACGGTTGTTTAGATGTGGCGAGGGGCATTGAGAATGTTGGCATTTTATTGCTTACCCCTTAACAAGGCTCGCTGCTGGGCTAGTTGGTTCATGGTATATAGTAATATTTAAAAAGCGCAGAAAAGGACACGAAGACGAGCGCTTTTGTTGATTAGTCTTGTCCGTGTCCTTCTTTGCGCTCATTTAATTGTACTATAATGCTGACGCCGAACTGAACTTGCAGTCAGCTCTGCCAGAGCCAATGAATAATACGTCCCGTTGAGGTCATTTCCACTCTCATCCAACGTATCATCCTAAAGACTGTGCCTGAGCAAGCCGCTTTTCTAAATATCTGACTAATAAACCCAACAACAGGCACATTCGGGGCTCTCTCTGGCCCTTCCTCACGTGGCAAAAAGCAGAGTGCAGGCGACGCTCCTCGAGGGAGACGTCTGGAAGAGATATTTGTTCATGCGAGCAGAAGTTCGACCACGACGTGCCCCGAAGGTGGCTGCGTTTCCTGCTGTCACTCGGGTGATAGAATGTGACAGGGCGCTGACATCAGCCGCTGTAAGAGAGGCTGAAATCGAATTTCCATAAGAGAAAAGGGAACAAAACGAGGGAGGAAGAACCAGAACGTTCACATATGCAAAGACACAAATGTGATTCCCCAAGTCACCCGTGATTAGGGTTTCGGCTGGCGCCTGGGCTTCGCTGAAGTCGTCGTTAACGCGTCGGGAATAGCGTTGGGCGCCGGCGTTATTCTCTGACGCTAGTAGAGCGCGACAGCGGCGTTGAGTCTACACGGTACGAAGCCCCGGCATAACACAGCCCGTCGCTGCACGCCACTTCTCGCACGCAGGGTCTTCACAGTTTATCCCGCGTGAAAAATCTGTCATGCACGCGGAAAACACGCTGCCGGAAGTGCCCTGCTCGCGACTTGAGGAGTACGAGAAATGAAACAGACATCGTGTACCTTTATCCCCTGTCCTCAGAGGACTTCCTTTTCTTCCCCGTCCCTCTGCAGCAGAGCCCGAGAAAGAATGCTGGCTCGGCCGCGTTTATTTGCGTTGTTTTGTCTGCGTGGCACTAATTAGTTAAAGAAGACATCGTTAACGAACTTCGTTAGGAATGTCTTGTTCTATCGACAGTTTAAGAAAATACCGGGCGCTGGGCGCAGAAAGCAACCTTGAAAGGGCGCTGCCCCTGTTCCCGCACCAGCGCCGCTCATTTATTGACTGGATCGTAGGGGAGACATGCGGAAGGCGGACTGGCTCCCTGGTTAAAAAAAAAAAAAAAAAAAAAGAAAAGAAATACAGAGACGTTCTTGGCTCACAGTAACGCTGCTCAGTGCTTACGCAGCCCGCATATGTTCGCTTGCAGGCGGAGCAAAAAAATAAACAAACCAACAAAACTCTTAATTTTAAGGGAAAACTGTTAGCCTACGCTAATTCATCCAAACTCGCAGACGCGTCGGGGCTTTGATCAGGTTACAATGAAACTCAAGTTACTTCTCCGTTTCTCTCCACTATACCCTAGCTATGCGATCAGTGCTACACAAACAAAAATGTCCGAACAAACTGCGAAGCAAGTTTATGCCAAGAGATGTTCGTCTTACAAATGAACCTGATGACAACAAAACCGCATTTTCTTTTTCTCTCTGCTAGCTTGCCGAAGATTTCATTTACCGCGCATTCCTTTTGTATAGTTCGAGACGGAATTCCTTTCAAACAGAAATAGCACACCCAGACTAGACTTTATGCTCTGCTGTTAACGGTGAAAAATCAGACAGCGAAAACGAGCTTTTTGTTAGCTTTAGCAAAGCCTTTATTCACAGGGCGTTTTTGTTTCCTGTTGTCTTGTCGCCTTCACTGAAGCAATTGATTTTCAAAATATTATAAAGCTTCCAATGCATGTGAAACTACCCTTACGCTGCTTTAGATAAGTCACGTAAGACTCCAATGACCGCGATTAATAGAAGCAGGAAGTACTTAATAGGATGGACGTTAGCAGGCGACTAATGTGACTCACTCCACTGTGAAGTAGGAGGGTAAAGTGGAAGCTTGGACGAGTTAGTGATTCAATATCTACATGTCTACACAGCTCAAAAGACTAGTACAGAAGATAGGACACAACACAGGCGCTGACTTCAACAAAGCTTTATTCGTAAAACCGCCAAAACTATATACTTTAGACATGAGCAAAAAGTAATAAAAACTTCTGCATGATGTCACACATCTCAAGAAGCCTTATCGCATCGCAGCAAGATATCATCATCTTGACCAGCTCACACTCGGCTCCGTCGGCAGTTCAAGAACTTCAAGATCGAAAATTCGGTGCTATACTTATACGTGTTTCATCCCGAGGGACGCCGTTGGGTTCTTGTCGTTCCCCCGTCATTTTGGGCCCAGATACTAAAGACCTTTCACGAAGATCTCACGGCCGGTCACTTTGGTTACCATAAAACCTATGAGCGCATGCGCAGCCGCTTCTCTAGGCCTGGACTTGCAACCAGCGTAGGAAAATACGTGGCTTCCTGCTCGCGCTGCCAACACCGCAATTGACTGACCTCACCTCCGACTGGACTGCTCCAACCTGTGTCGCGTCCTGAAGCTTCTTTCGCAGTCGTTGGTATAGGCCTGTATGGACCGCTAGCCATATCAGCTGGCGGTAACTGATGGACAGTCACATGTCTGTAGACCACTTGACACGGTATGCTGAAACAGCCGCACTACCTTCACGGTCCGCAGCGGACGTGGCGGCTTTTTTGTTGGAAGCCATCCTTTTACGTCACGGAGCCCCACGTGTCCTTTTGCGTGACCGCGGCAAGACCGGTCTGCCGAGGCTCCTCGACGATGTCTTTCCGCACGTCCAACACCATAAGACGATTTCCAGCTACCACTCTCAAACTAATGTCCTCACAGAGCGCTTTCATCGCACACTGTCCGACATGATATCAATGTACACCAACGCTCACCACATGAATTGGGATTTCATTCTGCCATTCGTCACTTTCGCATACAACATCGCCGTGCAACGCTCTACGGTGTACTCACCATTTTTCCTCGTGTACGGCCGTCAACCAACCATCCTCCTCGAAGCATCTTTCTTTGGTGTCCCGGTGACCTCGTCGACATTGGTATGTGAGCAGTTCATTTCGCGCATTGCCCTTGTCGCCACTGCGCCCGCCTCAACATCGACACAAGGCAATAAGACCAAAAAATTCGCTATGATGCATCCCACCGTGTCGTTTCCTTCCGCCCTGGAGATGAATCGTTGCTGTGGACCTCAGTTCGAGCTCGTAGATTACGCGAAAAGTTTCAAGTCTGTTTTATCGAGCCCTACACTGTTCGGGAACAAACTTCACCATTGAACTATCGCGCACTTCCCTTATCTTGCCTTTCGACGACCGCTGTCGTTCCACAGAGATTGTGCATGTTTCGCGTTTAAGGACTTTCATACGCCGTTCACCGCCATAACCAGCGGCCAGGTAGGCCGCTTCCGCGGACGGGGGACATACTGTGAGCATTATATATTCACCCTTCATCTTCTTCATCTATATATAATATTCATCGTCATCGCCAGCGTCATTCTCTTCAGCGAGCGGCCCTGCTGAATAAAGCGTCGAGGTATAGCAGCTGCTTCTATACAGGTTGTCCCACATAACTTGAGCCAAAGGTTTAAAATTGAAAGGCACTCTGGACGCGAGTTGAACCGGATGCATAACGTTGGCACTGGCCTAGAGTTACTCAGGCTACTTTTAATTTTCCCCCTAACTAATGGATTAGTTATGGTTAATTAATCACCTTTTTAAGTATTGGCTGCAGACCCCAAGTGTGATACGCGAAGTTGTAGAGCACATTTAGAAACCTCTCAATAAATTGCTTCCAACACGATATATCTGACGTGGTCCTTTTTCCGCGTTCCAAAGAAAGCCTGCGAAATATGAAAAAAAAAAATACCGCGTGACGATGCGCTTGCGCACTGTTATTGTGCTGCTCTCAAGCGTGCAATGGATGGACAAGGTCGGCAACGCTCGGCCAGCAGCGTGCATTTGCACCGTCATGCGATAGGAGCCGTTGCCCAGATACCTACACCAGGCATAACGCCCTGTCGCGGAATATTCTCGCTGCAGCCGAACTTGTTCATCCATCGCACGCTTGAGAGCAGCACAGTAACAGTGCGCAAGTGCCCCGTCACATGGTATTTTTTTCATATTTCGCGGGCTTTCTTTGGAACGCGGAAAAAAGAACCACGTGAGATATATCGTGTCGGAGACAATTTATTCAGAGGTTTCTCAAGGTGCTCTACAACTTTGCGTATCGCACTTGGGGTCTGCAGCCAATACTTAAAAAGGTGATTAATTAACCATAACTAATCCATTAGTTAAGGGGATAATAAAAAAAATAGCCTGAGTAACTCTAGGCCAGGGCCAACGTTATGCATTCAGTTCAACTCTCGTCCGGAGTGACCTTTATTTTTAAAACTTTGGCTCAAGCTATGTGGGACTGCCTGTATATATATCTGTGTGTGTATGTTTACAGATTTGGGTTTGTTGGCTTCTTATGACATGATTAATACAAATCGGGCCCCTCTGTTCCGAAATCAGGCCCGAGTTTTATTAATCCTCTCATAAGAAGCCAACAAACACAAATCTGTAAACACACGCAGACGCGCGCGCGCGCACACACACACACACACACACACACACACACACACACACACACACACACACACACACACACACACACACACACACACACACACACACACACACACACACACACACACACACACACACACGCACGCGCACGCACGCGCACGCACGCACGCGCACGCACGCACGCACGCGCACGCACGCACGCGCACGCACGCGCACGCACGCGCACGCACACGCGCGCACGCACACGCGCGCACACACGCGCGCATACACACGCGCGCGCACACACACACGCGCGCACACACACACGCGCGCGCGCACACACACACGCGCACACACACACACGCATATATATATATATATATATATATATATATATATATATATATATATATATATATATATTACGGATTTCGCAACGGTTTAACATGACAGTTCGAGAGAAGCTTTTCAATTCAAGGCACCTTTAGAACCTAGGATAAATAAACCCTCTTCAATATATCGGATATTCTTGTCGGAGTTTGGAGGCAGCTTTTCTCTGGCAATATCCTTTGCCGAACGTATTCCTTCATTCATTTTTCCTAACACTACTCTTGTGGTTTTCTTCTCTTTTTTTTCACTTTCAGTGGGAGGTGCGTTGCATATCTTCCGTTAGCAATTTACCAATATTCTACAATTATTGTTTTTGGAGTAGAAATCAAGTTCGGTGCTGGCTAGCGTTGAGCAATTTCGTGTATAATTATTGTCTGCGTCATTTTTCTCGATAAGATGGTCCGATTCGTCTTTTTATTGGTGTGTTTACTGATAATGTCCTGCTGTTTGCTTTTCAATCAATACAATACACATTCAATAGACATCTTAGTTCACTGCCGTGCAGAGATGTGGAAGGTGCGCTTACACAAGAATCACCATGTTTGTATATCTGAAATGTTTCGCTTATCTCTCGGGAACGTAGCTCCCTGTAGCGTCCTAAAAACGTGCACTTCTCAAGAATTGGTTTACAACCACATATTTTACAAAGTTCAGCCAAATGAATGGCAAGTGAGTCCATAAAATTGAAATAATCTAGATAAGTTTCAAAAATCATTAGCATTTATTTCCAACCAAATGCCTAACTTAGATGTTAAATGTCCCATAGCTACGAGTTTAGGTGGTTATTCCTCTTACCCGACGTTCACAGAGGGGACGTTACTCGTCGCTTCTGATTATTTTTTTCTCCTGTGAGTTGAATAACGAGAAGTACTGCGTGTTACTATGATGCACCTTCTATACACTCGATCACGAAGCTTAATCTTGATGCCTGTCTACTCATGTATCTAAAGTGCTTGCGATTTATTTAAATACCTCACCTTTGACATGGCTCTGCCAAAAATTATGCGCTTTCTACACATGACTGTGTAGAGAGCGTCATGACTTCTTGAGCATGAGCTTAACAGTGTGCTGCACCAAATGTTGCTTGAAAGACTGGGAGTCACTGTGACGACATACGGTGAGCAAAACTCTAGACGGTCGATGGCCCGTAAAAGGAACCAGCCCCTAAAATTGACGAAGAAGCTAAAAAGTCACACAAACCAAGGTTCTTGTTTAATAACGTGATAGTGAACTTGTCACAGTCGTGCTGGGCTAAGCAGCACTACAAAGTTATGGTCAGGGGTCTGGAACGCATCAAAGCCTTGACCATTTTCAGTGCTCTTGAATTAAGGATAACGGCATGTGTATTATTATTATTATTATTATTATTATTATTATTATTATTATTATTATTCGGGCTTCTTCAAATGAATGCTATGTATTACTGACACGAAAGTCACTGTGTCACACACGCACGTCGGTCACATGGCTCGTTATAGTCGCACAACTATTAGACGCTTACCGGACATTTCGACACCGTGATTCATGTGTGGCGTATAGTCGCTCGTTGTACTGTTCACACAAGTCGTACCCCACCGTGCTTTATGTACGACTCCATAGTCGCAAAGTAGTACACAGAAATGGTGCTCCAGAGGCGGCGTCCCTGGCGCTTCGAAACGCTGCGCAGGTCCTCCCGAGCCCTTGGAGAACTGCAGCGTCACCAACCTGACCGAGCGAAGCTTTTCCGTCGAGTGCCGCGAAGTGCGCTCGTCGTCATCGGCTCCGGCGGCCGGCGGCGGCCAGTCGCCTGGAACGGCAGGCGGCGCCTCGCTGGTGGCCGCCGCACAGAGGCCCTCGCTGCTGGCGCGTCCCCCCGAGAACCTCGTCTACGTGCTCGAAGTCTACGGGCCGCCCGAAGGCTCGTCGATGCAGAGAGGCGTCTCTGCATCTCAGCACCAGGTACCACAAGCTCAATCTTGTTCCCGCCAACACGAATCGTTGTGGTTAGCTTCTTGAGCATCGCTTCCCGGGAACTAAGCAAGAAGCACGACACTATATATAGGCGCCTAGAGCAAACCCTGTATCCGAGGCTGCTCTTTCGTACTGTGTGCATACATCGTTTCGAAAAACTATAGGATATGTACTAGATGTTTCGTGTGAGTAATTCTTTAAAATACAACAGCAAAGATGCAGAGTTTATTTGAGAGCACGCTACTCGCAGTAATGGATATCGGTAAAAATAGAATTCTTGTTAGTAATGAATTGAATTGCCGTAACTTTATTAAATAAACTGAATTAATTACATTAGTACATGCGTTGGTATTCGAAATGTTTAGAGTAGAATATATTTAAAAGTTTAACTATTTGCATAAGTGCCATTTGGGTGCGTTCAAACGTGGTACGCGTTGCTATGCCTGCAGGTGCTGGTGCGGAACGTGAGCGGTCCGGAACCACGCTTTCGAGTCGGCCAGCTGTGGCCGGGCACCGAGTTCGAGGCTCGCGTGTTCGCGGCCAACTCCAAGGGACGCAGTAGGCCATTCCGTCTCAACGCTTGCACTCTGCCCCCGGCTGAAGCTCTGCTCGACAAAGGCACGTATTCGCCGAAAGTCTGTTTGCTCCGAGGCGTGCATGTTTGTATACCCATCACGTGTTTTCTCGATTTCGCGGTCACGCTTCAACTATTTGAGTAGCAGTTGGCGCTACCTGTAGCTGTTTGTCCTCGGCGAACGTTAAAGGGACTGACAACCGACTTTTGGACATATAGTTTTTTTTTTTTTTTTTTGATGGCGCAACGCAAACCTTGCCCTCTGTAGTGTTTACACCTGCAGCGGTTACTGCCAAAAGCGCGTGGATATTTTGTAAGCAGAATTTTTCGATCTGAGCAGCCTGCAAAAAAGAAAGAGTCCCTCCTCCAGCAACGCTCAGAAATGAGAGCGATGCCGACGACAGCCCGCCTCGCAAATTGTGAAAGCCGCCCATCGTTCTGCCTTCACAGGAGTGAGTACAACTGCGGTTAACCACCTACGTTTTGACCTTTCTGGTTCAACCACTTTCGAAAATAAGAAGCTGGTAATTTGCGCTGTTGTACAGACCTTTCTTATATTTCTACCACGTTTTTCCTGAAGTACACGGCTACGACGTGGCTGATTGGCCCCCGTCGTCGTTGTTCTGTCGATAGGCGAGCCAAGCCAACGCTCAGCGAAAACGAAGAGGAAGGCGGCGCCACATTTTCACTACCTGCACATTGTAAATTAGGCAAAACTTATAAGAGGAAAAAGTGTACCGCATTTCAGTACTAATAAAGAGACCAGGAACCAGGTACACTAATAGAAGGTCACATGATAGGCCTCTTATGCATCTTGTTTTTGCCGAGTGTGGCGCGAAAGGTCATTTTTCGCGACATTTGGTGCTTAATTAAAAATATAAATCTACGTTTAGTGATTAGTGAGAAAAACATGACTCGTTTTAACCAATACGATAGGCAATCTTTCCACCAGCAGTGTTATCTCGATTCATGTTCTGAGCGGTTCTCTGTCCCTTTGAGTATATATTGATTCGTTTCATCTGATCCGTGCGTGATCTCGACGTATACCGTTTATGCTTAGGATTTATTTAAGACCAGCTCAAGTTTCCCTGTAAGTTGCAGACTGGGCCTCTATTGCATAACGATTCTTCTTGCTCGATTAAATTTCTTTCTTATCATCTACCGTTCACGGCCGGCTGATAGCGTTGGCTACATACGGGCAAGCGACTGATGAAGGACGAAGAGGATAATCATTGGAACAAAATCGTTACCTTATACCAGCCCTGATTTACGTAATCATGCGATTGATTACACCAGTCCCTTCAATGTCTGGAAGGCGGCCCTTATCGATTAATATATTCTAAAGCTGCAACAAACAAGCTTGTTCTTTTGTTTTAATTCTGTGGTTTTACGTGCCAAAACCACGATTTGATTATGGGGCTCGCCGAAGCGGAGGACTCCGGATTAATTTTGACCAACTTGAGTTCTTTAACGCCTACCCAATGCACGGCACACGGGCGTTCTTGCATTTCACCACCATCGAAATGCGGCCACCGCGGCCGGCATTTGATCGCGCGCCCTCGGGCTCAGGACGTTAGCCACTAGGCCACCATGGCGAATGTCCTAGCTGTCATGCATCGCCTTTTTAGACAAGAAGGACCATTCTAGGCCAGCAAAACCGAGTGCATATACTCTGCTCAGTCGAGTGGAGTAGCCGCCAGTAATATCTTGTTGATGTTATTCAATTTAATAACGAATTGCTACTAGCTTTTTTTCTTCTAATTACTACTCTGCATGCCATGCTGTCAATGAAGAATTTGTCGGAAATTGAAGGAAACCTCGACCTGGCATGTTTTTAGCCATGTACTTATTGCTGTATTGAACAGCGCGCGACATACACAACAGGCTCAATATGCTACGGCGATTCTTTTTCGTCGGTGCTCACCAGATTGCTTATCACTGGCTTCTCCGACTGACCAGCCCCTAACTGGCCCCCTTTGAGCCAATGGCAAAGCAAATATTGAGTTTAGTAAAATGTGAAATTGAGGGTTGTATTATGGCATGTTCGAAGTGGTCTTCTAGGCATCAAGAGTGACCGAAGTTATTTGCAGTGATGAAGTATAATACATCAGGCAATATAACATCCAACAGGATAAGCTTGGACTGATTGATGCAACCGGAAAAAAAGTTCCCGTTTGCCATTGACCTGTAGGAACCTGGCGAGGAAGTCACGTGCGCATTATAGCGTCAGATCCTAACTCTAATTTGCGTCAATTATACATCAGCTACTGCACATATTTATGGTTTACCAGCAAGATGTGAAATTTCACGGCTGCATCAGTGACATTCGTAACGCTGGTGATAAAAAAAAAAAATGCGAGTAACTGAGCGTTTCTCAGTAGGTAATCTCATTCGCCCTTGTACGTCGCCGAATGACCCAGTCTGAATGTAATATTGTTCTGGCCTTGGTCTGCACAACGCATTTTTGTGTGGTTCGCAGCGTCAGCCGCTTTACGGCCGATTTATGTGCCGCAATGCGTGCTGGCGTGCGAGTGGGAGAAAACTAAGTTCTGACGTCGTCTAACAGAAAGCAAGAAGAGGAAAGGCAGGCAGCTCAACCAGACGAGCGTCCGGTTTGCTACTCTACAGCAACAAAGTGAAAGGGGGAATAGAAAGGGGAAAATAGAAAGAGTGCATGTGGGAGGATGCACAGGGGCACTTTGAGCAGTCTCTCAAACCGCTGCGCTTCATGTACTGTACTAGTGCACGAATCGCTTTTTGTGCCAGTGACGGATTGGGCCACAGTCCGAATATCTTGGACTCAGAGTCCAGTCGGCTTAAAGTTGTCCGGAGAGAGAAGTGCCCTGCACCGTAGAGAGGGCAGATACACAATAGTTGCTCGATGGTTTCTTCGCTCCTACAGGAGTCTCACATCGGGTTCTCGGCCATTCTCATATGAAAGGAGTAAGCGTTCGGGAACGTCACTCCCTCCCACAAGCGGTACTGCAAGGTTGTTTCGCAGCGGGAAAGGCTAGATGGCAGTTGTAGTCGTAGCAAAGGGTCCAGCTTATGCAATCGGTAATTGAAGGCACTTGAAGACCAGAAAGCTTGATTTTTGCGAGCAAGCAGACGAAGTTCCCTGCCAGCGTCCGTACTCGCCAAAGCTCTTGGACGCGTCTGGGTGTCTTCGTGGGCAGACCGGACATCCTTGTCAGCAAAGTCGTTGCCGACGATACCACAGTGAGCAGGAATCCACTGGAACATTATAATGCGCCCTGTCCCCAGAGCACGGTGGTGTATATTTTCCTAATGTCGGATATCATCTCTTCTCATGTTCTGTGGTGTAAGGCAAACTTGATACTGTGAAGAGCTGCCTTAGAGTCACAAAATATGACCTTGCTCTGTGCCGGCTAGTATCGGTATATATATATATGTATGTATGTATGTATGTATGTATGCATGTATGTATATATATATATGTGTGTGTGTGTGTGTGTGTGTGTGTGTGTGTGTGTGTGTGTGTGTGTGTGTGTGTGTGTGCGTGCGTGCGTGCGTGCGTGTGTGTGTGCGTGCGTGTGTGTGCGTGTGTGTGTGTGTGTGTG
Organism: Dermacentor andersoni; assembly: GCF_023375885.2. Taxonomy (NCBI): domain Eukaryota; kingdom Metazoa; phylum Arthropoda; class Arachnida; order Ixodida; family Ixodidae; genus Dermacentor; species Dermacentor andersoni. The sequence goes on from NC_092814.1 coordinate 102,554,255, forward strand.
TGTGTGTGTGTGTGCGTGTGTGTGTGTGTGCGTGTGTGCGCGTGTGCGCGTGCGCGTGCGTGTGCGTGCCTGTGCGTGTGCGTGCGCGTGTGCGTGCGCGCGCGTGCAGCGAAGCATATTTTCGAAGCAGCGAGCACTGCTTCGAAAACGACGACGACAACGAGTGGTTGGAAGCCTTGTGCCTGTGTTGCCTAAGCTGTGTGACCTCTCGCTGCGGTGCTATACTGCCTGAGGGTTTCATCAATTAAACTATTACGCCTCTTGACATTTGGTGGAGGTGTTGGGCCCTTTACAAACCTGGAACTCCGCAGCCTGACGCTCCCTACCGTTTCTGACATGCCTCAGGACGCCACGCAGTCCGATCCTCCCCTGGCATCGCCTGTCGTCTGATCCGGTGCTCTACGCCAACGAGATCCTTCAGTCTTCCGCGGCAGCGACGACCATGACATGGTGGATTGGCTCTCATCATACGATCGCGTGAGTGCGCATAACAAGTGGGGTGACAGAGCTAAACTGACTAACGTCATCTTCTATCTTTCTGGAGTGGCTAATCTCTGGTTCCGGAATCATGAATCCAACCTTTAAACCTGGACAGCATTTACCCATTGTTTCAAAGAAGTCTTCGGCTGCCCTGCTGTGCGCAAGCTTCGCGCAGAACAACGCTTGCGTGGTCGCGCTCAGCAAAAGGGTGAAAACTTCACCAGCTACATTGAAGACGTAGTTGACCTTTGCCGGCGCAATAATCCCGCTATGCCTGACTCTGAAAAGATCAACAATGTCATGAAGGGCATAGAGGATGACGCCTTCCAAATGCTCTAGGCGAAAAATCCTCAAACGATTGACGAGGTCATTACCCTGTGCCAGAGCTACGATGAGCTCCGCAAACAACGCCTTACTACATGCCGAGCTGCCGCGCCGGACGATACGGTTTCGGCTTTAGTCGACAGTTCCAGTGCTGCTCCCGCCCACTCTTCGTTCCTCGACCAAATCAAGCAATTCATGGTTATATTGCGCTCAGTTTTACACTAAATTGCTTTACTTTACTAAATCAAGCAATTCGTTCGCGAAGAAGTCCCGCGCCAACTGTCACTGCTGCCTGCTACCCAGTCGTCTGAGTCCTCTTTGTCCCCGGAACTCCGACGGCTCATACATGAACCAGTCAGCGACGCACTACCTCTCGCTAATCAGCCACCTTCAGCGCCGGTTCCGCTCACGTACGCTGCCGTCGTCGCCAGGCCAAGACCTCCACCTGAAGTTGCGCACTACACGCCCACGAGCGGCTTCTACGCCTCGCCTTCTGCAGCTGCGAACTACTTCCCCAGAAGTGGCTTCTGCGCGCCTCTGCAGCCCCTACGCCCAGCTCAGAACTGTGCACCTCTACCTAGGCCCCCTGTTGACAATCCGTGGCGTACCCAAGACAACCGGCCGATCTGTGTCGCGTGTGGCTTTGCTGGCCACATGGCACGGTTCTGCCGCCGGCGGGGTTGGTATCCTCCCGATACCCCCGAAACTTCAAGGGAATGCTCCTGACTCCCAGTCACGCTATTCGCCATCAGTTCCGCACTTCGCTCCTTCATCTCCTGTTCCCCAAAGCTTCAACACTCGTCGGTCTCCATCTCCCCGTCGACGTTCCCTGTCCACCATCGTCCGCCGCCCTCCAGCTGTGGAGGAAAACTAAAAGGCGCAGTTCCGGAGGCAAGAACTGCGATATCTTCGAACTGCTCAAGCCCTCGTTTATTCCCTACGAATGTCATAGAAGTTTTTGCCAAGGGTGTCGCCGTTCACGCAGTTGTCGACACGGGTGCCGCAGAGTCCGTGATTGCCGACCAGTTTCGCCGTACGCTCAGAAAAATCGCGACGCTGTTTTCTGCCATTTCGCTACGTACAGCAAGCGCTGAGCCAATTGAGCCCTTAGGAACATGTACCGTCCGTGTCGCCATACAAGACAGCTTATACCACATTGAGTTTGCTGTCCTTCCCCGGTGCTCTCATGCCATCATTCTAGGATGGGGCTTCCTCTCAACTCATCACGCTGTTGTTGATTGTGCCCGTGCAGAACTTGCGCTGACTCCATTTTGCGGCAGTCTTTCTGAAGATTTGCCTCCACCTTCTGCTCGAGTGTTCGTCGACACCGACACTGATATCCCTCCTTTTTCTTCCGCTCTTGTACCCGTTTCCTTTGCTGCTTTCTACGATTCCGCATTTCTTTTCACGCCATCTCACCTTGCTGCACGCCGTCATCCCTTCTTGCATCCCTTTTCCCTCCTTCCCTTTCACCAGGGCTCCAGCGCACTTTACGTTTCGAATGCGTTTTCGTGTCCATCAAGCTTACATAATGGCGAGTGCCTCGGTTTTGCTGACGAATTCGACAAGAGCTCTGACCACGATGTGCCTGATGACTCGACTCCTCTTAAGGTTGACGGCATGGCATTCTCTGTCTCTGCACCTGCACCTGCATGTGACCGAACGCTTGCTGTCTATTGATCCCAACCTCACTCCGAGTCAGCGCACACAGATCGTCGACCTCCTTAACCGATTTCGAACTTCTTTCGACCTCCAGAAACAATGTTTAGGACGTACCTCCACAGTCGTTCATCACATCGACACCGGCAGCCACGCGCCTCTACGCTAACGTCCATACCGAGTGCCCGCGACGGAGCGCCGTGTCATCGATGAGCTCGTAGGATTCATGCTCTGACGCGGCGTGATAGAGCCATTACACAGTCCCTGGGCTTCTCCGGTAGTGCTGGTCAAAAAAAAAAAAGAAAGATGGGACAATTCGTTTTTGTGTGGACTATCGACGACTCAACAAGAAAACCCGGAAAGATGTTTATCCTCTTCTCCGTATCGACGACGCAATGGAGTGCATCCAAGGCGCTGAATTCTTTTCGTCCTTAGACTTACGACTCGGTTATTGGGCGGTCCCGGTCGCTAACGCAGACCGCCCGAAAACGGCATTTGTTACGCCTTACGGCTTATATGAATTTACCGTGATGCCCTTTGGTCTGTGTAATGCGCCTGCAACGTTTGAGAGAATGATGGATAACATCCTCCGCGGCCTCAAATGGCAGACATGCCTTTGTTATCTCGATGATATTGTCATCCTTTCCCGGAACTTTTCTTCTCACCTGCTCCGACTCAAACGCGTGCTCACTTGCCTCGCCGATGCTGAACTTCAGCTCAACTTAAGGAAGTGTCGATTCGCCACCCAGCAGCTAGTCATCCTTGGCCACGTTGTTTCGAAAGATGGTGTGCTCCCCGATCCAACCAAACTCCAAGCCGTCACCGAATTCCCACGACCAAAGACCACAAAAAAACTCCGCAACTTCATCAGATTATGCTCCTACTTTCGTCGTTTCATCCGCAACTTCGCCACCATAATAGCGCCTTTGACGCAGCTTCTCGCGGGTAACCACGACCTCTTGGCCTGGCCGCCAGTTTGCGATGCCGCATTCACGCGAGCCTTCCTGCACAATGGATACCATCCTTCCGTATCGCCCTGACACAACGGAGGCTACTACCCTGTCCGAAGCTGCGGCACATGCGGAAGAGTGCCGAAAGCTCGCTCGCACATTTACTTCGGAAGATCAGCAGCGACAGAAGCACCTTCGAGATATCCCTCCTCTCCGGCATCCTATGCCCCTGACTCACTAGTCTGGCTTTAGGTTCCCGCTACCATCCCAGGACTTTCACACAAGCTTGTTCCGTAGTACCAGGTTCCCTACGGTGTCGTCAGTGAAACGTCTCCTGTGAACTATTTGGTAGAACCCCTTGAGCCGCCTTCCGATAAGCGCCGCCGAGGGCGCGAAATCGCGCATGTTCAACGGCTCAAGCCGTACTTTGATCCACCTGTCCTATCTTGCCCGTAGGTCGCCGAGACGGCTCCTCTTCTCCGGGGAGGTAATTGTACTAGAGAAGAACGAGCAGCAGGCACTGCTTGGAGAAAGACGACAACGAGTGGTTGGAAGCCTTGTGCCTGTGTTGCCTAAGCTGTGTGACCTCTCGCTGGGGTGCTCTACTACCTGAGGGTTTCATCAATTAAACTATTGCGCCTCTTGACAATATATATATATATATATATATATACCTTGCGGGTTTCCGCAGTACTATAACGCCAAGCTCTTGCCTTTGGTTCGAGTTGTTGATGAATTCGACTTTGCCTTGCCAACTGCTAGTCGCCTGTTTAGCTCATGACAGATGGTAGAGCGGCAGCCCCTCCAAAGGCGGTGGTCCCGGGTTCGAGTCCCGGACCAGGAGGAATTTTTCTTGAACTGCGAGGCTTTTCTTTCGAGGAACCCGTATGGGCTTTCCTTTGTAGCAATTGCTAGGATTGGGTGGATGTCTCATTTTCCCTTCATTAATATATATCTTCCGGGAATTCCGGAATCATTGATTGCGTGATTCCGGGAATAGCAAGGTTCACTTGAGGCTGTCACAGGCACCAGAGTAGATGAAGCAGTCGGTACGAAAACCCTTCACGTGACAAGGCGCTTTCCTTTGCCGCTTGTCTGTCCATTTCAGCTTTGTACAGTTTTTTATTACATCTTAAATAAACACGCCGACAAGTTCTTAAGGCCCATATTTTATTCGATTTTTCACTGGTGTTAAATGTTTAGATAGATAGATAGATAGATAGATAGATAGATAGATAGATAGATAGATAGATAGATAGATAGATAGATAGATAGATAGATAGATAGATAGATAGATAGATAGATAGATAGATAGATAGATAGATAGATAGATAGATAGATAGATAGATAGATAGATAGATAGATAGATAGATAGATAGATAGATAGATAGATAGATAGATAGATAGATAGATAGATAGATAGATAGATAGATAGATAGATAGATAGATAGATAGATAGATAGATAGATAGATAGATAGATAGATAGATAGATAGATAGATAGATAGATAGATAGATAGATAGATAGATAGATAGATAGATAGATAGATAGATAGATAGATAGATAGATAGATAGATAGATAGATAGATAGATAGATAGATAGATAGATAGATAGATAGATAGATAGATAGATAGATTTAGTAGACAAAGGCCGCGCTTTCCCATTAACCTACTTTTCTCATGTGGCATTTTTTGTTCATACTTGTGCGCACTGTAGCCGATGAACACAGCTCTTCATGCAAAATGGCGAATCTTCAGTTGTGTGATCGGTGAAAACTGAATAACTGAAAGTGTAAAGTGGCACGGCCTTTCGTATGAGCTGAAAACAGGGCGAAGACTGGCGTCTTCGGTAAAGGGACGTCAGGTAATACAGCTCCAACTGCATGAATCGCATTCCACGTCTATTTTTTGGGCGTGACACCATCATCAGTCCGCGTTTTTATTGCAGAAAGGTAGACAGCTTAAAATAAACGGGTCATCACCGGACATCACGAACAAATCTCTATGGTACATGTTATGCGATGGCCGCGCCGCCACGCCGTCACCTGGCCGAAAGGTGCTATATGCAGCCAGTAGTGAAACCTACGCCATAGTCCATAGTACACATTTTTCTTGCCGTGATACCCACGAACCATCCTGCAGAGTGGCATCTAGCCCCGACGTCGAGTCACGCCCCCACGCCGAGAATACGTCTAAAATATTTAGTGCCTCTTAAAATGGCCCAAGTTGCCTTCAAACAACTTAGCTGTATACGATTGATCAGGTCCATGAAAGGTTCCCGCACTTCACTTATATATCCTTGCTAGTCGTACCGCGGCTGCGCATCGAAGTACCAATGGCCATAGCACTGCCTTCAATGCATACGGAAGGCCGAACCGACTTTCGCTTTCTTTCGGTTTTATCAGGCGGCCGTGCAGATACAACCAGTGCCCTCCGACTGAGGCCAATCGGTTGCAGTTTTAAATAATTTACGAAGCTTTCCACGACCAATCACTTAAGCAAATACCAGCTTTACCTGGACACTACTCAGTTGTCTACCCAAGCTCCTGGCTTCTATTTTGCACTTTATATAGGTCTACATGGCGGGTGCAGCTTACTGAAACTCCGTAAAAGCTTTGCTCGCTGTTCAGATGCTTTTACCTGAATAAGTCAGCGTCATACGTGGAGGCCATCAGTGCGTGGGTATCTGCATTGAGAGCCGGAGAACAGGTTGTAGGAGACCCGTCTATTATACATGGGCTCCACCTATGCTCTTCAAAGGGACTAACGAGTCCGAAGCCTGCCCTGGCAGTTTCGTGTACCGACGAATCTGCGCCCGCAAAACCAAAAACAAGAAATACAAGAAAGACAAAAACAAGAAAGGTGAAGGAAGCGGGACTTTTCCTTAATTCCAGCATTTATCCCTACAACGGGCTTCCACGTGCCCTCTTGAATTCGTAAATTTTCTGTCCTACGCCAAACTTGCAGGCCTCTGTCTAGTTGTGTATTTAAACTTGCATTGCCGGCAAAGCATTCGCAAGAGAGCGTGGCCAAAGGGATTTATCTGCGTGTTGGGAAACTCGGTGCACATTCGTCTTTCGAGGAATTACCGCAACTAGGATATCTCGAGCACTATCTCGCGCAAAACTTTCCGCCTGGACACACGTGTGGCAAAAGTCGCCGGCATAGAATACAAAGCCTGCACAGACAATAAAAAAAAAACCTTCTCTCTTATCACGTTTCTTCCGTAGTTCAGCAGCGCTGTAATTGGATTGCGTTTAAGGCACCACGAGTACGTTAAGGCAAATTCCGTTTCGCTCTCATCTTGCTGCATGCAGTTGACCGTGTGCAGATTTGTTTCAGGACTCACTCAATGCACATTGCGAACTGCTGATAACGTGTCAATCGCAACAGCTGAAGCATGGTTACGCTGTTTTCCTTGCCGCAAGCACATCATTTCATGAAGTTAGCCTTGCTTTCCAACTACGGGGATCTAAAGGGACGCCTGTAAAACATGTGTTTATTAACCTACGCGGTCCCTCAGTGCTTGTGGCGTTGTGCTGCAGAGAACGAGGGGACAATTGCGATTACCAGCGGTGGTGGCGGCATTTCGATGACGGCAAAAGGCAAAAACGCTCGTGCACCATGCTCTGGGCGCACGTCCGGTGCCCCCCGCTACAGCTTATAATCATAGCTCCTGTGTCTGTAATGTTAAACGCCATAAATCTGAGTGTTTTACAGTGAAACTATTAACCCCTCCGCGGTCGGAAGTTTTCGCGTCTGTCTGTGATTATCATCACCAGAAATGGCTCATGCCCCTCGTAATGCAGAGGCTACGAGCACTAAGCAGCGTGCAGTGAACAGGGCATGCATTCATTGGAATCACACACACAACGTACAGAACAGCTTACGGTTCAATAAAGACCAAGCTCAAAACAAGCATCCATGATCATCAGCAATGGCTCATACCCCCGTAAGCAAGTAAAAAATTCAATGGCTCATACCGGGGTAAGGCAGAGGCTACATGCGCTCAACAAAGTGAAGTGAAGTGCCATAGATTCAATGAAATCATCCATACAAAGCACAGAACAGCATACGTTTCGATAAAGAACAAGCTCAAAAAAAGCATCAAAAGCATGAATAAAGCATTGCACACCCCGCTCAGCAGTTGTAGTGGTGGTCTTGTAACAGCTCCGCTGCACATCCACTTTCGCAGGGCTGGGATGGAGAGCCAACTTTTTTATTCAATCACTCTATGGTTGCTTAATATTCATCAAATCTAAACCAAAGTTCTCCCTGTGCAGTTCGGCGTTTGAAATTAGGTATCGTTAGAACCGAGTAATTCCGCTGGCTCACAGTATGCTCTCCACTTAAGGTTGCGCCTCCAGAAGCTGGCATTAGCAGTTCACCAGACTGATATTCATTTTTTCTCCCATGGAACCACTTTCACGGCTGTTAAAAAAAAATTAAACAACAAAAGAATAAAGAGTATGTATTCGCATTATCTGACTTTCGAATTATTCGAAAATCTCTTACGAGTTACAATGTCCTTTAGGTATACTCTGAGCTCCCACATTTAAAAAAAACATCGTTACGAGCACGCGGGCGTGATAACACCTAAACAATTTGCCCCTTTCTTCAACTTTGGTTTGTCATTAAGCTACATTTGCAGCTGCGGATGTACCTCAGAAACTGAACTGAACTGCAATGTGGTCATCTGATAAATTTATTGACGAGTGTCTAAGTTTCGTTAATAGTTGCTGTCGCGAAGGTTGACTTTATTATACCAGGTGTTTCAGCGAACGCAATTAATTTTGTTTTTCTTGTGCCAGATAGCACATTTCTAGTTCGCGAGCTGATCTACTTGAAGAGCCGGACTTTACTTGCATAGAAAAATTAAAATGCATAATCGATTAAGCAAAAGAATTAACCAATTAAATTTTAAACTATTTACCTTCTGGCAGATATTGCAATTTACAACTTCTAGCCGGGCAGTGCGCAAGTCGGATTCAATTGGAATGAATTCTCAGGATGGCAACAATTTCGAGATATTAATTCCCGAAATTTGCGGAAAGATGCATTGGCGTTCGAGTTAGTTTTGTGCTTCAATGCATAAAACGACGTTTTGTTAAGAAAGTAAGTGGAACGACAGTGCATTGTTACCGCAAGTTTGACGGCGCATATGTCGTAAATGGTCGTAAATATGTCGTAAATGTCTTGCAGTCTCACCCACTAGAATTTTTAAATCGAAATATGTACCATAAGGTAATAAGTGAAGAACTTAATGAGTACAATTTTGTTAATTAGTCAATTGTGCATTTCACTTTGTTGTGCAACTAATGTCCGCCTCTTCGAGTAGACTAGCTCATGGACTAGAACTGTGCTGTCTGCCAGAGACATTTTTTTTGTTTTTTAAATTGAAAGTGTTCGCTGAAGCACCCCGTAAAAGCATATGCGTGGTCTTCGTGTATTTCACGATGCATCGCAAACGTGGTGGCGACGTTTCTATCAGCCACGACATCGAGTAGCCTCTTCTCGATGATGACGACGCGTATGCTTTTGTTTGCCCAAATAGCCAAACCGAAAGTCCGTGCGCAATCAGGTCTGTACGTGTGCGACCTGGCACCTCTGAAGTACTGAAACCTCCCTGTACACCGACGCTCAAGTACGCACACATGCACGCAAACACACACTGCTCACGTACAGGGACGCACACACGCACGCGCACGTACACACATCCCTGTTCTCGAGCGTACTGTCGAGGTCAAAAGCTTATGGAACGCGGAATTTGCGAAAACATTGAGTTTTCGAGCAGTTTGTGACCGTAGCCAGTAAACCAGTACAACACTGTGTTGTTCGCATACACTAGACCGTACAGGCTGGAAACGCGAATACCAGGCTTCATTCCCAGGCTGCTGAAATGTTCACCCTTTTCTCAGATTCAGCGATACGTAAAATTTTTACAGCGACTGTTCTATCAGCGTCAATTCAAACGCCGACAAGTCGAGAACTGCAATGCGAACTCACGTTTCGAGGTTCACCTTCACAACAGTGACCGAATTCAGGCTGCAATAATTACATTCCTGACGTGCTTAAAAGCCGGCTGCAGCATGTCTGCGTGCTCATCACACTTCTATGTGATTACGCGAAGTAGGTGCTCTAATCAATTTTCTCTGTTCGCGTTTCAATTTATGCTGGCGCATGATGCATACACGCACGCCCGCGTGAACACAGTGCACACGGACGCGCATCTTCACGGCCCCTATGGGTGCATGCGCTCTTGTTGTTGTTTTTGTTATGTCATCATCATCATCATCATCATCAGCCTAGTTACGCCCACTGCAGGGCAAAGGCCTCTCCCATACTTCTCCAACTACCCCGGTCATGTACTAATTGTGGCCATGTTGTCCCTGCAAACGTCTTAATGTCATCTGCCCACCTAACTCTCTGCCGCCCCCTGCTACGCTTCCCTTCTCTTGGAATCCAGTCCGTAGCTCTTAGTGACCATCGGTTATCTTCCCTCCTCATTACATGTCCGGCCCATGCCCATTTCTTTTTCTTGATTTCAACTAAGATGTCGTTTACCCGCGTTTGTTGCCTCACCCAATCTGCTCTTTTCTTATCCCTTAACGTTACACCCATCATTCTTCTTTCCATAGCTCGTTGCGTCGTTCTCAATTTCAGCAGAACCCTTTTCGTAAGCCTCCAGGTTTCTGCCCCATATGTGAGTACTGGTAACACACAGCTGTTGTACACTTTCCTTTTGAGGGATAGTGGCAACCTACTGTTCATGATTTGAGAATGCCTGCCAAACGCACCCCAACCCATTCTTATTCTTCTGGTTATTTCAGTCTCATGATCCGGATCCGTGGTCACTACCTGCCCTAAGTAGATGTATTCCCTTACCACTTCCAGTGTTTCGCTACCTATCGTAAACTGCTGTTCTCTTCCGAGACTGTTAAACAGTACTTTAGTTTTCTGCAGATTAATTTTCAGACCCACCCTTCTGCTTTGCCTCTCCAGGTCAGTGAGCATGCATTGCAATTGGTCTCCTGAGTTACTAAGCAAGGCAATATCATCAGCGAATCGCAAGTTGCTAAGGTATTCTCCATCGACTTTTATCCCCAATTCTTCCCACTCCAGGCCTCTGAATACCTCCTGTAAACATGCTGTGAATAGCATTGGAGATATCGTATCTCCCTGTCTGACGCCTTTCTTTATAGGGATTTTGTTGCTTTCTTTGTGGAGGACTACGGTGGCTGTGGAGCCGCTATAGATATCTTCCAGTATTTTTACATATGGCTCATCTACACCCTGATTCCGTAATGCCTCCATGACTGCTGAGGTTTCGACTGAATCAAACGCTTTCTCGTAATCAATGAAAGCTATATATAAGGGTTGGTTATATTCTGCACATTTCTCTATCACTTGATTGATAGTGTGAATATGGTCTATTGTTGAGTAGCCTTTACGGGATCCTGCCTGGTCCTTTGGCTGACAGAAGTCTAAGGTGTTCCTGATTCTATTTGCGATTACCTTAGTAAATACTTTGTAGGCAACGGACAGTAAGCTGATCGGTCTATAATTTTTCAAGTCTTTGGCGTCCCCTTTCTTATGGATTAGGATTATGTTAGCGTTCTTCCAAGATTCCGGTACGCTCGAGGTTATGAGGCATTGCGTATACAGGGTGGCCAGTTTCTCTAGAACAATCTGACCACCATCCTTCAACAAATCTGCTGTTACCTGATCCTCCCCAGCTGCCTTCCCCTTTTGCATAGCTCCTAAGGCTTTCTTTACTTCTTCTGGCGTTACCTGTGGGATTTCGAATTCCTCTAGGCTATTCTCTCTTCCACTATCGTCGTGGGTGCCACTGGTACTGTATAAATCTCTATAGAACTCCTCAGCCACTTGAACTATCTCGTCCATATTAGTAACGATATTGCCGGCTTTGTCTCTTAACGCACACATCTGATTCTTGCCTATTCCTAGTTTCTTCTTCACTGTTTTTAGGCTTCCTCCGTTCCTGAGAGCCTGTTCAATTCTATCCATATTATTGTTCCTGATGTCCGCTGTCTTACGCTTGTTGATTAACTTAGAAAGTTCTGCCAGTTCTATTCTAGCTGTAGGATTAGAGGCTTTCATACATTGGCGTTTCTTGATCAGATCTTTCGTCTCCTGCGATAGCTTACTGGTTTCCTGTCTAACGGCGTTACCACCGACTTCTATTGCGCACTCCTTAATGATGCCCATGAGATTGTCGTTCATTGCTTCAACACTAAGGTCCTCTTCCTGAGTTAAAGCCGAATACCTGTTCTGTAGTTTGATCCGGAATTCCTCTAGTTTCCCTCTTACCGCTAACTCATTGATTGGCTTCTTGTGTACCAGTTTCTTTCGTTCCCTCCTCAAGTCTAGGCTAATTCGAGTTCTTACCATCCTGTGGTCACTGCAGCGTACCTTGCCGAGCACGTCTACATCTTGAATGATGCCAGGGTTCGCGCAGAGTATGAAGTCGATTTCATTTCTAGTCTCACCATTCGGGCTCCTCCACGTCCACTTTCGGCTAACCCGCTTGCGGAAAAAGGTATTCATTATACGCATATTATTCTGTTCTGCAAACTCTACTAATAATTCTCCTCTGCTATTCCTAGAGCCTATGCCATATTCCCCACTGACTTGTCTCCAGCCTGCTTCTTGCCTACCCTGGCATTGAAGTCGCCCATCAGTATAGTGTATTTTGTTTTGACTTTACCCATCGCCGATTCTACGTCTTCATAAAAGCTTTCGACTTCCTGGTCATCATGACTAGATGTAGGAGCGTAGACTTGAACAACCTTCATTTTGTACCTCTTATTAAGTTTCACAACAAGACATGCCACCCTCTCGTTAATGCTATAGAATTCCTGTATGTTACCAGCTATTTCCTTATTAATCAGGAATCCGACTCCTAGTTCTCGTCTCTCCGCTAAGCCCCGGTAGCACAGTACATGCCCGCTTTTTAGCACTGTATATGCTTCTTTTGTCCTCCTAACCTCACTGAGCCCTATTATATCCCATTTACTACCCTCTAGTTCCTCCAATAACACTGCTAGACTCGCCTCACTAGATAGCGTTCTAACGTTAAACGTTGCCAGGTGAAGAGACCTTAAAGCGCGTTAAATGGACGCAGACTGTCTTTCACCACCCCTTTCCACATTGGCTTTCATGAAAAGAACATAAAAGCTGCAGCAAAACTGGAGAACTCTTTTTCAATATGTCGCTGCTCTGTGACGCAATTGGCGCGAACCTTAATCGCAGTTTGTCTTGCACCTATTTTATAAGGCTTTCTATCAGCGGTAAATAAGTACACCCGCTAAATGGCAAAGAGAATGTTTTCAAATGACAGAAAGGCAGGGAGGTTAACCAGAGTTAAAGCCTTCGGTTTGCTACCTTGCACTAGGGGAAGGGAAAGGGGAAGTAAAAACGGAAAGAAGAGCGGGGACAAAAGGAAAGGCGTGAAAAAAGAAAGGACGAGATCATTATAGTCTTTCTAATAGGCCACTGCCACGTAAAAAGGTGAACAAAGCCTTGACCTACTTTCGGTGCAACGGCAGTTTATGTGGGTATTCCAAGACTGTCTGTTCTGGAAGTGGCTTGTCGTCAAGGTGTGCCAACACGGCCGCTAGCGATAGCCGGTGCGCGCTTCATCGAGGACAGTGGCAAAGTACGTGTTCTGTAGTCTGCTCGCCGCCGCAGTGACTGCAAGCCGCGCTCTCGTCCATACCGACTCGGAAGGCAAACGATCTTGTGAAAGCGACATCAAGCCACAGTAGGCAAAGTACTGTTGTCTCGAGTCGAGAGAGTCCAGATGGGGGTCGGAGTCGAAGGGACGGGTCCAGTTGGTGCAGACGCGTGTGCTTCAAGCTTGGTGTGTTCCATAAAGATCTAATGGCTTCATTTGCAAGCACACGAATTTTTATTGCTGCGTCTGTCCTTGAATATGGTATGGAGTCTTGCAAGCCCTCCTCATGTGCAGATCGTGCTGCTGCATCGGCATGTTCATGGCCCATTATGCCACAGTAGCTTGGAATCCACTGTAACGTGATGTCGTGTCCTTGCTGGACGAGGTGGTGACGCAGCAGTCTGGTTCCTAGAACCAGTTGTTCGTGGGGTCCGCGGCGTAAGGCAGAAACCAAACAATGAAGAGCAGCCTTGGAGTCACTGAACATGCTCCATTTCTTGGGCAGTTCATCAGAAATTACGCTAAGTGCACAACGAATAGCAGCGAGTTCCGCGGCAGTCGATGTAGTCTGGTGAGATAATCGTATCTTTACGGTGGAAGTTTTTGCAGGAAAGATCACCGATCCTGCAGACCCATTCACCGTGGTTGAAGCGTCAGTAATATATGATTATGCTCGTTTTATGTCTCGTACAGCGAGAGCAGTGAAAGCTGCTTGAGTGCTGGGGACGAGAGTTGTGCTTTTGTTCGTATTCGTGGTACGATTAGTCGAACTTTTGCTTGAGCTAAGCACCATGGGGGAAACGGAAATCTCGCTGGAGCTGTATAAGCTTATGGAAGGTATGCACTATAGGACATAATTGTCTGAAAAAAGGACGCACGTAGTCGATCCTCTAACAGTGAGGCTAAATGATGGGCAGGGGCTCGAGCAAGGTGTCTTACGTGTGGTCTGAGCGCTTCTATGACTATATGGGTCTTGGCTGGGAAGTCGTGTGCAATCACAATTGTTTCAGCTATTGACGAGCATCGCGGCAATCCAAGACACACTCAAAGTAATTTCTGGCGTTGCACTAGCGTCGCAGTTTCGATAATTGATCATGGCTTTTTTTTCTGCATACCAACGAAACACACCAAAGTTGCCGCTTGAGTGTTGGAATGGCTTAGCCTCGCAGTGTCTGCCGTTCAAGTGGTTGAGACAGCATATGCGGACAGGCAGCGCGTTAAACTCTGGAGCAATTACTTCTAGCTTTGTTTCTCCCTTTCTTTTGTGTGAACATTATGCCCTCGTTCAGATGATTTCATATCCTATTCTCTGAAATAATGAGCTCAGAGGCATTTACGAGCTGTGCTCGCGGCGCCACAATTACCGCAGCGCGTCGGAAAATGAAGAATTCTGTTCCGGCTTCGCGTGTTTCGAAAATGATCGTTAAATTAAACGGCGCTTCTTTCCCTTTCCTGTGCATTAAATTTTTGTCGAGGCATTACAAATGTGGTGTGGGAGGAAACGAAGAAATGGCCTTACAGAAAAAGAAAGTGGAGTAAAGCAATAAAAAGACTTGAGAAGACAGAAAGAAAAAAGAAAAGTACCATTTTTATTGTTTTTTTAATGTTTTGTGTTCCCTATTTCCTGCATTGCGAAGGACGAGGTAGTCTCGCTTTCCCCGCGGCCGTCGTGAAACGTCAGACTGCGCCCCCGCCAACCGCCGCTCACAATGGGGTTCGCCGCTTGAGTTTCAGTTACTGGCTCCGATCCGATGCGTAGTCCATATACGCGGGTGTGAGAGAGGGTTGGCTGGTTTGGTCCAATGCCAACGTTTCCTCCACCGGGTCGCGGCGGCGTAGCGGTGCGGCCGACTGAGCGGCGCAAACGATCGGCCTTCCACCGACGTGACCGCAGTACGATCGCATAAGCGTCCGGAGACACGTAGTCGGCTACGGCGCTAAAAAGCGAACAGACGTGTTCCCGATGCGGCGCGCGCCTGCGCCGAGTCGGGGCGCCGAGGCCCCGGAGCACGTGGGCCCAGCCGCGCGGCTCGAGCGCGGCCGTGGAAACGACGCGCACGGGTCGCGGCCGGCGCGCCGGCGGTGTTTCATCATCCGGAACACGGGCGCGCACAGGCCCAGGGCTTATCGTGTTCCCTGCCTTCGCTACTGCTTCAATTTCACGGAGCAAGAGCGAAGGGCGGCGGGGAAGCAATGGTGGAAGCTTGGGGGGGGGGGGGACGTGTTGGACGGTAAACTTGTGCGCCGGCGGCGGCGTTCGAGACGTTTTTAACCGGACCAGCTTCAGCAATTTACCGGGTCGAATGAGTTAAAGCTACTTCTCCCCAGGAGCGTCTCTCGTGCTTTCACTCGCTTGCCTTTTTTAAATGTCGCCTTTATCGAGCGCGTGGAGTTGCGCGAGTGGCTTGTCACAAGGAAGAATCAATCAATCTTAATTAATTCGTTTCGTGCCAGTTAATACAAACGAGCGTTACCCGAAAACGGGTGGCACTGCCACATTGGGGAGCCCAACCGGAGGCGGCACATTCGACGGTGCCTCAGACGGTAGATAGCATGGCCGGCACCTAGTCTGCTAAATGGCTGCCATATTGAATAACACGTCTGTTCTGAGCCTCGAAAGAACGCATGGGCTTTGGCGAAGCCATTAATTGGATGGATGGATTCTAAAGACCAAATGTCGGGAACATGCAACGCTTGCTTTCAGATTGTTTGAACGTTGGACACTATTTTTATTCGTTTTATCATTTGGGAATCTCACACGGGTTCCGCGCTCATGGACCACTTTATTCACAAGCACGTGCATGCATGTTCAAAGCTTTGCTATTGTATGCGCTTTGATGAAAGAGCAGATTGACGCCGGTGACTGCTATGTTGCTTTTTACAAAACAAGACTGGGACGAAAGAATATTTTGCTCTGCGTGAACACCGTGACCTGTGCAGCCATATTTTTACAGGTATGAAGCCGTTGACGTGGAAGTTAAAGACCTTCGTTCAATATCGCATTCAATTTTATTTTTTATTCAGGTGGTGGTGGTGGTGGTGGTGGCCATGGTGTTAAGGCTTAAGGCGCTTTTACCGGCTCGACATCATTGTTGAAGCTGCCTTTGGTCCACCCAAGTCACACCAATAAACAGAACTTTCACTTCTATTAAACTAAAAATTATGCTGGCGCCCCATAGAGTTGGCACTAGCTACTTGTCACCTCATAGTGGTGGTTATGAAGATGTAAATGCTAGCAGTAAAAGTTTACCAGAACGAGCGCGTAAAGATGTAACGAACAAAAACCGCAATGATCAAGAACTATCTCCATCAGTAGCAATTATAGAGCGCGCTTTTAATTAAACTGGAATAACTACGACATCATATGCCGCCGTATTCAGTAATGAAGGGTCGCAAATATGCGCCCGCGTTTTCGCGAAAAACGCGAAGGCACTGTCAAAAAAGAAAAAGAAAAAGAGAAAAATGCGCTTATATCACAGCCAGATTGTTGCGCAGCGTCAGTTGCGCGCTTGTGGGGAATAAACCGAGACGGAAGCTGGTCGTAGAAGTGAACAATAAACAGGCTTCTCGTACACATGTTACTCCATTATACCGGGAATTGTAAAGGGACCAATTTCTTTCTTGACGTCAGTTACGAATAGCGGAGCTTTCCTGTGCTTGGGTGCATGCGTGCGCGTGAGAAAGGTGAAGCACAATCAAATGGTAAGTTGAACAATTATAGGTGATGAAACATGACCGATTGCTGCAGTTCTGCTCGTAGTCAAAGAGTGGATTTAACGTCGCAAAGCTGCAAGACTTCAGTTCCTCAACGTGCGCACAAAGCATCGTACACGAGCGTTTTTTGTACACCGCCCTCATCGAAATGCGGCCGCCGCGGCCGGGAATCGGACCACCGGTCTCGTTCTCAGCAGAACTTCGTAGCCAATGAGCCACTGCGCTGGGTTTACCCGAAGAACAACAATACTACGTAGAGTATTCAGGTCATCCAACTTGCGTAATTAGAAGTATTGCGCCTATTTAAGTGACCTGTGGAAGGGAAATCTGCGTTCAGGTCGCAGAATTACTCGCCAAGAAATAGAGGGTGCTGCTACATACGAAAGTACTGATTCAAGCAAAGATAAAAGGCGAAAGTGAACGTTGATTGTCACAAATACCCGAGAAAAAGAAGGCCGCACCTAGAATATTTTGGAGCCACATAAACGTATTGGGCAGAAAGTCTGCAACAATACAACAACATATCCTATAAACAAAGATGGAGACAAACTGGAAGGGGACGCGGCGTTAAATTACTTCCGAAAATTAACAACCGTATCTATCCAAGGCAATGAAGAGGTTGTATTTGAGGGGCAAAAAGTGCATGAAACAGAACCAGATGGAAAAGGAGCTGGTGCTGATAAACTTCAAGTGGAAGAAAGCCGAAGAGAACATTCCTAAGCGCACAGCCACTGGGCTAGACGAGGTTCCTGTTAGGCTGATCAATGACCTAGGACTAAACAGTATGGAAGCTCTGTTGAAATCAATAGCAAAACCATTAAAAGATATGCGAATACGAGACAGTTGACGACAGAGTATAATGAACTGAATTTATAATGGTACGTCCACACTAGCGACAAAAACGCGCGCGACACGCCGCACGCGGCAAGCGCCCGCGCGGCAGACGCGTACACCACAGTCGCGTTTTGCGGCACGCGGCAACGGCCCGTGGAGTCCCGCGTTGTCTCGTTCCATTCGATACTTCTCGTGACAACGCGCTCTCCGTTCTGCCCATTTCGTCTTCCATCGGAAGTGTCTGGGTTTTTTGCGCCACTGCCGGCTACGGACGAGGAACTACTGGTGACTGTGAACACTATAATACTTGTTTGTTCTATACTTGTGTGACGCCGACGGGCCAGAAAGCGGACGAGAAAGTTTTGGGTGCGGTACAGGGACACTGAGGGCCAGGCGCAGACTCTGCTTCCCCGCCTTCACCAATTACTCACCTGTCATGCCAAACTGCTGTCCATAATGTGCGAGCGGTTGGCGCGCAGCTCCTTGTCCGACGCTCGATTTATCATAGAGGCACGCATATCCGCGAACGGTTTTCAAAAGCGCCTCCATTGCGAGGCGAATTCTTCGTCGACGCCTCAGTGGTGGTGTGGTAAGGCTTAACAAAAACAGCCCCCTTGACTGGAAATGGCCTCTGAGATTTTACGGCGCGCGTGTCACTGTTCAGTCTCAGAGCCCATAGATTATGATTCTTTGCTTATGCGACAGGTGGCGCCACAACCGCGCGGCTCGTAAAGCGGCTCGCTTCTGATTGGTGGTCGTTTTGCGTCTGCCGCGAAAAATGGGTCTCGCACCCATTCGCGCGTTTGCCGCGCGTTGCTGCCGCTTTTCGTGAATCTTGCCGCGCGCGTCAGCACCGCTCGCCGCGCGCGGCGTGTCGCGCGCGTTTTTGTCGCTAGTGTGAACGTACCATAAAGGTAAGGGGCAAAAACATAGAATTCACTTATATAGAACATTGACCATTAGATCGGTAATATACAAGTTAGCAATGCAGGCGATTAAATCAAAGCTGCAAGCATTGGCAGAGAAAAATGACATATTGAGAGAACTTCACAATGACTTCAGAATCGGTAGGCGTCTGAATAAAAACTTATTTGTCCTTACTCAGTGATTGAAATATCCAAAATAGAAAAGAGACCATTATATGTAGCTTTTTTAGACATTACAGGAGCATATGACAACGTAGACCGCAGAATTTCGTGAAATATTTTAGAAGGGCAAGGCTAAGGTGACGATTGTACACAGCCTTCGAGAGAGATTTACCTAGAAAATGCCGTTTGCATTGAATGGGAAAGGATGAGCAGCGAGGCGAAAGTCGATATCAACGAAGGAGTGAGGCAGGGGTGCCCTTTATCCCCACTGCTGTTTATGATGTACATGGTGAGGATGGAAAGGACACTAGAAGGAAGTAATATCGGGTTTAATCTCTCATACAAACAGGTGGGCACAGTTGTAGAGCAGCAATTTCCAGGTTTGCACACCATTGTGCTGCTAGCTTACAAGCAAAGTGATATGCAACGTCTGGCTAATATCTGTGGACAGGTAGGTGAGAATTTCCATCTGAAATTTAGCGTTAAAAATAAGGTGTTATGGCATTCAGTGAAAACAATGAAAAGATAGTGTCAATACAGGGCCAATAAATTCATCGGGCAAAATAATATAAATACTTTGGTATATGGATAAACGAAAGCAACAGATATACAGAAACAAAGAAAAAACAATGACAGCAAAGAGGAAGAGAAATGTGGCCATAATAGAACACAGAGCCCTATGTGCATACAATAGGTACGAGGTGCTCCGTGGTTTGTGGAAAGGTGTAACGGTTCCAGGACTCACACTTGGAAATATGGTTGTTTGCTTTAAATCAGGGGTACAATCAGGACTCGACGTCAACCAAAGGTCAGTCGGACGCCTCCCATTGGGCGCTCGCAGGAAGACTACACATGAAGCTGTGCAGGGTTACAAGGGCTGAACTAGTTTTGAAATTAGGGAATCTCGCAGTAAAATTGAGTATGAAGAAAGACTGAGGAATATGGAAGAAAGTAAATGGCCTGGGAGAGTGTTGAGGTATCTGTACAGGAAAGACATGATTCACAGTGGAGGAAAAGAACTAGGAAGCTTGCCAGCAAGTATGCTGCCTATAGGGTGAGCAACACAGCAATAAAGAACGTCAAGCGGAAAGTCACAGAGGCTTAAACGATCTCATGGGTGGCGGCAATGTAAAAGAAACCTGCTGTGAGTAACTACTTAAGAGGAAAAAACAAAACCAAGAAAGAAAATATTTATCATAACTAAAAGGGAATCTCATTACTTTTCGAAGAGAGATCAGGATGCCTTAGAACACGAACTTATAAAGCGAGATACAACAAGGAAGAAAAACACGTGCTTGCTGCGGTAAAGCTAGAGAAACGATGACGCATGTTTTATTAGAATGTGAAGATATAGGCCTAGCGGTCCATTTCGACACCTCTGGCCTCCTTGAAGACCCTGGGTTGAGCGAGAGCACGGGTAAAGCAAACATATATGCAACAGAGATTAGTAAGAGGCGATTGGAAGATTGGTGGGGAAAATAGCAGGGAAACGACAAATAACGGGGACGTACAAAAACAAGGTTCCCAATAGGGGCTCAGAAAGTTTGGGGATGGGAATTGTTCTTGTTTCTTCTTTCTTTTTTGTTAAGGTAGGCAGGACATTATGCAATATTATTACAAGAGTTTGGTGGCGCAACACACTGCCCCGTTCCAAAGGGAACGCTCATAGCATCCATCCATGCATCCGTCCAACGCCGTGCATCGGAAGCGCTGCATGCGCAGCTGTTGAGTACGACGTAGCAAAGGGGCGCTGTTTGCGATGGCACTTGAAGCGCGCTGTCAGAAATACAGGAGTTGCGAGATTGACGGTCGGCAAGAATACTTGAGTGACGCTTGTCAGCGGATGGGACGCCCGCTGAAGGGTTCATCAGCTCGCGGTAACTAATATCGTCAATATGTTTCGCGACTGCTCTACAAGGGCAGAAAGCGTACTTCTACTGTTAGTATTAGTGCGAATATTCGCACTCGTGCTTGTTCTCACGATTAAAAAATCAATTGCCCAAAAACAGTTCAGTTGTTTTTTTGAAGACACTTGCTGTCACAATTTTCTTAGGCATTTCAGTCAGTTGGATTTTAGTTTTTAAGGATGAAATTGCCAACGCCTGAAAGTAGCCATTCCAACTTAACTTTCTGGAACAAAAAACCGTTCTGTTGTGGCAGAAACTGTACACCAGGGAAAAGCAAAACTAGCAAGAGAGTCAGAGACGTCTAATCTACCAGGCAGTCGCACGGCAGAGACAAGTCCCTTGTAGGTGCGTCTTAATTAGTGCGTTCGCCGCACGAGACAGATGATAAATAAGAAAAAAAAAGAGAACCAGAGAGACTTGCAATATGCGTAGCCCGTATTGGTTCATACGAAAAACGCGGTACCTGCTGACGAAATGTAAGCCGTTCGGAAGGGAATTTATAAAGTAGTCTTAAGCGCAAGTGCGCGTCTCATATTTCTTTCCTCGAATTGAAAATTCTCTCCGAGTGCGCTCGTCGCTCTCCGCTAAAGCGACCTGTAAGCGATTTAAACTTGCTTTAGCGTTACAACCCTCTCCACTTTCACCCCCCCTTTTTTTTTCTCATTAGCTTGATCTTGTTCAGCATACTATGACCGGTAGGCACACTTGACCTCTGTGTCTGCGGTCATGAAAACAATATTCACAGTCTAGTAAAGGTATCCTTTCTTTTTGAACTGACAGAGGGAAAAAGTAGGAAAGAAATTGGGATGGGGGGGGAGGGTAAATAAAAGGGGAGCGCTCTGAAGCGCTGTTTCCGCTCGGCGTGGCCTGAAACTCATGGGAACCCCCACTTGGCGCGCCCGCGTGCCGCTCGTCGTGGAGCCGCAGTTCTGTCCGCGCACTTTTGCGCGAAATCTGCAATTTATTGCCGGTCCATTTTTAAGGTTCGGGAGTGTGGAGAGTAATAGGCTCGCTCCCACGTCGGCGAACAAGCACAAGTCACCATCCCGCTCTTAAATGGTCTCCTCTCTCTCTCTATTTTTTTTTTCTCGCTCTCGTCGCACCCTCTAAATATGACCCGGAGAATTTTATTTCCGCAGCGTTTACAGCGATACTAAATCTCTGAAACGATCACCGCTCGAGAACTTTCGTCTCCCTTGATAAGCAGCGATTGCCGGAATGTCTGCGGAGGAGACGAAAATGGCAAGGAGACGAGGAAGGCGGTGTGGCGCATTCTCCATGTCTGCATCGGAGCCGTATAGCCTAAGGTCAGGTCTGATGGTGACATTACGCCGCAGTCACGACGCTTTCGCATTCGGTGCCTGCTCGTCTCGAGCCCTTCCCCCCCTTTCCGACATTTCCACTCGCTCTTTCTGCACAGCCGCGGGCGGCGCGAAGGAGGCTCGGGCGAACGGACCGGTGACAGAGCGAGAGAGGCGAAGCGTTGCGCCTCGAAAGATCGTCCTTCTCTCGTTTTTCGCCTTAATTGTGCGCTCGCCTCTCGGGATCTAAATGGAGGCTTTTCGTTTCCAAGTGTCGCAATGAGACGCATCATAACAGCGCGCCGTGTCACCGAACGCCTTGACATCCACTCACTGAGAATGTATTCGGCCGTACGTAACTTCGACCGTGTCGCATATCGCTCACTACCGAGTGCGCGCTCGAATAGCACGGCCAAATTCGTCGTCCCTCTCTTGTTTTAATCCAGGGTTGCTTCTACAGCGCGCGCATACGCAAATGAACAATTTCACACGTACATATATATATAAAAAAAAGAATCCGAGGCCACTAAGCACTTCTTTGAGTTGCGAATGCGAAAAACAAAATATGGGGTTTTACGTGCCAAAACCACTTTCTGATTATGAGGCACGCCGTAGTGGAGGACTCCGGAAATTTCGACCACCTGGGGTTCTTCAACGTGCACCTAAATCTAAGCACGCGGGTGTGTTCGCATTTCACCCCCATCGAAGTGCGGCCGCCGTGGCCGGGAGTCGACCCCACGACCTCGTGCTCAGCATCCCAACACCATAGCCACTGAGCAACCACGAGGGGCGTGAATGCGAAAGCAATAATGTCCAACTGAACTCCGGTGTCAGTGGTCCTCTGTTAGGGTTGGCGTCTGGCACCACGTGCAGAGAAGAATTTCAACCGACCATCTCACCCTGCCTCGTCGAAATGAAGCGTGACTTCCTAATTTGCCATGACCGTTTCGAGTGTCTGCATGTCTGCCGGAAGCCCCGCAGCGTACAGGCCTCTTTGGTGTGTGTATGTGTGTGTGGGTGTGCGATTTTAGAGAGGCCCTTTCCTCGAATTGAACCTAGAGAACTTCTACGAACCCGCAACGCGCAGAAGAGACGGACAGGCGTCTACAATTCCAGGAGGCGTAACGACCTCCTCTCTGCAGCAAGATGCTCTCTGCAGCAGCTCTTTCTGTGCCGGTCACGTGACGTCGACTGATGCAAGATCCCGCCCACGATTGTAGAGAGCATATTTAAGGGGCTCCGAAATGTACTTTTAATCACTGCATGCTCTTCTCATTTTCTTTCACGAACCTTTGAATAAACCGTGCAAGTTTCGCACTAGAAATCGTCTCGCCCTTGCTTGGTCGCCATGGTCTACCGGATGCCTGCAGCCCGCCGACAACGCCACGCTACCCAATAAGTAACGTCGGTCGAGCTTCGATAGGCAGGCGCCGCTACTTCTCGGCAGCAGTACGATACGCTACCCTGGCGTACGCAACACTTCCGAGCTTTGTGTTGCGAGTAATGCTTTCGAGTTTTGCTGCGGGATATGTTGTCGAGCTTTGCTATTAAATTGGTGCGGGTTATTATTATTTTTTTTTGTACCGTTTCTACGTTAGCGTGTGTGCTGCATGCCGGAATCATTTGGACGATATTGCTGAGAAATAAAGGACTCCGCATGCCACCGACGTCCTGCGCGACGAGAGACCGAGGAAGCAGCAGCGGCCACCAAGGTCGGCAGG
This sequence comes from Dermacentor andersoni, assembly GCF_023375885.2. Classification (NCBI taxonomy): domain Eukaryota; kingdom Metazoa; phylum Arthropoda; class Arachnida; order Ixodida; family Ixodidae; genus Dermacentor; species Dermacentor andersoni. The sequence goes on from NC_092814.1 coordinate 102,577,930, forward strand.
AGCGCCCAGCAGCTAATCCCAGTGAGGGAGAGAGAGAGAGATAAAGGGAGAGAGAGAGGGAGAGATCCGGGGCGGGTGCCGGCTTCCGAGAGCCAGACTGCGGCACCCGCACGCGCGCGTCACGGCGATGCCCTCTCCCCTCACGCAACGCCTGGAGCGCTATGGCGGCAGCAGGTGTTCCATTTCGTCTGCTCTGCTCCATCGGGGCGTGCTCGTGACGTGGCGCCGCAGCAAATGGGAATTTAGGTGCCGTCTCACTGCTACAGCCGCCGGTTTTCTCGCTTAATCAGCCATTTGATGCATTCGCATCACTCCATGTTGTATATACTAAACAAGCCCAAAAATCCGTGCTTTAAATCTTCAACTTGATGAAATTTGCGCCATGACGGGTTCACGTCAAGGTCATGAATGATGATGATATTAGTTAAAAAAGAGTTGAGATAGGTCACACAGTAACACATGCTTGGACAGCATTTGCGCGTAAATGTTGAACCATCATGAGACGCATATGCGATAAACAATGAAAATATTTATATACTCTGATGAAATACAATTCCGCGGCTTCAGTTTTCAGATAGTTTTCAGTTTCTTTAGCAAAAGAATGAAGTCACAAAACAGTATTTCGTGAGTGGTACTTAATTCCCTAAAGGACTTGCCTTGCTTTTACTTGTTTCGGAAATATTGCAGTGTACCCGGCATTTGTCCGAAGATAATCGATGCGAAACATTAGACAAAAAAAAAAAAAAAAAATCATTGCACAGGCATTATTATCTTAGGCATAAAAACAAGATGCGCTGTTTTTTTTTCTTTCCGTTTTTTTTACGTTGTTTTTCTATTAGAGTGATCTCATTAATTTTGTACCTTGCTTTAAAAGGCAAGCTCGAGAACCAGGTGAATAGTAAAACAACAAAAAACTTTGGGACTGATGTATTATAAAGAACTTTGTGAACGTAGAAAAAGCGCCTGCTGCGCTCTTTTTTTTTTTTTTTTTTTCACGGCAGAGCGAGCCAGTTCAGGTGTGCCAAGCTAAATTTGAAGCATGATGGCACCATGTACCGGCAGTGACACATCAACCTAGCCTCAAAACTCTCTCGCGTTAAAAGAAATAATCTAGCAAGAGAACGCAACCGATGAAAAGGTCGATACAAAGAAGTCACGGTGGTTGGTAAAATGGCGAGGTGAAAGAAGATAAAATTATGGAAAAGAAGTAACCAATGGCTGACCGAATTTCGCTAAGCTCCGCTGATTGAGCCAACAGCAGAGAAAAAGCACTCTACTCAAAGCCGGCCCATCGGGAGACTCTTCACTGCTTCAATATCTTTAGTGGTGGTGACGTCGATTCCGTTACTTTAGAACCGTAATGTCTTGTTAGCTATTACGAGCTCCGCTCACAAAGCAGACGAATCGCAATTGTACTGGACCCAAATTTAACACTTCGTCATGACCCGCAGGTGACCCGCCCAGTGACTATGGCGTACACTGCTGAACTTGAGGTCGCAGGTTCGATACCGGCCACGGCGGCCGTATTTCAATAGGGGTGAAATGTAAGACCGCCCGTGTACTTAGACTGAGGTGCACGTTAAGACTTCTGGTGGTCAAAATTTATCAGGAATCCCCCACTACGGCGGGCCTCATAATGAGATTGTGGTTTCGGCACGTAAAACCCCAGAACTTATTTGAATTCTTAACACTTCGCCGTGAAGACGGTGTTTCTTGCTGACTGTCCACCACATAGATGAAGATGCGCGGCAGAAAGAAAGCATGCAAAAAAAGAAAAAGCAAGAAAGAAAAGGCCAAGGCTTCAAGACATTATTCAGCTAGGAAGTAAAGAACTAACTTGTCAGCATTAACTCGAACGCCACTATCAATGCAGAGTGAGTCTAAAAAAGCAATAACACCTGTCCTTGTCATATTGCGCGTAAGCTATTATTCTCGAAACCACATGCTTACAAATAACCACGTGGCGCGAAAGATATTCCGCGTAATGGTCTGACGTTTCAGACGGCTGGCGCAGCTGGCTGCCTCAACGCTCATCACCAAGTGAGCGAGTAACGCTAATGCGGTTAAGAAAGTTCCCTCTGATTCCGGCATCAGACGACTGGTGCCCCTTCCTCCTCCTTCCCCAACACCTCCTCCTTACGCCGCTCTAAACGCGCGCGGCTTTCAAGCCGGCCAAGAATACCGCCGATGCACACGTCTACGAGTTGCAGGCAAATATACCGAGTGCTGTTTCGTCATGCTTTCTTAGCACCGCGTCCACTTAGGACCTCTGCAACACCGGCTGCGGAACGGGCGGCTAGTGATGGGTCACGCAATGCACAGACCTCGCTGAGTGATGTAGCACTTCTCTCAGTCCAGCTCAATCCCCATCTTTTTATTATGTTGTTTCGTTTCACAGAACGCCAACCAGACTAGGCAGCCTCGTCTAGACGGCACATGTTGAGGAGAAATTCTCGATGACGCAACGCCCGTTCAGGAGGCGAATTGCAGAGGTCAGGATATTGATGTGCTTTTGAGGCACAGAGGAAGTTAAACCAGGAGCATACGACCCTATTAGATATACGACCCTATAAATTTATGTACCGGTGAACACTGTGGTAGACCAGGGAGGCAGTGAAGGGGAGCGTTCTGCGAGGTTTTGCGCAAATTAAGGAATTACTGTGGAACGCTTTGTACAGTTTGTCGCGCATGCACCCTTTAAAAGAAACGTTGTAGTATTTGCTAGCAAAACACCGCGTTAATCTTTGCCACAGTGCTATAGGTTTCGCTGCAACACAACTTTATAAGTAGAAACAAATTTTGGCTCGAATAAAACGAGCTTCATTTAAAATCCGGAGGAAGACATTTACTTCAAAGCTAAAATTAGGAACACGTGGATACGCGGGTGTCTACGAAGGGACTCGCCTGATACTCCATTCCCAAGCACGTGGTATTGTTAAAGTACAGTTTTATTAGCTAAAATAGTGTTGGGCGTGTTTAGAAAAGTTCGGCCGGGCATGTCCGGTGACTATGTTTAATTTTATGAAACAAACACGTTTTACTACCTGAGTGCCAAGAAATACGAAATCAATCTTTGTTTTGCGAGAAAAAGAATATATCTTAGCGAAAAAAATATAGAAGCACCTAGTCAGTCACAAGCACTTTTTGCGAATTTTGCCGAATCCTAGTTTTGGGTAGCTATCAAAGAAAAGTTGCTGTGGCTACGGCTCTAAAAATATTTAGTGTTAGTGTACGAGTCAATAGAATTGATTATAATTTAATGTTACTGACTACGGTCGTTATGAAGAGGCAAAAAAAAAATCGCGAGAACTGGACATTGCACATATTAGTCAAAGTTAAGATTTCTGTTATAAGTATATGTGAAGAGTGCGGCTTTTAAATTTTGTCAGCCTGTTGACATGAAACTTGTTGAAATTTCAGGCAAATATATTTGCCCTAGGCGAGACTGAATATTCCCGAGATGTGCTCAAGTTTAGGCCGAATGTTAAATTAGTGCTACATTAAAAATATTATTAAAAGTTTATCCTCGATTTTCTTTGAAATTTCCCAAATTAAGTCTATTGACTTGAAGTAATGTAATCTGGAAACACATATTGCATCATTTTTTTTTTTCAGAATGACAAAGCGAGAAACGTGACCGAATAGACGGTGCCACCGTTGCGACATATTGGATCCGCGTGTGCTTGTGGTTGCAGGTTCCTTTCCTTCGTGGCGCGAAAATGTTCCAGGATGATTAAGAAAGCGAGGATTGACAAAAAAAAAAAAAAAAGATAGGGGTGAAAACATTCATGCATGGGCGCAGCGACAGAACGGTGGAGCATTGTCGTATGGGTTGGAGCGCTTACTGTTGGTATGGGGCCTCTAGGAGCATGTCGTGCGTGCAGTTAGTTAGAAACAGAGTAGAGAGAATGGGAGAACAATGCTTTTTAGCTGTACACAGGGTATTAACTTGCAGTGAACCAACACCGCACTGGGGCGCGCATCGCGAACGCCAACTATATATAAGAAGGAATGCTCTGTGGACTGCTGTCGACGCAATCGAATTTTTAACCTCTAGGTGCCGTCTCGGCGTGAGATTATTGGTGCCGCACGAGGGGTGCACACGATTACATTAGGTGAGCTCAGGCCTTCACTTTCATTTTGCGTAAGAATGTACTTTGTTTCCTGCCGGGAGAACCATCACCGGCTAAAGAAGTGGGAAGGCGGTTGAACCTTTTGTTGAAGCCTATCAAAAACAATTTCTTCTTGAACAAGCTGGGGGTTAGAATAGGGCGGAGTCGCTGTAGGTTGGCACAGTGTCACCCCTCGTTTGAGGAGAGTAGGAGCGTCGGGCTGCTTAAATTTTTTTTTTACTGCAATGTCTTCGGTTTCTGCCCACATCTTTATGGACTGCACCACTTTCGGGATCGGCCCACGTTTTTAGGCAGCACATAGCCACGGTAATGGGCCACCTATACCTACGGTATGAGCCTTCATTTTTAGACTGTACTATCTTCAGGATCGGCCCATGAAAAAGGCTAAAAATTCATATATCCGATACGAAAACGCGAGGGTAATTTGCTAAGAAATGCTCGTTTTGCAAATGCAAATGTCAATGCAGGTCTCTAGTGACTTCAAACTAAATCTGTTGTTGCCCCCTAAACAGTGATGAAATTAACCACGATCTGCTCACGCGTTATGGCATAGTAAATATTCACGAGTAGCTGAGGAATTTGCTCGCGTGTATACATACATATCCTTTCCTTCAATAATGGCGCAGGAAACCGTTTTGACAACTCATATGTGGTCCATTTGGTCAGTAAAACAACAATATCATTATGTTAAATGGTTGTTTTCTGCCACAGGTCGTTTGACAAATGCGTGCGCTAGAATTGCGGGCGTTGTTAACACCACGCAGCATGATTCAACCTTCGAGGCGCTGCCATTTCAGCTGGTGAACTTAAGTGGGAACCCTCAACACAAATCTGCCAAACGAGACCTTGATTCATCTCCAAAACTAGTACCTGTAAGATTTCAGTGAAATCAAATAAAGACTTGTGCAGTCGGTCGGTTCTGCACCTAGAATTTAAGAAGGGTAGAGAGAGAGAAAGAGAGAGAGATAGAGAGAAAGGCTACCAGAAAGTACTACACAATTCGCGTCGCGCATGCAATCAGATTACAAAACAATCGCAAACCATGACAATCGAAAGAAGCGATAACGAGACCAAACTAAGCAAACCAAACATGCGCGAGCGAGAGCTGACGCGAGCAGACGACAGTACGAAATGAGTGGTCCGGCTGAGTCCAATTACAAGTACGCATGAGTGATCATGCGGGTCCGCATCACTCCAGTTTCCCACGCGCATCTCGATCACTGAAGGAGCCACTCTCATTGGTCTCCACCATTCGCAGCTCGCGTCTTTTTTCATCTCCCGCTCCGTGTTCGCTCTTTCATCTTTCGCTGTGCGCGTTTGCTCGGTTACGCTGCCGCCGACGTCGACGCTCGCCTGCAGGAACTGGAACCTAAGAGCTGCGCTCTAAAAATGTTTTCGTGGTTTTAAGTGTCAAAACCACGCTATGATTGTGATTTTTCTAAATGATCATGAGGCACGCCGTAGTGAGGGGGCTGCGGATTAATTTACACCACTGCGGGTTTTTAACGTGCGCTCAATGCACGGTACACGAGCGTTTTTGCATTTCGCTCCCATCTAAATGCGACCGCGGCGGCTGTGATTAGATCCCACGCAGTCGGGCTTAGCAACGCAACGCAAAAACCACTATATACGCCATCACGGTCGCGGTTCGTATAAGCTTTTCTGCTGCATTTGTTATTTACAACATATGAACATAATTTAAGGCTATATCAAGGGCATGCCGTAATGGTTCAAATCACCATTAGGTTAGATCATGTTGGCCATACTCTGCTCCTTCATCACGTGCTTGCGAGATTTGTACAACTATATTTTCCTTGTCTTGGTCTGGAAGTCCGTTGTAGTGCTGTTTATCGAAAAGTTTATTTTATTAAAGGTGTGTTTTTTTAATCTGCTGTGAGGGAAACAATCGCACTGTGGAACGTACGTGTGGCGATGTTGCGGTGTGTAGCCGCTAAAGCCCAATTCAACTCGGCGTTACTATAGTCAGCTTTGGGTTTGCGAGAGTGCAAGTCAGATATCATACCGACTGTTCCTACATGAAAACTCATTTGTCCATCGTGCTGTCTTCTCAGTTTTTAAATAAAACGCATAGGCACTCGCACTAAACGTGGCGTGACATGTCTCCGCATGCATTAAAAAGTACTCTCTACACCTAAGCACTTATATAACCAGACACAAATGTTTCGGATAACTGGAAAAACATCTTCAGTCAGGAGAAACCCTGCGACCCTACGGTTGTCACCTGTACACCGTTAGTTCACACGAAGTGGGAATTAATGTGCAGATGTTATTTTACAGCAAAGCTGTTAGCTTCTAGCTGGTCGGGATTTTTCACGGTGCCTCCTCACGGAAAAAAAAAAGATACCTTCAGCGATTAAAAACAAACCTCAGCGACTGAAGTTAAAAGTGCATATATTCTTTGGTATCACGTATACCACATGCAGCGCAGCTTTCGTTTCTGCAAAAAACAAGCACAAAGCTAGCATCCGAACCGCATAATTGATGATAAGGCGCCTCTGATAACAATGCGAAGCACATATAGCGCTCTCCGCGTACTTTTCCCGGTAAAGATTACTGTTGCGCAAGCTGCCGCGCCGGCGACAGCTTGCGACGCGGGGAGTGACGTCACTAGCCTTTCATATATAAAAGAACCAGCCTAGCAACTCATTCATGGTTGTTGCAGCATCGCTATGGGTAGACTACGCATAGTTAGGACTCCTGAAGAGCAGCGTTAAAAGGACGAGCGGCAGAGGGAAAATAAACGGCAATACGACCAGTGGCCACGTGCTACCAAAATTACCATTACTCCCATTACTACCACTACTCTAGATTCGCATTACTACTATTACTCTAAAGCAACAAATCAATGCATGCCCCCCCTCAGAAGTCGTAGTGGTTGTTTTCAACCGCTTCGCCGGACATCTACTTTCGCAGGGCCGGGATGGCGAGTGAATTTTTATTTTTCATTTCTCCGTACACATCTATTCTTTCTGTGCTTGGTTTTCTTGTCTTAATCGAAAGCCGCAACCATAAATACGGATGAAAACCTCCAGTTTTCTTTCCGTTTAGTAACAGAAAGCCAGAACTAGCTAGGCCGTGTAATCGCACGTAATTGACGTACAAAATAATCATTAAAAATTGTGTTTTAATACACAATAAAATCCTAATAAAGTCTGCTCGACAAACATTTTCAGAAAGCTAAGGTGAGAGGACAATGACTAATTGAAGCCAATAGCCTTTACTTATTCATACCGTCTCAACTAAAAATAATGAATTGTTCGGACTACGAGACTTGAAAAAAAAAAGATTCTTTGAGAGTCCTTGTCTGAATTTTTGTGGCCTCAGTAAGAGCGACCCGCTCGTGCAAATGAAGATAACACGAAGGGAAACGGGAAAGAAGTAGTAAGTGATGAAGGACACTATCCACATAATGTCTAGATTGCTGAGTGAGTGGTCGTTTCAGGGGCTGGCGTTGCATGGTTGACGCTGAGATTGCATCATTGGTCACGTAGTAGCGCGTACTGTCCGGGTTGCCGCATGCCAGTTGAAATCACTCCTAATTTTATCTCGACTTCATAAGGAGGAGCTTTTCAGTCGCTTTCTCGCTCTCTGCAGTCGTAAGCGAGGACGCATGATAGCCTCTCTCTCTCTCTCTCTCTCTCTCTCTCTCTCTCTCTCTCTCGCAAACGCACCTTTTTGTAAACTGTGCTTGCTTTCAATTTATGTTTCAGCAAAAGATTTCGTGGTCATATGCAGTGCTGCATACCCCTTTTCTCCTAGCCATACGACAAATAGCCTTGTCTCCTAACTGCAAGAAAGTAAACGAAAGGGCTAAAAAGAAAACAAAATGTATTCAATTTTTGCCACGTCCGGAAGAGGTTCAAACACGCAGATTACAAAATAGGTGCTAGCTTAAACACAAGTGAGAAACAAGTTACGTGTAACTTGTTTAAATAAAGGACATAAGAAAGAACTGATAACTTGTTCATGCACAGTCACACAAATTTAAAAACTCATATTGCATTCCACACCAAGCCATCGCAAAAGCGCAAATGTCACCTGTCTAATTATCGAAACAGCATTCCGAGTTAGCCATGCTTCCGTACCAACTCGCCCACTTCTCGCTTCTGATCTGTCTAATTATCGCCCAAGCGTTTACAAGTGTGCGTTCGTGCTGCGCTAGCCGGTCCCACAGATAGCCTGCAGTAAGAGTGGGGCTTGTGTATAAAGCCGCGTGGAAGGTGTCCTTTGTACAAATGTACGTCATATTTCAATACATCTCGACACGGTCTACTGAGAGCAACAAACATTCGGTAGAAACACTACAGAATTTCTATAACGACTTTTGTCAGAGATTCCCGATGTTCAATTATATTGATTAAAATATTGCGTGAAATACAATTTGGGGTTTAACGTCCCGAACCTGCACCGCGGGTTTCAATGAGGCACGCCATAGTGGTGGGCTCCCGATTAATTTTGACCGCTTGATGTTGTACAAAGCTCCCCTAAACAGCATAAGCACACGGTCGTTTTGGATTTTGCCCCCATCGGGATTTCCGATGCATTTCCAGCGTCGCGTCGGTGCGTTCATATTGCGCGGCACGACAACCATGTAATGACCCCGCTCGCAATATGTTTCATGTGGTTAGCGGTAAAAGCGGATATCCCACGTACAGTACTCATTTCAGCTGTGGGAAGAACGTTGTCATTGCGCGCTTTGAAAGACGCTCGCCGACGCTGGGCGACGCCCAACCACACCGCAAAAATACGCTGAAACGCGCTCAATGTTTTTTTTTTCTTCTTTAACTGGGTTCTTACGTGCGAAAATCACAATCTGATTATGAGGCAAGCCGCAATGGGAGACTCCGGCTTAATTTTGACCATTTTTTATTCTTTACCGGCAGCCATATCTAAGCGTACGAGTGTTTTTGCATTTTATGTCCATCGATATGAGGCCGCCATGGACGCAATTGAACTTGTGTCCTCGAGCTCAGCAGCGAAATTCCATAGCCTCAATAAGCTACCGCGGCAGAGGGGAATGTTTGCCTGCTGCCAGCAAAGGCTGGCAACCGAAGTTGGAATGTACAAAAGTAAGCGCGTTCCGAGGCAATTGGCATTGTAAAGGGTGCCACCCTTTACAATGCCAACACAGATGTTATATATAGCCCTCAGCAAGTTAACACTTATGACACGCCTGCCTTAAGGTGTGTTTCTCGAACAAAAAAGAAAATCATATCAAATGATTAATCGCGTTTCATTTAGTTTGTTTCTCCAGCTTCGAGAAAAGGGAGACGAAGTGTACCGCACGATAACTTGCGGTTTGTTGCTTCTGAAAACATTAAACGGGCATTAGCTCAGAAAGATTCACGTCCTTCGCTTGCCATAAGTATTCTTGATTCATTACCTGGCCGTTTCCGTCGTACCTGAGCATTCGCGAAGCACATTCTTGTGAGGTTGTGGCACGGGTCCGGTGTAAGCACATGCATGCGCTTCTGTGTGCCTGCGTACGTGCCTTCGGTTAAGCGCTCAGGCAGCGAAGCGTAACCGAAGTCATTAAGGTTGCGCGCATCGCCTCACTTGGACTACAGGCAAGACCGAAAGTTTCATGCAAACCAATTGCTTGTGATTCAGATATTGATCAGTTGTGCGAGGCTGTAGACCACGCCTCAAAACGCAAGTGCCTCGTACGTGTCCAGTCTAATCGAAGAAAGTGATGTTCCCTACGCGCTTCGAAGGTTTGCAAAGCATGTGGCCTCTCGAGGCTTGTTTTTAGCAGATTTTCATTTACAGAATTACGAAAGTTCCTATTTCGGTAAAGAGAAAGAGAAAATTAGAAAAAAGGTGTAATGTGCAAAGATACAGTGCGAGACTATTGTGAAACTGTGAAGAACCCGACGCCATGACAGGTGCACTCTTGCCATGGTGGAACTTCATTTTGATGAAGTTCCACACCCCAAAAGCAACCATCCCCCCTTTTTTTTTTTTGCGAGAAATTTGGCTAGTTGACGATTGCGCGAATGAAAGTTCATCACATTATTTTTCTAAAAAAAATTTTTTTAGTCACGTTCTTTGAAGTTTCCTCGACAAATGAATAGCTGGAGTAAATTTTGTTTTAATCAAGTGTAAAACTATATACAATGACAAATCTTACTTTATAATATTCCACTGGTGTTGCTATTTCGTGTGAGATCATAAGTGAACCCATTTAAGAATCTTTAGTGCTTAACTGGCTCAGTAAGAAAGCAAAAGCTTGTGCGTTTTCAGAATTTTTTGCTGCACAGACATCGTCAATCAATCAGCAACAATAATATTTAGCGCTTTTACCTGTCGCTATAGTTCCTGTGGATCATAACTTTAGAATATTTAGAAAAAATAATTTTCAAGAAAATTACTTCTAATTGACGCTGGAGAAAAAAATGACATTTCCACAAGGTTCAGACCTAAGTTTGACGTAATAGTTCTGCGGAAACCCGCAAGGTGGAGTGAATTAATTAATAAAGGGAAAATGAGACATCCACCCACACGTAGCTAAGTGCAACAAAGGAAACCCAAACGGGTTCCTCGAAAGTAAAGCTTCGCAGTTGAATAAAAATTCGTCCTGGTCCGGGACTCGAACCCGGGGCCACCGCGTTTCCGGGGCAGCCGCTCTACCATCTGAGCTAACCAAGCTCTCAGAAGCAAATGCGAAGCTTCAACTGCGAAGCTTTTCTTTCGAGGAACCCGTATGGGTTTCCTTTGTTGCACTTAGCTACGTTTGGGTGGATGTCTTATTTTTCCTTTATTAAGTTCAGACGTAAGTTCAGCATCAAGGCCCTCCGGATAAAAATACGTGAAATGGCTCATTATACGCATGAACATTTTAAGTTGTGATCTGAGAATTTTATTCCCGTAAATCTTCTTTAAGTTGAGAAAAAAAAAATGAAGTCCGCATCCGACTTCGTCAGTAGGCACTGCACAAGACGTGCCTGCAAAATTGATTTCTTAGTGCACTAACGAAGTCTGGATGCTTCATATGTGGGCGCATGCTGTTTTATGCGGGGTAGATAAAAAAATTATTCGATTGCGCTGTTTGCATGTGGAGGGCCCCGCAACTGCACTTTACGATAATACGAGTCCATTTGTGTGATGAAAGTAAACCATGACTGCTTCGAGGTCGTCGTCAGGACCGCAGAGTTATCATACATGACATATTGTGCATGGCGCTGATTCATTGTTTTGAAAGAACCGCAAATCACCAGACTACTAGTTATGCAAGAACCTCAACCACTGACACTCCGCGCCAAGCGTCGCGTAGGGCGACAAATGTCAAGAGATGTCCACTTTGCACGCTGTAGTGAGTGTCCGCGGGCCTGGTCAGGCGCCGTTATCGTTCTGGTTTGAAACAGGAGATAAGCAATGACCGTGCGATTCTCCTGCCTCCGCTTTGGGCAGAATGAAGCAAGCAAGAGAAAGGGGGGAAAAGTTCGCCAAAAACTGTCAATGCAAAACGCTTAAATCGATGCTGTCTTCGCCTCCCTGACCTCCCTATCCCAGAAAATGAGAAGCGGTGAACTGGCGAAAATGCCCCGTTTACGATGTATTTATACTGACGTTATGCTACACGGCACACGATCGCTAAGCAAACAGCTAGAAGGCGTCTGCCTGGTGTCCCAACTCTCATGCACCAAGATTTTAAAATATGCAAATGCCCCGTATACCTGGACTGAACCAAGGTAATAATGTTTACCGTCGCTTGAAGATACTCAGATTATTTTTTGCATTCCGTTGGATTACATAATTAGACTTAATTAATTATTCAACTTCTCGAATATGATAACTAGATTAAAAGTGCCAATGAGAACATTGTAGAGCCACTACTGATATGCCTCGAGCGGCCAGTCGCTAGGCAATTTTGCGTGTGCTCGCGATCTTCTTTCACGCTCGGAAAAACACTTTTATGTAGCACGTACTGAGCAACAGAAAGCTCTAACGGAAGATTTTTCATGTAGCTCTACAATTTTCTCATTGACACATTTATCTAATTAAAATAGCTGAGAAGTTGATTAAATAATTAATCCTAATTATGTAATTAGTCTGAATTTAAAAAAATACTAATCTGAGTATCTCCAAGCAACGGCAAACAATCTTACCTTGGTTCTTTCCAGCTACGTGGCATCTGCATATTTTTAATGCTTGGCACAAATTACGTGGAACATCATATATGTGCCAGAAAAATGGCCGGCGACACGTACGTGTCCTGCAGTGAGGACAGTTACGCAGTGCCTGCCGGCGAAGTTGGCTGCGTACTTCAAAGACCTTTTTCGCTTTAAACACAATTTACTAGAATAAAGATTTTCAGATCACGAACTAAAAGGTTCCTGCGTATAATGAGCTATCTCACGTATTTTTATCCGAAGGGTCTTGATGCTTAATTTAGGCCTGAGCCTAGTGAAGATGCCATTTTTCTCCAACCATTCAAGTAATTTTCTTCAAAAGAACTTTTTAGTAAGTTCAAATTATTTTTAACATAATCAATGGTGACATGCAAAAGCGCTAAAAAAAGTTATTGTCGCTAGAACATTAACAATGTTTATGCAGATAATTTCTGAAAACCCACAAATTTTCGCTTTTTTACTGAGCCAATTAAGCGCAAGAATTCTTTGCATGTGTTCACTCACGACGAAGCGTGCCACCACCGGACGTGAGCTCCTCAGGGACCCACTTTTTCGTCTTCATTTGGGAGTTTCCTCACTTGACCTCAGCACTCCGTTGCCCAAATTCGGTCGACGGCTTCCCGCCTCACCAGGTGGAAGGACTTTTTGGCCTCCAAGCCGCACCAGCGGCTCCCACGGCAACCGAAGGAGTTGGCAAAGAAGGGACCCCGTTCCTCCCAGCGCTTTCCTGATGCAAGTGGAGACACGAATGCTACTGCAGAAGAACAAGCGTGCGCTGTGCAGCCGGCTAGCAGTGACCACTTCAACCCGATACGACAACGGGTGCTGACCTCGAGACGAGCTCCCCCAAGAGGGCACGTATAGTGACGATCATGAGCCGTGCGGCGATGCCACAATAGTTAAAACTGCAGACGTGGAAGCGGAAGACAGATTGCTCACCACGGTGACGTAAAGGAAATCATGCCAAGCTCATTGACCCGAAAGTGTCCTTCTGGAAAGTCAATCTAACCAAGTTGGCCAGCGACATTATTATCACGGCAAGAGAGAAGGTACAATCATTTCATGTAACAAGAAAAGGTAACTTTTCCGTGAATGTGTCTTTTCTCTTTGCCTCTACGGGACTACTTGAGTTGACTCATATTGCAGGCCTTGCAGTGGAACCATACGTACTACCATCGTACACTAAAAATATAGGAAAAATAAGACATGCTCCAATTCAATACGCTGAAGATCAACTACTTGAGTACTTACAAGATAGCGGCGTCATTTCCGTCAAGAGGCAGACCAGATGGCTCCGGCGAGAATATGGAGCCGTGGAACCACATGCACTTGTGAGCGTCATCCTACAATTCGCGCCTGACAAAGCGTTGCCAACACGCGTTCTACTTGCATTCACTAGTTATCCAGTAGAAGAATATTTATAACCTGCAAATCGATGCTACAATTGCCAGCGATTTGGCCACCTTGGTAAGTCTTGCCATTGCCGATCGCGATTCAAGATCTGTGTGGGAGCACGTGATTATAAAGCCTGCACCTCTCGAAGTCAACCCAAGGGCGCCAACTGCAACAGAGACCACACAGCTTCATACGCTGGATGTCCCAAGCATCAAGCGGCTTCATTATTACTCAGGCGACAAGAAATATTACGTGGTCGGACACCGAAGCAAGGCTTGCCTCCTCCGAACTTAGATGCTGTCAACCCAGTCATAGCAGCTCCTCAGTTACAATTAGCAGAGCGCAAGAAAACATATGCGATGATGGTTATTGGTTTACAGGAGATGAAAGACAAACCAAGCAAGAAAGACAGCCAAGGAAAGACGTCTCAAATCACCTCAACAGCACATGATGATGTCTATGCTCTTTGTTGCGTTAAAAGCAATTCTGCGGGCGTTTCCTATTGCGAGCAACCTTCCAGAGGTGAGCGCTGTCCTTTCGATAGAACCGCTGGTAGTACAGAAGTAGCTTACAACATAGTATAATGGCTCGCCATATGAATAACTGTGTAATTCTTCATCTGTTTATATGCTCATCACAGTCTACATCACTGCCGCTTGTGTGTGTTTGTGACTTTGTTTACAAACTCATTGGGGTGCAACTTGCATTTGTCTTTTATATCGATATGTTCATGGGTGTACAAGACTCTGTGCTGTGGATTTCTGACCCTGTGACGTGGTTTCTTTTCATTTTCTTACATATAATTTTTATAGTGTTGTTTCCGCTATGCAAAAAAGAGTAGCCGTCACCATTACAAAGTGACTACGTCACTTTCTTTATTTTCATTTCAATAAAAAAACGCCATTGGAATATTATGAAATACGATTTGTCATTTTACTTATTTTCCGACTTGATTTTTTAAAAATTTGCCTACAACCAAAACTTATGTTTGTTTGCTGAAACTTCAAAGAGCGCTTATGTCACCAAAACCATTTTTTCGACAAAGATACTTTGAGGAAACCCCATTCATGCAATCGCCAATATGCCATATAGTTTTTTTCGAGGGGATTCGCGATGGTACCTTTCTGCGTCTGTGTCGTTTCTCGTTGCCCAGAGCTGTGAAGAATCTGTACACATCAGTGTTTATTTCGGGTAAAGCGAAACAAGCGCCGAGCATGTTTGGACTTATGTTCGGCATTATACAGATTGGTTTTCAACTGAACATAGTGAAGGCATTCTGCTCACATCATGTTGACTGTGTTACAAAACATCCAAACGAATAACTAGTTGGTCAACAGAACTAAAGCGAGCTGATCATGAGGGAAAAGCGAAACCGTCAGCAGAAAGCTTGCTTACGGAGGAGCTATGCGGAAAGGAGTATAATCATCATCATCATCATCATCATCATCATCATCATCATCATCAGCCTAGTTACGCCCACTGCAGGGCAAAGGCATCTCCCATATTTCTCCAACTACCCCGGTCATGTACTAATTGTGGCCATGTTGTCCCTGCAAACGTCTTAATGTCATCCGCCCACCTAACTTTCTGCCGCCCCCTACTACGCTTCCCTTCCCTTGGAATCCAGTCCGTAACCCTTAATGACCATCGGTTATCTTCCCTCCTCATTACATGTCCGGCCCATGCCCATTTCATTTTCTTGATTTCAACTAAGATGTCATTTACCCGCGTTTGTTCCCTCACCCAATCTGCTCTTTTCTTATCCCTTAACGTTACACCTATCATTCTTCTTTCCATAGCTCGTTGCGTCGTCCTCAATTTCAGCAGAACCCTTTTCGTAAGCCTCTAGGTTTCTGCCCCGTAGGTGAGTGCTGGTAAGACACAGCTGTTATACACTTTCCTCTTGAGGGATAGTAGCAACCTGCTGTTCATGATTTGAGAATGCCTGCCAAACGCACCCCAGCCCATTCTTATTCTTCTGGTTATTTCAGTCTCATGATCCGGATCCGTGATCACTACCTGCCCTAAGTAAATGTATTCCCTTACCACTTCCAGTGCCTCGCTACCTATCGTAAACTGCTGTTCTCTTCTGAGACTGTTAAACATTACTTTAGTTTTCTGTAGATTAATTTTCAGACCCACCCTTCTGCTTTGCCTCTCCAGGTCAGTAAGCATGCATTGCAATTGGTCTCCTGAGTTACTAAGCAAGGCAATATCATCAGCGAATCGCAAGTTGCTAAGGTATTCTCCATCAACTTTTATCCCCAATTCTTCCCCCTCCAGGTCTCTGAATACCTCCTGTAAACACGCTGTGAATAGCATTGGAGATATCGTATCTCCCTGTCTGACGCCTTTCTTTATTGGGATTTTGTTGCTTTCTTTGTGGAGGATTACGGTGGCTGTGGAACCGCTATAGACATCTTCCAGTATCTTTACATATGGCTCATCTACACCCTGATTCCGTAGTGCCTTCATGACTGCTGAGGTTTCGACTAAATCAAATGCTTTTTCGTAATCAATGAAGGCTATATATAAGGGTTGGTTATATTCCGCACATTTTTCTATCACCTAATTGATAGTGTGAATATGGTCTATTGTTGAGTAGCCTTTACGGAATCCTGCCTGGTCCTTTGGTTGACAGAAGTCTAAGGTATTCCTGATTCTATTTGCGATTACCTTAGTAAATACTTTGTAGGCAACGAACAGTAAGCTGATCGGTCTATAATTTTTCAAGTCTTTGGCGTCCCCTTTCTTATGGATTAGGATTATGTTAGCATTCTTCCAAAATTCCGGTACGTTCGAGGTCATGAGGCATTGTGTATATAGGGCGGCCAATCTTTCTAGGACAGTGTTCCCACCATCCTTCAACAAATCTGCTGTTACCTGATCCTCCCCAGCTGCCTTCCCCCTTTGCATAGCTCCCAAGGCGTTCTTCACCTCTTCCGGTGTTACATGTGGGATTTCAAGTTCCTCTAGACTATTCTCTCTCACCTTATCGTCGTGGGTGTTACTGGTACTGTATAAATCTCTGTAAAACTCTTCAGCCACTTGAACTATCTCATCCATATTAGTAACGATATTACCGGCTTTGTCTCTTAACGCACACATCTGATTCTTGCCTATTCCTAGTTTCTTCTTCACTGCTGTTAGGCTTCCTCCGTTCCTGAGAGCCTGTTCAATTCTATCCATATTATAGTTCCTTATGTCCGCTGTCTTACGCTTGTTGATTAACTTAGAAAGTTCTGCCAGTTCTATTCTAGCTGTAGGGTTAGAGGCTTTCATACATTGGCGTTTTATAAGGTGGCTACGTCTCTTTCTTTTATTTTCATTTCAATAAAAAAAACTAGAATCGCCGCCGCTGTCGGAAAGATAGAAACGTTTACTCATTTCTACGATGTGGTGCGCACTCTGGTTTCTCGTAGGTACACCTTCGCAAAACAGGTGATCTCTTCCAAGTCAGATTTTGTTCGATGGGATTGTTCGACAATATGGTGCAAATAAATGTAACCAAAAAACTCCCTGCCCCTCGAACACCAAATAGCTACGCGCTCACTGGATTAAAAAAAAAAGCTGAGCAAAAGGCATATATAGCGCTTGCAAAATTGACTTACGCTGTTGTTATTTTGTACGTGGGAGCCTTCTCTATGCGTGGCACATGGCAGAAAAACACGTCTCCAGCATTTGAGCCCACATAGTAGCTTAAACATTGAATGAAATAAGGCCCGCAATTTAATCTTTCAGTGATATATTTCTGCTCAACACGCCCCATCGGCCACCTTTTGTGTACCAATCAGAACAAATCTTCAGGTTGTTTCGAATTGAATATAAGTGAACTGTTTCTCCTAAGAGTGTATATAGGACTCTACACAAAGCCAGCAGCGTATGAAGTGCAATATATTGAAAAGATCCTGACTTGCACGGCCAAGAGTTGAATGCCTATATAGTGTAGTGAAAGAGATGCGAGCAGCATACTCCTCTTTGTATGTCCCAACTACAAGCGGAAATTTTCCCAACATGCCATTGCACGGCGCACAAGTTCCAAGTGAACTGGCTTCACATTATCGTACTTTGCTGGTTGTTGACAGTACAAGAAGGCATTTCTTCACTGGGCATAGTCGTACAACATAGGATTCCGCGCGAGCATCACACTTGGCTTGCTGTTCCAAATGTGAGCGCTCAGTGCAGTCATGTTTGCAACAGCCATCTACACTGACAATGGCATTGCACTGACAAGAAACTGTGCCTCGGTGTAAGCTCTACACTGAACCGCTCTAACTAACCGGCTGTTGGTGAACGCGAGGAATATGCAGAAATCTTTATATCTGGGGTTATCAGACAAAGCGTAATATACGCGGACCGAGTAAAATTTCTTTTGCTCCTTTATGTTGTTCCGCTTACGTAGAGTGATGTTAGCGACAACAAACAGTCTCACTCTGCTCGCAATACATGTGTTTGTTTTTTTCACACATTTTTTGAAAAGCTTCATACTGCACGTGGTATAAGTCTTCCAGCCGTTGAGTTCATTCAAGACATGAAATAAGACCTATGTCAAAACAACTACGTTTTCGTCTTATCCGATGTTGCATAAAAGACGGAAAAACTGTAAGTAACGACACGGGACTACCCATCAGTGGACTGCACAATGTGCTGGCCGTCATGAGACATGATGCCTACATCACAAAACGCGTGATGCGGCCACAACCGCCTCAAAAGTGAAGCGATCGCGCGAGCGCCTCTCTCTAGCCGGCCCGAGTTTGGGCACGGTGCTCTTCGCAGAGGCAACAGAAAGCTGGCATGAAGCGTCGGACGTAATGACTCACGTTCACACGTTTCCCTTCTCTAGAAAACCACTGCCTTGCGTCTTATTCTGCAAAGTTTATAATTTCTTACTCTTGCGAGCACAACTCTTCACGGGCCCATCAGAGCTGCAATTCGCAGCATAACAGCGCTCCATGATTGGTCGGCATTGGGGCGCCCGCCACTCAGAGTAGCGATCGACGTGATAACTGCAGGCAATCGCCGACCGGAGCCACGTACCAGAACTTTTGTGAGGGAGGGCCGATAAGCTGCTTTGAGTACGGGCCTTTCAAAAAAATTTATTTTACCCAAGTAGTGCCCGCGATTGGCTGCTGCCGCGGCGATCATCTCGCAAGAGATCTTGAGAAATTTAAGAGGTGCTTTGCAAACACAAGTCCTAGTCTTTTTAGCATTCTTTTCAAAAACTGCGCAATGAAAATCTGCGTGGCAGCCCTACAATAAAGCCCACAATTCTTGTTCTCTGTCGACGTCCTCACTGTGACGATGCAAAGCAAATCAATAAAAAGTGATGTGACGTCGAGAACAGCTTCAGGAACACTTTTAAAAAGTTTGGATGCTGCTTTTAGGGGTGAATAAATTGTTCAGGAAACAACTACATATGAATATCTCACGTCGGCCGCGGTGAAGAGTTGTGGCTGCCTTGATGTTTTGTGTAAGTGAGGTCCGCGGTTATCAATAGAGCAAAGGACAAGATAGATATAACAGTGCTGGCGGAGATATTGGAAAGTGTCTGTCTTAGAAGGTCTTCTTACAACACACTCTGCCGTAGAGCTAGTGAAATATATTATAATTGGCAGCAGTTCTTGCGTCAAATAAAAAAAAATCCAGTGAACTCTTAATCAGCATATTTGATCGGCTGCAGCGCACCAATATAAGGTGGTGTGTGAGCGAGAAACGCATTCTTTAATGAAACCTGGAGAACTTATTTCGTGCTTTTTTAGTTTTTTTATGTAGATATGTCTAGATTTGTCAGTAGCCTCATCTGCAAAAAATGTCAACTTATGTACGTGTTTTCGAACTCTTTTGTGGTTAAGAAAGTGTGTGTCTCTTAGTTTTTTTTTTTTTTTTTTTTTTTACTAGTTTCAGTGGCTCCCTTTACTTTTGTGCGGAACTTCACAAATGTTTATGATATTTGGCTGTCTCGGTGTATTCGTATTTTTAGTTTTGCTCGCTCAGCGAAGAGGAGTAGCCGGTGGGGGGCCAAGCTCTCTTTCGTTAGCGTATGCGTTAAAAAAAGAAAGCTTTGCCTAACGGCACACCTAGCATGGTACTCACGTTCAAGAAATTCAGTCCAAAGAAGCAGTTCAAGGAAACATACGCCAATGAAACTATGACTCTTAAAGGCTGAAATCTTCTGCTCAAATATATGTGCCATCTTTTGAAACAGTTTCGGCGGGAACATTGCAAACGTTGCATTATTATTTTTTGTTTGCCTGTTTGCACCCACGTTCGCATCCATGTGCGTGAGTCAAGGGTGTTGTTTTCCTTTGGAGAAGTTTAGCGCTAATGACAGCAAGTATTTTTTAAACTGGACGCCAAAGGAAACTAAGTGGTGGATGTCGAGAGAACAGTCAACTGTTCCAAAGCGGCTTCAGAATAGACGAAGATTAGCGCCAGTCTGTTAGCGGTCGCGACCTGCCTTTCGCTTAGACCTCCACGCCGGGATCTAACCTGTACGTACGTTATCATAGATTACAATGTAACATGAAGTTTAGTGAGTCGTCTATTCACATTGAGTTAGGAAATAGAATGCAGGTAACAGGACAAATTAGGTAGGGTGTCGCTTCTTCTGCAATGTCGTCCTGATGTAGGGCTGCGTTTGCTACCTCGGTACGCTTATGATGAACTTCCTTGGCAAGAAGAGGTAGCGCCTGTACGATTTAACTATTTTCGTCTGCCTTACCATTCAGGCACATGATCATTACCTTTCAGATCAAAAAAGAAAGAGAAGACTAAACAATAGCTGCACTAGGAGGAGATTCCCGCCATGACAAGTTGTCGGAATTATACTGATGTTGTCATGGGGGCCTTTGTTGGTTGAAAGATCGGCTAAGAACTTTTGAGAGTACTCATGCGTGTGCAATTCCTGTCTCGTTATCTTTGCAGTTCCCACTTGGACCCTGGGATTTTCGATCCTGCACTGGCTTCTCCTCGTCCTGTTTCTAGTCCTAATTACCGTCGCCATAGTACTGCTGATTTGGTTCCGTCGACGAATGCAGCACAACACTACCGAAGGTACGAGCACTGCTTCAATGCTGACAAATTGTTGTTTCCGGCGAACGCAGTTCTCAAATATCGTCACTATTTCTTTAGCCTACGTCGTTATAACCCATTGTTTTTACATCAGCTTTGATGTCCTGATAAATAGGCAATAGAAACAACTAGGACGTTAAACCGGACTGGTGAATTAAACGTCCCAAACTACAGAGAGAACACGTCTTGCTAAAGCTGGGTATTTCACGTGCATGACAATGGCGAGCCGTTTTAAATTCCCGAAGCACTTGACTTTGACGTAACAATGACTATGGCTAGTTAATCGCAATCTGCTATAAAATAAGAACTACGTGTGCTGCGTTGGAAAGTAAAAGAAGATATAACTTGACAAATTCGGTGGCCTTGTTTTGCAGTTGGCAGAAAATGCGCCCGAATTGGCGGAGAGATTGCGAAATGTATAACACGAACGCAGTGACGTCATTCATGCCAGTGCTCGAGCTGTAGTGTAGACAGAAAATCCAAAGTCGGCTTCCAACTGCACATTTTTCCGCCAATAAGTAATCTTTTCGCAATTATCAAGCGTCGAGAGAGTTGTACAGAAGTAACGTACCTAGTGTAGCATGATTTCGTGATCGCCTCTAATATCATGTTCAATTGCAGGTGCTGTCATTGTCAACCGTTGCCTAACAATGTCGAAATGTTAATCGGCTCTCCAAGTATTGCTTGTCACATATATTTCCAGAAATTTACACAAAATCTACTCAGGAGTCTCGGTTCACGAGGCACATAAGCGCTCGCTTCAATGTGTGTCTTTCTTTTTGATGCGAAAGCATCAAATGACCCATTGCGCGAAAAAGCCGTCGTCTGTAGCAACGAAACGGCACGTAAATTCCCATTGGCTGCGACGCCAATAGGACGCCGATTGACTGCGACGACGCGTCGCGTGCGCGTTTCGACGGAGCAGAGCGGGCGAAAGGTACACACCTGCTGCTGCGCCAGGTGTTGCTTGAGGGCATCGCCGTGAAGCCACGTCACCTTCGCTCTCGAAAGCCAGTGTTACCCGCGCGTTTCTGGTCCGCGCCAGCTCTCGCTTGCGTTTTAACTTCGCCTCGGTAATCGCTGTAAAGAAATTAAAATATAAAAAAGCAGAATAAATTCGAAAGGAAAAACGTGGGCGGTAGTGAGTTTCGAACATACGACTGCACGCTCGGAAGCCGAGCGTTTTACTCACTGTACCAAACGAGCGCCTCCTAGCTAGCAGGCCTCTGCACTCTGTTTTATGACATATGCTAGTTGGACCGAAATTTTCATTGCCAGGCCCGGCGTGACGAAAGCTGTGACATTAAAATCACCGTGGCTAACTAGGAAGCGTCTCCATTAGATTCTATGGCAGTCGGGCAAGGTAACATGACGTCACGGATCGAAATGCACCGGCCTTGTGCTATCTAGGATGCGTTCGCCAAGTGTCTCAACGCACTCGCTTGCCCGCGAGGAGCTCATAAATCGAAGGACTGCTCAACGGCGCGCATTCATGCTTTCACATTCACAATTCATAAGAAGTGGTTAGGCGTCCCGAGATATATTTCGTTTTTTCAAGTTTAACATCTCGAAACGCTCTGCCGGAGTAGGCCGAAAGTATATAAAGCGTTGTTAAGTCGTAGCATGTAATAATGGAACTGGCACGTGTAATATTTCGAAGCTGGTAGTCAAAAAAGCAAAATTCAAACGTACACTTGGCACAAATAAAGATCTGATAGAGAAAACTAAGGGAGCAATGTTTTCGAAGCACAGCCGTCTTCTGTTCCCAGCCTTCTCTATTAATGCTCCACGATTTGAGCAAAAGTCAGCTCTTGATAAGAAATCAGCCCGGCTCTTACCTATTATGAAAGGAAAGATTAAACTCGTCAGTTTCATGTGAGCCGACGAAAAATGAAATGTAAACGGTGCGCCCCGAATGTCCTTAACCTTGCACAATTCCGTCTTTTTGGAACTAGCAAGTTTGTTGTATTGAAAGCGTTTCGAGCCCGTGCCGCGGCGTCTTTCTTTGCAACTGTGCTGCCGGCAAGGAACGAGGCGCAGTAACAACGCCGCGTCAAAAGGGCCCGCCGTGCTCAGTTCTGCGTTCGATTGTGCTCGGTGCGTGTAGCTCCACCAAGACTCGGCTCACAATGCAGTCCCCATGCGAGGCAGCCGCCGTCGTTTAATGAGCATTCAGACGCAGCTAACCGCGCAGTCGTCTTTCAGGATTGAAGCATGGAGGGGGTGCGTTTGATTTCGTTCGCTTCACTTTCGCCCGCGCGTTGCCAGTGCTTATGAAAGCCTAACTGAAAAAGCACGTGTTCCGAATAGCTTGCCCGGGATGTGGCGACGTTCGGGCGACAGCTGGCAAGAAACGCGCACTTAAGGCTGGCGGCGCTCCGGGAACGTCTGCGAGTCCTATTTTCCCCCGACTAGTTTCTCCGTGCCGGTTTTAGGCCGCTCCCTGCACCGGCACACCTGCAGTACACCTCTGTAGCGGCGGTGGTGGCGCTATATATCGACTTCCATGCGCAAGTGTGCGGGAAGTTGAAAAAAAAACAACAACGCTCTTAGTGTGAAATCGCGTCTGGCTGCGAAAGGACAAGGCTTGCGAAATTGGCGGTTGCTGCGAAGAAACCCGTCCTAGCTCGTACCCTTTAGGCAATACTTGCGGCGAGGCAATATCGGTGCGCCTAATGTTTGTTGCCTTGCGCGAGCCACTGTTCTTTCGTCGTGCGCCGCTGTGGAGATTGCGTTTTCTCCCAGATATGTTTCATTATGACGACCAAAATTGTACACCTTTGTTCGGTTAGCGGAGCCAGCAGGCTGCTTGCTTTGAAAAGGACGCTTTGTTTCTGTTTTGATCTTATTGGGTACATAGAAAGAAAATGATGGCATTGAATTGTGGAAGCTGCTATGACAGGAGGCTGCATCCCCGTCTGGGATCATAAAATTTACATGTCTTCAATGACTTTATTTGCAGATAAAGTGACACATAAGCTCCCTTCTTCACGCGCAATAATTTTTCTCATCTGAGGCCCTTCTGCAGTACAGCTTGTTGAATAGTATTTTTGTGTAAAAGACTAGTCGCTTGAGATGAACGTCTTTATTATAGGAGAGCTCAAAGATTAGGCCATGCATACGACATACTTTATTGCAGTTTTGTGCAGACACGAAAATTTCTATATTGTTCCTGCCACTGGCTATGCTGTGTTGCTTTTAAGAAGCAGCATTACCGCTTCTTACTTTTCAATGTAATTTATTCACTCGTTCCACCTTTATTTTCTCTCTCTTTTTTTTTTACAGGAACGAACAAGACCACTACTGAAGTTCAAGAGCCGTAAGTCAATTTTGGGTAGCATGCTTTTGCAATTTAAAATGTTAGGTTGAGTTAGGTTAAATATATATGCTTACTTTCTAGGCTTGCATTAGAAAGAGTAGCCCCAACGTTAACATGCATATGTGTTGCCGTATAGCACTACGTAGGTCAAAACCGTTTTCAAGTTGATTAGCTGTGAATTTGCGTAGACTGTAAACTAAACTGCAATCATTTTGCGAGATTATTCACCAAACTACAGACGCAGCACTATAGGAAAACGAAGAAACAAAAGAAGAGGCAGAAGCTGTGTTAAAAGAAAAGTATTTGTTTGTAGTTTGCGTGAATTTCGGTGCCAGCTTTAGCGTGTGATGTCACCTTTATCAACACGCCTGATGCACACAGCATTACTACGTCTCGAATTTAAACATAGATCAGTGATTTCATGCGGAGTATCTTTGAACCCCTTGGCAAAATTTTTCTTGCGTCTCTCAAGCTAACTCCTTCCGGACGACAGCTATTAAAAAATACCTCAGTCAAGGTTATTGTGACAATGTTTCTTAACTGACACTCGCCATGGTAACAATCTTGAGCCTATCTGCACAGCCGCTACCGAACAGTCTAGTTGTTGTTCTTCGGGCAAGAAAAATGCAGTGTCGTACTGAACTTGCAGTTGGTGTGGCCAAATGGCTCAGACAGTGCCCGTGAGCCGCAGCCGGAGCAGCGTCATCTCCACGAAAGACGAAATTATGGTCCTGGACAAGAGAAGTACGTAGCGCTTTCGTAGAACTCTGTTGACCTTCGCTGCTGTTTTTCACGTGTCGACAGCCGGCCGAGGGAATGGCAATCACTTATACCTTTTATTATACCTCACGCAGCAAAAGTTGACGCCAGAAAGTGACGGTCATTTTAGATCGAGGGGAGAGAGTCTAGTGAGCGCACTTTAGATTTAGTCCCTTCCTCTCTTTATATACGGGCTCGATAATCCCAGAGAAAGGGTCGGTGTTTGTTCCTGTTCCGCTTCGTGGCGCTTCTTTACTTCCGTGTATAGTTTCTCAACGCCAGCCCTCTGTCCCAGTGGCAGATTCCTGTATGTGTGAGAGTCAGCTTTAGTAATTTTTCTGTGCGCCGAGAAAAATAGAGCGGTTTGTTCTTCTTTCGCGAGAAAAACCGCGATTCGAGGCGATATCCGGCGCGTCTTTAGTTGTGCCAGCATCAAGCAAAGCGTGTGTGTCAAAATGAGAAGGTCTGACCCCAGAAGTTACGCATTTGTTTCCTTCAAGGATCATATAACCGAAATTGTTGCTGCAGTTGCTCTTTATTAATCACGAAAGAAAATTACCCGTGCAAGTTGTCCAGAATATGGTCAGGTAAATTCTCCCTCGGCTGTCGGCTCAGATTCTCGATCTATCAGTGCCTATGGCAGACATATTTAAAGACAGTGGCTTTTAAGCGGTTGAGAACACGTTTTCTCTATTTCTTCTTTTTTTTTCCTGCAATCTTATTTGCCCTTTCCAGTATTGTTCTATCGCGCGCCTTGCTCCGACTGTGCCGACAGGTACATATGCGAAGCAAATAACCTTGCCGAGAGACTCGGACGCCACAATATTGAAACGCAGACATAGTTATAGAATTGCGGCATTCTCGCATGACGCTCCGCATATATGAACACCACCACCGACGAGCTATGCCGTCGGTGGTGGCATAGCTACGCACGAGCTATGCCGTCTAAATGTAAAAGAATATATAAATGTAGTTAGAGGGCATAAGGAACTATATGTAAACATAATTATTTACACCCACACACATACACACTCGCACGAACACGCACACGCACGCACACATGCAAGCACGCAAACAAGGAAACAAACTGCTTAAAGTCGCTGTCAGCAGACGCCTGTAAGTCATCCCTGACTTTAAAGAAGCTCATTTGGTCTTGGAAAATTGGGACTCCCAGCAATAAAAGTTGAAGGAGTTTTACCCCCATAAATTTTAACGAACTGGACAGATTTCAGTCGTAAACTTTGAGACATATTTGGTGTAATCTTATTCATTACTTTGTAATTCTTTTCGGCTGTGTTACAAGGCTAACCACTTATATTTGCATGTTTTCTCTTTCTTCTAGAAGACACAGTGGACGTATGATCATGATGCCGCGCCTCGTGAAGTCATGGGGGCAGGTAAGAACACTTAACAGCATTATTTTCGGTTCCCTTCATCATCATCACCTTCTTCTTCTTCATTTCATCTCTTATTTTTGTAAGTGAAAGTGATAGAGGGAGGTTGAGAAGCCCCACAATGGTGCATGCCGGCTACTTCATTTCACAAAGCAGGAATAAATGATAAGATAAAAATAGGCATCATAAGTGAAGAAAATTAAGCGTGGAGAGCACTAGGGGCAAATGAGGGCGGAATGCAAAAACGCTCGTGTGCCGTGCATAGGGTACATGGTATAAAGAACCACAGATGGTCAAAATTAATCCGAAACCCGCCACTATGGCGTGCCTCATAATGAGATCGCGATGTTGGTACATAAAACTCCAGAATTTATCTTAATCAATTATAACTAAGGAGCGTAAAGAAAGTCCCGATGGAGTCCGACTCGTACAGAAGCCTACACTATATATATGATAGGAGAGAATTGGCTGCGTTATATACGTTTAGTTACAAAGAGCTAAAAAGGTGTATGAGGTTCCAGTGCGGTCCGATATGTAAAAGCTTGCATGCATGCATGTGTGCGTGCGTGTTCGTGCGAGTGTGTATGTGTGTGGGTGTGCGTTGAGGTAATACTCGTTCAAAAATATTAAAGGGAAAGGCGGTGTGCGGCTATGCACAACGCTACCGAGTACTGCGCACCTTGTCCGGATCAATCTGACTAACTGCATAAAACATTACTTAAAACAAATTAGTGCAGCACGTAGTACCTGTATACAGACGTCGTAAAAAAACGTCCAAGTATGTGCACTGATATCCACTCTGCTGTTTATGTTACAATGGGCCCAATGGCTTGGCGAGTGACAAAAGCCGATGCGGATTCGTGAATTTCTCGCTCTATATACCATCTGTGCGTAGCTTGGACGAGGCACTAGAAGAGCAGATGGTGAATGTCCTCATTATATCGTGGCCATGGGAGCAAACCTTGGAGGACACATATTTGATATGGCGCAGGAAATATTTCATGTACGCTGCACCAAGGCGTAGTCGATGAATTAGTGTTTCAGCCCTTCTGGATGACTCGAGGTCCGTGGGGTGTTTAAGACAAGGGTCCACTTTATGAAGAATCAATCCTTTTGTACGTTCCGTGAAGCAGGTGAAATTGCGCCAGTATAGTATGTATTACTTAGGTAAATTTCTTCTTAGCTATCTTCGTGCTTGTTTTTCCAAGCAGTTACCATTTCTTCTAGTCTTGCACCATTTTTACTCCCGCTATATGAAAAAGAGTAGCTGTCACCACTAGATCAAAAAGGAAGCGAAAGCTTGGGCCGGTTGGTTTTTGCTTGCTAGGGGTTTATAAACCATTGCTCATTATGATAGTTTTTGTTGACGCAGAACAAGAATGCGCAGAGCCTAGCCATAGACAGCTTCGCTGTAATAATGACACTCACTGACTTACTTAATGACACTGACTGTGCCTCTTGCTGCATGGATAATGTATAGTTTCATATATTTCACTTGTCCTCGTATTGCATGTATAATATATCTTGAAATACACTAGAGCGATCTAAAAGTAGAGAACGCCGAAATTTTCGACAGCACGATGCCAAGTGAATGCCCAAAGTTCCTTTCATCCTCGAGTGCGCATGTTCGCGTAGCCTATCATTATTATTATTAATCACGTAAAAATAACATCACGTAAATATAAAAATCACATAAAAACACCAAAAGGAGAAAGAAAACGGACTAGCAATTGTTTCCCAAAAGGGACACCATGCCCACCTGCTTGCAGAGGAAAGAGAAAAAAAAAAGAGCCTGTCATTCAGATAGTGTCCTTCACATATACAAGGGTCAAAACGGGGAACCTTTACTCCGCAACAAGCGTCTTTGAGACTGCACTGTCCAACGTACCATTGTCATTCCACTGAAGCACGGCTGCTTTTGGCGAGCCATTACACTATGCGTCAAGCTTTCTCTGCCCCGTTGCTTTTAGCGTGCCAAGCAGCACCATTGCTTTTAGCGAAAGAACACCGCTCACCTTAGGAAGATTGTTCGGCAGAGGAAAAGTTCACAGGATTTCTATCAATGCAAAAAGAGCGTGGATGTCGCAGTTATCTTTTCGTATTTGCTGGGAAAAATGCAGATAAGAAAAAAAAAAGCAGTGCCATTGGACACACTTTGTTGCACGGGATCACCGCGTATTCAAGGAGCAAGCGGGCTCGTTAATAAGAATTCACTACGTTTTTTTTTAGTTCGATCAGTAGTGTTACTTTCATAAACTATAACGCTAGCGTGCACCGGCGCGCCACCGGTGCCATCCTGGTGGCTACGGGGGTGTCACGCGCGCGCTGCTAGACGGCGCAGCGTGTCCACGGGAAGGCGCGAAACAGGAGCCCGGCTACACTACGCGGCTTATACACGACGCGCTTCGACGGCGGCAATGCGACGTGCCCCTGCGTTTCCCGAATGCTGATTGCGTTAACGTCGACAGTCGTCGTGAGATGGGTCCTCTGGGAATTCTTCTGTCCTTGGTATAATAAATTCCATTTGTCTTTACACGTATGATAAGGTAACACTTTGGCAACACCTCGCTTCTTTTGCTTTGCAGTTGAGATAATTTGTTAGATATATGTTCTTGAAATGTACTAAACCACTAGCGGGGCCCAAGCTTCTGCAAATGAAACCACGCAATGTTTTATCAGAAGGATAAAAGGCTCAAATTGACCATGCCTTCAAAGTTAAACTTACGCTAAATATCCAACATATGTGAGCTCAAATACACACCATGCCCAGATGTTTCTAGGCTCTTTAGCGGACATACTTTGCGTAAAAAATCACAAACACAATGCACACAATTAACTAAAATCCAATACTTAACTGACAAATTTTCGCACTCTTGTAGTGTACGTTTACAATGAAAACTTTTAAAAAATCATACCCGAAGGCAAGTTGATCTTAAAAAATAAAATTTCTGCAGTGATTGTCTTCAATGACCTCTGACCTAACGTTACTACACAGTACGGGTAGTTTCGCAGTCCGAGGCTGTTGGCGCTAAGTCGCGCCACGCAGTGTGAACCTCGTCTAGCACTAAGTGCCAGTCTGATAACAGGTCGGAGTTGATAATAATTTGCAGCAGATAACAACCTGATAACAGTTTCGCTGTCACTTTCCCTATGCGAGAACAAGACAAGACTGTCCGACAAGTTGCGACACTCGAGCGAGCGTCTTTACGCTGAGTCCCTCGCACTAAGGGTCAAATTGTGATATGAAGACGAGCTTCCTAGAAAAGCAAACAAAATGAATTTGCCGCAGGATACGACATTTTTTATATATTTGTCAGACAAAAGTACAAGCTGAAAGCAATGTTGAAAATTTAATTAATAAATGGTTGTTCGGTTTACACTTTCTGACCGTAATTTTCGGTGCACAGTGTGCCTGTTAAGGAGAATAAAGCATCTGTGCAGGCCACATTTGCGCAGCTTCCATAGCATTTTGGGCAAAGTTAGTGAAAGGGCACTGCATATTTATTATGTATTTAACTCAATTACAGTGCCGATAATAGTGTCATCAATAACCAATGTCGCCAATGCGAGGCCCTAAAAGATGTCCTGGTCGGTACATTTTAAGGATTCTTTTTGCTCGAATCTGTTCCTTTCTTATCATCCGCCGCTCACGTCCGGCCGATCCCGGTGAGCACGTGTGGGCGGAGCATGACTCTAACCACTGACGAAGTGCGACAAGAAGTTGCATTATCCCGGCCCTGAATCACCGCATGTCGACACTGCAGACTGGTTGATCAGTCCACCTTCTCTCGCTGCATGTAGCGCATTAGAGAGCGCGTTCCACGCGCTCTCTAATGCCTTTCTGCCTCTCGATGCCTTTCTCGTCGAGCGTCACGCTCGACCAGAAAGGCATCGCCACACTATTGTCACTTTTTTGTAACCAATGCGCTTGTGCACATGCCCTTTCCTATTGTGCAAGGAAACAAGGCAATGGAGGCTTTCACCGTCAGTTAGGCAACAGAAGGCAGCCTGATGCAGCTGCGCACTTGCTAGTATAAACGGCGGAGAAGGGCGTATAAACAAAACACTGGACAGAGCACGCAAGAGTGGTTCGCGGCTGCTTAAGCAAAGTGCAGTTTTCGTGGTCCTTACACTCCGTAACATGCCACGCACTTTGGAAAGCCGCGACACTTAACGCGTCACTGTGCGAACTTGCGCCATTTTCCGCTCGACCGTCGCAACAAACGCACGCCGCAAGCACTTCGCGTGTATGCACGCTACTTGTCCTTCGACTCGTTAACAAGGGTAATTGACGCAACTCGACAGAGTTACGACGTTCGTGACTCCAGCAGAAAAGCGGTATTACTTTTAACTGAGCACTCGACGACCGGAGAAAGTGAGAAACACGTAGACGATGGGGATAGTGACTGCGGCCGCCAATTCTTCGCTCCCTGAGTACGCCATGGACCTCGAAGCCGTGCAGTCACTCGCATAATGTTTATGGAACCGCTTGCAGACGGTGGGCGAAACCTTGCGTGGGCTCATTTATTTCTGTTTCTTTTTTTTTTATAGTAACAAGCATCGACTGTTACGTTGATGAATATTATTCAGTGAGGAAGTGAATGTACGGGTCGTCCCGTATGTGCGACAGAATTATGCTGGCGACAGCCGGCGGATAAGTCGGATGGCAGGAAAGAGCTGTCTTTGCGATAGAAACGCTGGAAATTACTTCTGCATCGCACACCAGCTAGGCTGCATGAGCGTACTGCCTGCTACCGAAACACATACACAGACGCTGCTACTCCCTGAATTTCTGATGCGCACGCTGCAAACTCGGAAGTTGTGCAATATCTTAGTACTTAACGAGTCTGGCTCCAAACGGCACATGCAAGAGTGCCATGACCTAGATGCGCAGTGGAGGCTGTGGGAAAAGATTTGTTTTTCTGCCCCATAAGGTAAGACTTGAGGGTATGTCATGGCATGACGACGACACGACTACGATAGTGGTGTGGATGTTGTCTGTTTCCGTCAGGTCGATGCCTCACCGGCTCTGCGTTCTAAGGCGCCCTTTCTCGGAGAGCACTGTGTGTGTACTCGACGTCACGCGACATTTCATGGCGCACACTACCCTCTCGTGGGGTCATTGAGTAGGCCGCTCCAGAGGTTAGCTATAGAGTGCTTAGCTTAATTTGAGTGCATTCAGTAGGCTCAACCCGGCAGCAGGGCCTTCGAAGGTTGAGCCGAACCCGGGCAACAGACAACGACCGACTTTTCCGCTCAAACGCACTCAAGCGCTTAGTCAAGCGCACCAGTGTGATGTACAAAGGCAAACAAAAATGTTTTGCCACAGGCATTCTCGCGGTGGAATAATGTTGCTGAAACAAACTCACAAGCTTTGCCTTTTCTTTCGTTTTTATTCGTACTGACCGCAACTTAACAAGGGTAAATATGCCAAAGCCCAAGTCTCGGTGCCCTAATCATGTCTATTCAACTTCTTCAACGAAGTCATGTGGAGGTATTCCATTGCTGTTCTCAGAACGACTCCCTTCGTACTTGAAAAATATACCTTAATACCAATGCAGCCCCTTCCTCCCTTTTTTCGCCGCTGTGCGTCATTTATCGCAGTATGGGGAGAAAAACAAAACGTGCTCATCATATCAGGGTATTCGCAACGTCATTCGTGGCGTATAAGGTAACGTGCTGCCCAATTTGGAATGTGAATTAGCGGAATACGTACCCAATCAGCTCCATGTGTTTTTCTTCATCCCACACACTGCGTAAACCATGTGTTTGAGAGAGACTTGCCTTCCCTCCCACATCAAAGTGGCCATGTCCGTCATCCAGTTCGACCATAGATACCGAAGCCCCACAGTGTCACAAGTGCGTCAAAATTGGCCACGTAATGAGCGTCTGTGTGAATAAGGTCGTGTGCCCGCGGTGCGCTGAATCTCATTCAGAAGACACGTGCCGCGCGAGGGTCCTGAAGTGCCCTAATTGCCGTAGTTCCCACGAAGCCTCATCGAAGGACTGCCCGCATTTCCGGAAAGAATTCGCGGTTCCAAAGCGTATGATTCGGGGTCACTGAACACACATACAGGCTTCCGCTACACTTAGGTGGCGAGTGTATCGCTAGCGAAGAGCGCAGCAAAAAGCCGCACCAAGCGACACGCCATGTTCCGTGAAAACGGCTGCTGCATCAACGCGGAGCACCACCATGAAAGATACTGTGAAAATTAAGAAAGTGGCAATACTTATCATCCCGAAGAGTGGCCCGCACTTCTAAGCGCACCGCCTGCCACGGAGATACCTCGAACGCCGCCACCATCGACACCTTCACCAAATGCAGATACAACGACGTCTGATGATCGTCAGGTCATAATCATGTTGTGGTCACTGATGGATGCTATGCGTGTTCTACTCAGCAACATGGAAAACACTTCAAACCTGGGAAGTCACCTTTTGACATTGCGTCGTACCGTCCGATCGTGCTTACTAGTTGTGTAGGAAAAATAATAGAACGGATAGTTCTAACGCGTCTGAAGTGGTCACTAGAGCACTATGACGTTAGAATTAATAGGGCTTGGTGAAAAGGCATATTTCTGGATTTGTAGCTACCTACAGATGAGATCAGTCTACGTACTCACCGGGGATGGTCCAACACACCAGTATTACAGTAGCCGCGGAGCACCTCAGGGCGGAGTACAAACCCAACGTTTTTTTTAATTTGACGCTTATTGGACTAATCGAGAACCTACCAAGCACCTCTCCACTCTCTGTCTACGCCGGCGACATCTGTATCTGGACGTCGGGGGTGACGCGGCTTCAGCTTCGCGCTCGGCTTCAGCAGACGGCCTCATTGATATCATGCTACATTGGTAAACAAGGACGGGAGTGACGTGAGAGAAGTGCGCAGTGGTGGCATTTACTCGGTAACTAATGTATGCATACGCATATTTATGAACGTGCAAGTGAAATCGTCGAGCAGAAGTCACAGGTACTTAGATGTTGTAATTGACAGAGACCTGTCCTGGACTGCTCAGGTGAACTACGTGAAAAAGCGACTGATTGCTATTTGTCATCTCTTCAGGTTCCTTGCAGGAAAGAACAAGGAGGGGGGGGGGTCCACACAATCCATGTTACAACTGTACGGAGTGTTGCTTCTTGTATTCCTCCGGTACAGCCTACCTATTATATCCAACACCTGCAAAACAAATTTGTGCACAATTCAAAGCATTCAAGCCAAAGCTCTCAAGATGTGCCTTGCAACAACACGCAATGAGTCAATGACTGAAACTATTGCCATTGCTACAGAAATTCAATCACGGCGGGCGACGCCGTCGAAACAACGTGTGAACACGTCAGGCGCATTGCCCGGACGTTTTCCCACCACCTCGCCAGACACACCGTGGAAAGACCCCGCACGTCATATAGTACAACTGTCAATGCATATCGTGCCTCGCTTACATCGGAGTACGCACCGGCAGCCAGGCCGGTGTCTCTCCTCCACAGCGTTTGTGCCGTCCTGAAGTACAACTCAGGATTCCAGCACTTAAGCAAAAGTCAGATCTACCACCGTCTGCACTAAAACAATTGAGCTTACTCATATTGTACGAGAAATACAGCAGCCACGTACACATCTATACTGACGGATCGACTTCATCGACCAGTTTTGGTGGTGCCGTGTTTATACCGACAAGAGGAGTAACACTGCGATTCAAGACCTCCCTCACATGTCACGACGTCTACTGCTGCAAAACTCACGGCTCTGCGTAGTGCACTTCAATTAAGTGACACAGAGAGATATAGTACATGGGTCGTGTTTTCCGACTTGAGACCGGCTTTACACTGTATGCAGTCAGTTTTCCAACGCGGAGCTCACGAACAGCTAACGTACAAAACTGTCAAACTTTACCACGACATCAAACAAAAAGGCCACGAAATTATTTTTCAACGGCTACCTGGCCATTGCGGGATCACTGGAAATGATCAGGCAGACCAAGCTGACCGAGAGTCACATCAAGAAGAGCACAGCATTCCCATTCCTCTTTCTAGAACAAACGCTGCAAGGCAGCTTCGTGACTTGGCACGCAAACTCTTTTTGAGTCGAACACCCCAAATATAAGGCGCACTAGGTTATATCAACTGAACCCTTCGCGCCAACTCCTACCTCTACCCGGGCTACACTGACCTGAGGTATCTATTTTATACCCGCTGTGGTTGGGAGTGACTTTCACTAAGACTCAGACTACATTGATTGCAATGACCGACACTGCTGCTTGTGACGTCTGCGGCAGCGAAGACAACATCGAACATTTATTGTCCCTCTGTCGTCGATTTCACTCGAAAAGACAAACACTATCTATCGCATTGCTACGACTGGACGATCGGGCGTAGTCCGTGCAGGTGGTACTTGAAGACTGTCGCCATCGCTCGTCAGCCCACAAAGCTGTGAAGGCACTTTTGTCTCTCTTGAGGGCGACTGGCTTGTGTGAACCCCTGTGATTTCGTGAGGGCCTCCTCGCGCGTGCGCGAACTCACCGAGTCTTTCCTTCCCCCCCCCACTCCTCTCCCTATGTCATCCTTCTATTCTCCCTTTCCCGTCCCCCTTTGTGGGGTAGCCAATCAGACGCATTTCTGGTTAATATCCCTACATTCTCTCTTTCTTTCCTC
Source organism: Dermacentor andersoni (assembly GCF_023375885.2). Classification (NCBI taxonomy): domain Eukaryota; kingdom Metazoa; phylum Arthropoda; class Arachnida; order Ixodida; family Ixodidae; genus Dermacentor; species Dermacentor andersoni. Next base: position 102,612,803 of record NC_092814.1, read on the forward strand.
CTCCTTTTCTTCCCTTCTCTACCTTTATTCACTTTCTATACCCCCTCTCTCTGTCTGAGTCTCACTGGGAAAGCAAGTACGGCCTCGGTATACAAGGCGATCATGACGAAACCCGCCTTATACACTCTAATAAACCTATGAACTCATTTTATAAACGGTTTAGACACCCAATTATAATCAGAACTCCAGCTATACGCGGACTCTGTGAACGGTTCCGCTGGATGTCGCCTCCAGCACATAATTACCGCTTTCTTTAATCCGTGACAGGGGAGTAGCTAGGTGAAACTTGCATGACAATACATATTGGATCCGTGTCGTTTTCCCGAAAAGACAGTCTGTAATAATTATTTAGTACTTAGTTTTTGTATCATTTACGTAACTCTATCGTAAAAATTACGATGAGAATCGCTATCTAGCTGGAATTTTCACCGTGCTATAGTGGTCTGAAGTTTAAGCGCTGCCCTGAATGAAAGTAGACGGACCAGGGATTCCGTGATCAAGCCGATTTTCTTCGGTGACTATGAATGTAGCTTGAAATTTGGGGCTGCGGTCGAACCTTGACATTCTGAAGGTTCCAGCGCACTTGTCAATTTCATTTTATGCGTCTGAATTACGAATAAATTCAGTTTTTTTTCCTGCAAGTCTGTAGTCCTTATACCTTTCCCTCGAGGGCTGTACATGCCCCCCCCCCCCCCCCAATAAAAAAGAAAGAATCCGAAGATTTCGACCTGGCATTGAAACACGCCTCAGTGGAGAACTCCGGATTAATTTTCACCACCTGGGGTTCTTTACAAGCACCCAATGCACGGTACGAGAGCGTTCTTGTATTTCGCCCCCATTGAAATGCGGTCGCCGCGGCCGGGTTTCAACCCGTGGCCTCGGGCTCAGCAGCGCAACGTCGTAACCACTGAGCTACGGCGGCGGGCTGTGAGTGTTGCGTTGTTGTATTGCTGGATGGGGTAAAAGTATCGGAGATAAATGCCTACATGACTGAAAAGCAATAATTTGTGTCTGCAGTTTTATTATGTTTTAAGCTAAAGAAAGTGCTATTGAACTAAACCAAAACACTCACCGTCGTGCAGCATTGTCGAAACATGAAAGCGTGAGATCTTGATAAGCACCAGAAGTTGCGAAGCCAGCGAAGTGACGAAAGTGATAAAAGCGCTCCCGAGTTTTGCTATTCTACAGAATACACATTTTTTTCGAGTGCTTGTGCTAAAGCCAGTATTTCTGGCGAAAAACCGGTTTGTGGGGCTTCAACGCGGCCATGTCGATAGCCAATTTATTTGAGAAAGCGATCTTGTTTGACGCCAATGCGCTGACGTGCGCAAGCAGTGTTGGATTTCGAAATGGCTCATTCTTTCCTATTTTTCGCTACGGCAGTGTCCGTGATATTGCACATAAAGCGGTTTCACGGGGTGATGTTTTCAAAATGGAACATTTACGCCTGTAAAGCTTATATTCGAGCTACTCTTACACTTCGGAACAAAGTAACGAAAGATGCTGATGTTTCACAGAAGTGCTTCAATGTAAAGGGTGGTTTTTCGATCTAAATAGTTGGGCGGCCCGTCTTTCTTTGTTTCTTTCTATCCTCTACCAAGCTAATTGCTGTTAAAGTAATCTTGTCATAAGTTCATGGGCAGAATTTTTTTCCTTCCATTTTTATGCAATGGCATAAAGAAGAAAAAATACGTAGACTACAACTTCGTTGAATGGGATCTATGTTTCTCATTTTCGTAATAATTTCGTGAGCCAATTAAAGATAAAAACATAGTTTCAGGACATGGTTTTTGTCTCAATACTGCATTCTATTGATGGTAGTTAGCATAAATGCTCATATATTCAGTGTAGGATGTCAACCAAACATTGTAAAAGTTAGTGGAGGAATTTGTGAACTTCTATTCATTCATTTTTTCATTCATTTGTAAATGCTGCAGTGCGTAAACGCCATGACAGGAGTGGGAGGATACAAGAATAATGTAAACGCGATGAAAGACACTAAAACACCTGCTCATTATGTATGAATTACAAGGTGAAAAAGATAACGATAGCATACAAGACATGTTGAAATAATAAAAGAACTCTGAAAAAAACGTTCGACAATTACGATACTCCTTAATGTGATATTTGAGCGCAGCTCGATACGTATTTGCATTTCACGATATATTGAGGCAAAGAATTTGAGACCGAAATCACCACACCGACTGGTAGTGGGCCAGTGCCGTCAGCGCCTTCGCAGAGGGAGGAGCAGTACGGGAACGGTGGCATGGTGAGAGGCATCGGAGCCAGCTGGGGAAGAAGACGACGACGAACGCGCGAGCAGTAGCACGAGCGCGTTCACGCGGTTACGCCAAGGTACGCCGACGCTCAATCCAGGAAGGGGCGCCTAGAGATGAAAGCGGCTGATAAAAACATTGAAAATTTCGGGAAATAAGCTTTTTCTTTTATTTTTTTCAAGCAGTATAAAATTTAAAAGAAAGAAAAAGCGGAGCTTAGCCGCAGAATACTGTTGCGATGAAACTCATTGCGACGTATCTAAAGGTTTGGTGAAAATAATGAGTTTGGGAGTCTGCGAAGCACCTGGATCCATCCACGTGGTGGCAAGCACTTTGCCTCAACCAACTCTTGAGCTCCCTCGCCTGCCGGGTACTGCAGGTTCCCCCTTCTTCTGCGGCATGTGAAAGAAACTGGTCCGATTTTGGAAATGTGAACAAAAAGCTACACAACAGGCTCGCAGGGGATCGCGTGCGAAAACTTGTGAGCGTGCACTCGAACATGGATGTCTGGAAGGCTTCGTCCGCTGCACAGCGAAGCGTTGACGCGTCAAGCGGAAGTGAATCGGACACAGGGTGATACAAATATCGGTCTTGGCGCTTTGATGTGAAATCAATGCCTTGACGTGGAATCGTGCCTAGATTTTGAACCCGGAAGCTCTGCTGGGACTTTTGTGATGCAATAACGCAACAATTATATTCTTTCCAGTCTTAGAGAAATAAATGTACCGGCTTTTGAAAGCTCTGTGGGCAATTCTCCTTTTTCAATTTTTCTGGAAAAAAAAACCCCGAAATAAACCAGTTTTTTTCACGCCCCTCAAAATTTCGTGAAATTTTACATCTCTAGCGGCGCCTAAGAGTTGCGCTCTAAAGTTGGAACATTACACAATGCACATTGAAAAATCCTGTAAAGGAAGTCATCAGGATTCACCAGGCAAGCAGTTCCTGAGTTGAATGGTTCATTGGAAGAAAGAACTGTACTTAAATAAATTAGAGCAAGAGTCAAAATACGAAATAATAAATTTTTGAGTGTTTCTTGTTACTAACATCCTTGCATGTGATAGGTAGTTATTTGGTAATTGCATGTGGTAGGTAATTATTTGGTAAATCGTATTGGTCTGAGTTAACCAAGATGAACAAAGTTTCTACTCGGCCCCACTCGGAAAACGGGGTGTTTTCTAATGAAGCTAGGTGGGAAGTAGGCGAGAAACTCCGGTCATAACGGTAACAAATAAAATGAATACCTTTTTTTGCGAGCTGATCCTACTTTGCAGACGTCGGATGTGGTGTATGAATTCTATATCGTAGAACAATCCCCTAATTAATACCTATCTTATCGGTGTTTTATATGTCAAGAGCTTTCTCTGTGGTGGAGCTACTCGAAGATTACGTTGCAGGTAAAAACTCTTTAGAGAACCTTGTTACCTTTAAGTTGTATGTGTTTATCCGAGGGCACACTAATGGTGAAATGAAGACAAAGGTACATGAGCTCTGCTAGATGCTGCAAGGAAGTAGTTACATGACAGCGGTGAAGCAGAGAAGGAGATGGACTTTTTCCGATGAACATAACAAATACTCTATTAAATTTCATTTTCATTTGCCACATTTCACACCCTCTGCAACATCTCTAAAAATAGTTGTTAAGAATATTGTGGCCATCAGGCGATGTAATTGCGTTATATGAAACACGCTCGTAAGCATATAGACGCATCATTGTGCAAACTGCAAGAGGCCGGCAATTTCCACACAACAAGAAAAGAAGAGGCCCGAGTGCCAAACCTTCCGGTACACCTGCTCACACATGTACCATTCTAGAATTCGAAAGCAAAGAGCACCAAGAACGGGACTAAAGAGAAAGACAACAAATGTTTAGTCTCCTTCTTATGACTGCTTTCGACGTTTTGTACCAACTAGCTCACCAACGCGCGTTATTACTATAGAATTGGATGATTTGAAACAAACATATTCGGAGTCGTTCGAAATCAAGCTAGTTAGTTATCCAGTTAACGTGGTTAGGGTTGTTCAGTGTTAGGCTCAGTTCGTGCAGAAATTTCAAGTGTGCGACAATGTCAAATGCTTTAGAAAAATAAATGAGTATTGCATCAGTCAGATTACTTATGTCAACAAGATTACCGATGATATTAAGGGAAAGAACTATTAGCAGGTTGATGGTACTATATCCTCGACGGAAACCATGCTGAGTATCAGACAGAATATAGCTAGATTCTAGAAATTATATAATATGCTTACAGATAACATGCTCTAATAATTTGCATGAATGTGGTTGTGGTGAAGTGCCTAGCGACGCATCGAAAACTACAACGAAGCCCGTTAAAAATATGGAAGCACATGCACGAAGCTGGCACCACGCCGGCTTCGTGGGACACCAGCCAAACTGACAGTGCGCTGTGGTAGACGGTCGGAATGTTTTGTAGGGACGCTTAGTCTCGCTTGCCTCCATGCCCTGTTTCCGTGTACTTGTAGTTTTTATGTTTGATTATATGTTTGTGTGTTGTGGTTGTTGCCGTTCCTTCCTTACTACCCTCGGAGGTGTCTGACTCTCGTAATCAAGCCTGCTCTCCGAACCGCATCGTACTAGTGGTGTAAGAGATGTAGGTCTGTCGTTTAAAAAAGATTGCCAGCTTGCAGATTTATGCAAGTGTAGGACCAGGCTATTTTCCATGCAGTTGATAATGACTTCTGAAATAGGTATAGCCGTGAGGTATTGGCTGGTCCAGAGAGATAGCAAAAAATAAATGCAGGGAGAATGGTGTCAGTTCTAGAGCACTTTTTAGAATTTTAAGTATAGGTTTAAGTTTAGCACACCTTCGCAGGAGGAAACAATTAATTGCATAATGTGTGTCACTACCTGAATTGGAATAATTTGAAGGTTATACGTAAGGAATAGTTTCTGCACCACTAATTGTTTCATCTTTAATTAAAAGTGAATTAGTAGTGAGCCCATTAGGTAAAATAGACGGCTAGAAACTTTGAGGGTTCTTAAGCCTGGTGATGTAACCTGGAAGTAAAAGTCCTTAGCCGCATTGGTTTTGGGGCAAAGCTCCTCCTCCGTAGAATAAAACTAGTCATCGCTGAGAATTACTATTATGCTTCGAGCGCCGTGACCTGCGGAGAAACCTCTGTCAACGCAAAACATTTCCGGTTATCCAAGAAACATTCTTCTTTTTGGTTTTTAGAGAGACGGTAGCTTCAATAGTATTAAACGTTCTCAAAATGACTCAAAAATGTATTTCTTCACGCGAAGAGAAGGAAGACAGATCAGCCCGTGGTAATAAATGGACACAGTCGCCTACATTGTTCCTCGCGAAGTCAAAGCTGACTTATGAAAAGAAAAATGTGAACGGACAATAGGCGACACCCCTTGAAGCTTAGCTGAGAAAATGCGCGAGCTATGATTTTGCAAGACATATAGAAGATTGCAGATTGCATTCATGCCCGTTGCCTCAAAAGAGAGAGCCCAGAACCATTCTCTTATTACTTCTTTTTTCTTGAAGAGCTCTGTCGCAGTCAGATATGGTTTGTCTGACTTTTAATTGAGCGCCATATCTCCTGCGACATCATTGCCATTTCGCGTTAACTTTGCTTGAAATGGACCCTTCGTCAACGTCGCTTGGTACCCTTCACGATGGTTCAGTGACCATGGCACTCTGCTATAGAGAAAGAGGTCGCCGGTTCAATTTTCTGCCGTCTTCTGATGAAGGTGGTGTAAAAAAAAAAATGTTCGCGTATCCGTACACTCGTTGCACGTTAAAGTGCCCCAGATGGTCAAAGTTAAACCACAGCCCTCCAGTATGAAAAATGGAAATAAGCATTTACCTCCTCGACTCAATCTCTTAAGCCTCATCAATCAATCAACAAATCAGTCAATCATGTCACTTGGTCGTATTTTACTTCAAAATTGATGTCGTGCCCTTCTAGGAACACAACTCTGCCACCAGGGAAACTCTGTCCAGTTCTTTGGACACATTTCACTATCGCTGTTCACAGCAAAGTACGCATCAGTTGTAACAACCTATACGCCTTCATTACATTAGAGGGCCTAACGTAGATTTAACATATGAAATGTCAAGCTGGATGTTATGGGTTTCAGCATACAGGACATTCCGCAATTTCACCAAATTCTTCGCAAGTTGAAGCACGTCTGGGCCTGTATGCATATGAAGCTCTTGCGTTAGAATGGTCCCTAAGAACTTCTACAGGCCGATCTTGATGCCGGACATATTATTAGCGAAGCGGTCGGACAATGGCAAAGAGAACTTACAAACGAAAAGCTTTGTGAATTGGGCTCCATTATCCGCAAAGAAGGGTACGAAGTTCAGAAGAATTTTACCGCGAAGCTGTATACCTCTACCGTCCAAGGAAATTTTCGTGTCGTTGGCGTGGTAAGCAAAAAAACTCCCCATACGTGGGCCGATCCCGGAGATACTGCAATGCCGGCCCGACCCGCGGCGGAGGTGAAGCAGGCGTTAAGCACTACCCATACGTGGGCCGATCCCGAAGATAGTGCAATACCAGGCCGACCCGCGGCGGAAGTGAAGTAGGCGTTAAGCACTCCCCATACGTGGGCCTATCACGAAGATAGTGCAATGTCGGGCCGACCTGCGGCGGAGGTGAAGCAGGCGTTAAGCACTCCCCATCCGTGGGCCGATCCCGAAGATACTGCAATGCCGGGCAGACCCACAGTGGAGGTGAAGCAGGCCTTAAGCACTCCCCATACGTGGGCCGATCCCGAAGATAGTACAATGCCGGGCAGACTCGCGGCGGAGGTGAAGGAGGCGTTAAGCACTCCTCATACGTGGGCCAATCCCGAAGATAGTGCAATGCCGGGCCGACCCGCGGCGGAGGCGCAATTCGCCATTAAGGGGCCCACATACACAGCTTCGCTGGTCAGCCTTCTTCACAGAGTGGAAGGGAACTGAGGTTTTTTATTTAATAATACGTGTCGGTGCATCAACGCGATAATTCTGATGGCACTCGTCTCTTAGCACCTGAGACCCCAGGAAAAGCTGCGGTAGCGTACTGTGGTAGCGTATTGCTGCACTGTATGGACCACACATTGTATAATCCGCTGCGTTAACACACTTTTGCTTCGCAAGTTTTGCATCTGAACCTGAACGAACACCATGTAACCACGCATTCATGTGCTTGAGGCAACAACAGCTTGTTGAGAGCATCGTGATAAATACGTGGGATAAATTCTTCGCATGCTCTCGTAACGTGCAAGGTCACCTTTGGCTGGCCCACCGGACAGCAGAGACATCCGCGTATTCGTGGGTACGCAGTCTGAGAAACGCCGACAAAAGCCGCGGTCGCGGCTTGTTAACGCTTCGGGCGCTCATTGCGTCGTTGAATAGTGGACAGCGCGGAAGGGACGAACAAGGGTGCGCTCCATGCGCGCCTTTTCTAAGGGGGCCACCGCAGCAGCATTTTTGATTCACAGTGGGGGTTAGAGGGGGGAGGGGGCACCCACTTCGAAGCCCGGGCAGCAGACCATTACCCGCAAGCTGGTTCCGCGTGGGAGGCTCACCATGACGCGTTTTTCGCTGGCCTCGGCGTTTTGCTGCTGCAGCCTGCTCCCCGAAGCTGCCAAAGGAGGACGTCGGGTGCCCCTTCGAAGAAACTCTGCTTACGTGTCGGGTTTTTGGCCCTGTCCTCGATGTTTGTTTTTCTCGTGACCAAGCTGTTTTGAGGGCTTGTGTCAAAGTGGAAACCGTAAACGTCGTTTGGGGAAAGCTGGTTTTACAACCTGGAGCGTGTGCAGATGTTCGCGCCGTTTCCCACGCCGCTCCTCCGAGTCGCGCTCGAGAATACAAGACGAGCTACCCCTGTTCCAGGTTCGGACAAAACTAGGAGGCGGTGTATACGCCTGAGGACGACTGCTTTTGTGGTGTCCCCTTTTTTTGTTCGTTCTTTTATCGCTCTTATTTACTTAGCTCTTCTTGTTCCACTTGTGCGTTTTGATTCGTACATTTGCACATCAGAAAAAATAAAAAAATAAAAATGAGGGAACTCGCGTCTCACGTCTTATTGCAAAACCACCAATGATAGAAGATACCACAAACTCCTGTTGCACAAGCCTCGGTCTCTAAGCGTTCAAACTACAAACCTTGAAAACACGAAAGCTTTTTTTTTCGTATTTTTTTTTTACGAGAAGCTTGTCCTCGCACCTATGACAGCGTTACTTTATTTAGAATAAGCACGTGCTTCTCAAACTGCTTTCAAGAATTTTTGGGCTTCTCACAGAGATGCCCAAGCTAACAACAGACAGCATATTCGAATAAAGGCTTTCATTTTGTCAGGTATGTTAAAGTACAATTTAGAGATCATGCGTACTTTTTCATCTTCATAGTACCAATATAGATATACATAGACTTGCGATGACCCTTGCGGAGCATCGGGCCGTGAGTAAATACTTACGCTTCTTACAGTCGTGGTGGATGCAAGAAAGCATGCAAGAAAGGATGTGAAGAAAGCAGTAAATGATAGAAAGCTGGAAATTGTTTTTGCAAGCCCCACGTGATATCGAGGTAATAGAGAGTCTCGATGAGCTCCTAACTCTCGGCTCGGTGCCTTCTCGTGCGGCCGAGCTTCCCACTCGAGTTCTCCGCATAGCCCGGGGTGTTTCGATGACAGCCACTGTACCGGCCGAAAACGTAAGAGTTGATACGTGATCAAGAACTCCCGCGGGGAGTCTACACGGTGCGCTGCGCGGTCGCCTTTCTCTCTCTTTATTTGCGTGTGTGTTGTTCCTTTGCTTTTCTCCGAGCGCGACCTGAACAAGCCCCGTCTCTGGGCCTTGTTCCCGAAAATTTGTCCCTTCGTCTTCGTCGTTCTGCCCATGACGATGGCGAGCGCCGCGGATCAGGCAGCCCGGCTCCCCCTGCTGCCGAGCGGAGCGCCCGTCTCGCCGCGACTTCCAATTATTCGTGAATCGCATTTTATTTTCGCGTCTTTTTAATTCCCTCCGGGATCCTCCAACCACTTCCTCCCGCACACCACGTCGTCTCCCGGCTAACAGGGACCAAGCCTCAAGTGGCTTCCGGGAGAAATTTCATACACACTGCCCGTGGAGACTGGCTCAACGTGCGTGCGTGCGTGCACGCGCATGCACGCAAATACAGAGAATAGCCAGGAACAATATAAATCGCCGGCCGCGCGCCCGGGGCTGAAGCAAGTAGCAGTAGGGGGAGGGCCCATATGTCTCTGTTCTCTTTCTCCGCTCTAATTTTTCCTCTCGATCCTCTCTCGCGGGCTGCTGACTCGCCCGTTCCCGCTACTTATAGTTGTGCCCGCGCGGTGAAGGGAGGTACGAAGTACGGCGCGCCTGATGCATTTTTCAGTGCTCTTTGCCGTGGCCGGACTCTTAAGAAACGACCGACGGACCTGCGTGGGGCTGCCGCTCTTGTAGAGACAAGAGCGGCAGCCATACTCTTTACGGACTCTTAATGTGGCCCACTTTTATTATAGGCCGAAGCGTTTCAACATGCAAACGTTCGCTTCAAATTAGATGTACGCCGAACGCATAGCAGGTGGTATGAGCTCCGTCCGCGACGGCTGCTGGCGTGCGTTCGCGCACTGCGAGGCCCGCAAGACTGCTGACTTCGCTACGCACCACCTGTCATGGAAGATTAGTATGCGCCGAACCTCGACCGCTTTCTTACCGTAATTCAATTTCGCCACGCTCCCATCTTCTCTCCACGGCCGCCGCCGCCGCCATCACGAGTGTTTGGCTCGTCTGCGAGACGCGCAAAATCCATCGCGTCTGTGCCCGAACACGTTGTTTACTTAATGAAATCCCGTTTGGTGATTGACTCAAAAATCATTGCTCTTCGTGCACATTTGCGTTTGTACTCGCGCAGGCACTCACTCAGGAAGAACTTAGCTCACATATTTATTCTGCTTATACTAGAATGCTTTGTACTACGTTTTCTTTTCATTTTTTTTTTCTTTTGTCACACTTTCTAGCTTCAAAAGCAGCAACATTTTAGGTGACAAGTGCAATGAGTATATTAGTTGGCGCGTAGTGGTAACACATCTTTTTTACGTCTTGGTGGTTGACACGACGGCTAAAATATTCAGATTCGAGTAAAAGGGGATAAAATTAGTTATATTACGAAAGAAAGAGAGACGCTTCTAGTCATAAATAAATCGAAAATTTAGGATTAATTTTGAGAGCTTCACGAGCAACAACATAATCTGTAGAAAGAAAACCTGGGACGAGAGTTCCATTGAAATCTTCGCAATAAGATTGTGCTGAAGTATGGATGACTCGAACTGATGCAATCGTTGTCTCCATTTTGAACAGCAGCAAGCAAGATCCAAAGCATGCGACTTCGCCTAAGCAGCGGTTGTCTGCAGAAACGCTGCGGCATCAGTTAAATATTCTTGGATGTGGTGTCCATGACACTGCGTGTGTCCCTCATGTTGGTGGTTTCGACATCCACTTTCAACTCATTAGTATATGGACTAGCACTTTCTCTTCATGTGCAGCTTTTTGTGGTGGTAAGCGTGCGCTCAAAACGACAACGAAAATGCCCTGAGAGAAGCATGGGTACGAGCCATGTTTTGAGGCAACAGCAGCACTGCGGACTGAATTTGGAGGGGATGTTGTCCATGTGGAGGAATGCGTTCGTGGGGTTAAGTTAGAAAATTAGCAAAAAAACTGCTAATTGTGATTTGGAACTCCACGGGGATTTTAACGGTTAACAGTTTCAGAGTTCTTGCGCCTTTCAAAATGAAAATAGGCAGAATAGAAGCATCTTTTTCGAGAAATGTGTTCTAAGACGTTCGATATTATAAGTGCCTTGCATTTTTCGAGGAAAAAGAATACATCAGAAATAGCAAGTTTGTACTAATTGCGGTTCTTCTCGCCGCTAGACGAGTTAATATATCTTTTGCCGTTTCTACACTAAAAGGCCTAATAAATATAAAACTTCATTTTAATAAAGCCTGCGTTGGCGAAAAGACGCTGTAGAATTTTTTAGTGTGGTATATTTATTGAAGGCGCCGCGCATAATTTACAAATTGGTGTCGCGGAGCCTTCGAAACGAGCCGGCGAGAAGTGCAGCAAATTCTAGAACTGTTTTCGTTAAGTAACCGGTTCAAAATTTCTGCTTGAAACTACGTCCGCATGGGCACGACTCTCTATATGCTTAGAAACCTTCATTAGGCGTGCCTTTAAGTGTTCCATGGTGTTAATTGGAGAACCTAAATTGTAAGCGGCGCAACGTTCAACGCTGGCTGGCGCGGCATCTGCGGCTGCGCGCATGGCGCGTGCGCGGGGGCATTGAAGAAAAGTTTCATAATGCAAAAAAAAAAAGAAAAAAAAGCAGTCAAGAAAAAAAGACAGCGCAAAAAACACGAAAAACGAGGGTACATGGAAGCAGAGCTGACTATGCCAACTCGGCTTTGCATTCTGCATCAGTGAGCAGGAGGAGACACGAGGTATGCGAAAGTTTCGCAGAAACCGGAAACGGGCTCGTTGCTAGAAAAACAGCCCGAAGTTGTAACAAGCAGCGCCAGACGCAGCGGCTACTTTGTCTTGAACTCTGCTTCGCTGGAATTTGGGTTGTGATTCTTCAGGACCTCACGCTGAGATCCCACCCACGGAAGAGGAAATTCGCTTCTCAACCTCGAATGCCAGGCTATACGTCCTTACCGCCCCCCTTCCCGCCCCCCCATCCCCTCTAGGTATTCAATCCACCCAAACCACCACTTCTTCTTCTGCGCACGCTATCTAATAAAGTGTCTACCTCCCAGCGCTTTAGCGCCGGCGAAATCAAAATGACGCTTCGCGTCACCCCGTGCATTCTATTATATGCAGAGCGGAAATGAAGTGCACCCCACTTTAAAAACGATGTGCTGTTTTGGAAGGGTCCAGACATAATTTTGAAAGATAGGTGCATGCAGCGCAGTGGCAGAACCGAGGAAGCACACTTATGATTGCTTCCATCGTCAGTATATCTATCGCATGCTGCCTGTTGTCACTATCAAACGAATGCATGCGTTTTGCACAAACCTGCACACAAGCACATACAGGTAGGTACGCTCGCTCACGTACACTTATAAACAGGCCTATTCCTCTGAACAGACACGCACGTGTAGAAAGAGAAAGTAATATAACTCATAGAAAGCAAAAATCTTATTTTGTTCCATGCACATCTGTGACTCCAATTATACGGATCACGAGTTCCACGAAGAGTGCCAATTTCTTCGACGCGCAAGTCCACAATACGATATTAACGCTGTAGTGAGGTGTTTCCACACCGAATTTTCGTCTCGCTCCTGAACTCTAAGCTTCATGCATAGGCCACGAAGCAATTTCGAAGGCTCAGGTTGCAGCTCGGCCTCCTCCTCATAGAATTTGTCGAGGGATCAAATGCATGAATAATAACTGCATTGCCATTGCCAAAGATACTGCAAACGAATTTTTGAACGCTACGCACTGTGAAGACATATGTATTTTTTCATAACAGAATGTACTCGTATGCTCCAAAAATTGTGCCAGAAATAACTGATATCAGTGCTTCCATGTTTTCGTCTGTTTCATAAGTAAAGAAGATATCACTCGAACTGTAGAACTACATCAATTCGAAGCCAGCAAAGCAATGCATGCCACTGAAATGAAAAAGGTAAATGCCATGAAATGAGCAAGTGGAGGACCAACATTTTAATGCAACTTAATGAAACATTGTCATTCACTAACCTTGTTTACATTTTTGTACATATGCAACGGCCAGGGAAAAATTTAAGTGACACTGTCCTTCGTTCCAATGTATTGCGCAGGCGCAGTTGTCACCGGTTGGGCAATGTGAGTAATTGCACTGAAATTATAGTCGCTACAGAGAGCACATATAGAAAGCAGGAGTTCTGCAAAATATAAATTAGAAATGCGAAGATACAGCGGAATATACAAATGCGAAACTCCACCTTGAAAAATGGGCAAAAAATTGTCACTAGAAACAAAGTTCACTACATGTATACACAGAACCTCGCAACAAGATATTTAAATATGCGTATAAGTCTCCAATAAATCTGCGTATCTAAGCAAAAGTCACCGTATATAATGCATCAAACAAGGGAAATAAACATGTTGCGCAATCACAGGTTCACAGATCACAGAATCTTAAGCCCCCCCCCCCCCCCCACTCTCCCCGATGCGTCGCCCGTGACGGAAGGCGGCGCGCTTCACAAGACTGAGCCACCGTCGTCGTCTCACCCATGCCCCACGCCCCTCCTACGCTTTCACTTGCACATAGAGCATGCGGCTCGCGCTGACGATGTTATCGCCCTCGGACTTTATACGGAACATGACGGCGACGGCAGGAATGCGCATGGTGTGTCCATATAATTGACGTTGCAATAATATAATAAGAATATCTGGCAACTGTAGAATCCCGTGGCCCATTACATTCCGCAAAAGAAGAAGTAACAAAATCGAACTTCTACCGTGCGACAATTCGCTGCGCCACAACAATGTCTTTTTTTTTTTTGTTGTAGGGCGGGGCACCCAAATAAAAAAAACGCAAAGTAAAGCGTGTTGGCAACAGTCGAATGCCTACTTTGTGCATCTAATGTGGCTGCCTAAAGAATATCGAAGAAAACGTGAGACAATTGGTCCACAAAGAACCTACGCATACTGCTCGGTATACGCATACGCATACTGCCCGAAGAGGTTGCGATAACATCGAAGTAAAGGTGATGCCCTCAAGCAAACGCGTTGCAATCCGTTGAGTCCCCACAGTGATAGCGGCGAGCGACCATTGGTACTTCTCGTCTGCTAGCCAGAAAGCGTCCAAAACTCTGCCAGGCCAAAATCCTCTGGACCAGAGAAAAACACGCACCGAAGTGCGCCGCGCGGTGGTCGGAGTAACACAAGAAATACGCATGCTGACTGGTTCTGGCAGCCCGCGGGTAGTGAGAACAAGAAAATTGAAGAGGCTGTAAGAGCGGGCGTGAAATAAGTGGTAGCTGGCCCATGCCGTCGTCCGACTCATTCACGCTAAGGACGTTGTTGAAGGGAGGGACTTGTTCGCATCGTTAACGAGGAATATGGGATATATTTACAATATCTACATGAATGGTGGAGAACGTTACATTGCATCAGTCTAGCATGACTGAAAAAGAAAGCACACCGAACAGCCGGAAACGGCTGCTTAAAAACACTCTGTCCTCCCTAGATCCCTAGGTGAGGGAAAACTGCCATTCAATCTTCGTGCAATGGGAGCGTCCAAAGTCATCGTAGTCGACCCGCCTTTGAGAGGGAGGGTTCACACACTCACTTCCGCACTTTGGTTTCCCTGAACACACCGAGGTGAGAGGGTTCTCGTAGACAGGGTTTAATGCGCTTGACCCAAGCAGGCGCCTCTTCATTTCAGAGCTTACCCCGCAGTTAGACGCCGCGTCTGTCCATTGACTGTGGTGATTTCTGGGGCCCATGAGAAAGCACCGCAAAACACCCTTTTCCAGGAGTTCCTTTGCTCCAAGTAGACCGTGAACGCGACAGTGAATCAACAAATAATAATTGGTCCGCTGAACGGCTAGCCTTGCCGGCGCCGCTGGGCTGTACGAGGAGACGCAATGTTGGCTTTACAAAGGGACTCGTCGCAGCGGGCCGAGAAGGGTTCCAAGGTCGCTTCTCCGAAGATCGCCACCCCCGCAGCAGGAGCGGGCTGGGAAAATATTGCAGGTCGGTACCCCTGCAGGCCGATCGTAACAAGGCTCAATGTGTCATTGCGAATAAAAGTCAAAGTAGAAAAAAGAAATAAGAACGTTGTTAACTTTGCTGGCTTCAGTGTCTTGATATGGATGCGTTGGCGCAGGTGAAAAAAAATGTTGATATTCTTTTCTGTGACATGACGGCACAAATGAACCACCACAACGCTTTATCTCATCAGGCCTCGCTGCGTCTTTTGTCATCTTGTCTGATAATGTGTTGATTTGGCTTGTGTGGCGGTATGGTCCGATGTACGACTTTAGAAAAGTAAGTGCAGCTTTGGCGTCAAATATTTATGAGAACATCAGACTCACAAAGTTCCGGAATTGAAAACCTAAAGCACGACTTTGGAAATGTCAATGCACTTTGCACATAAAAAGTTTGAGAACTTTATGTCGACAAAGTTTCGGAATTAAAATCTATGTGCTTTGTAGATTCTGCGGACTCCGCGAGATGCCGCGACGAGCCCGCTCGCCATCAAAGCACCCTTGAAACTTTGTGCTCTGATGGGGCTCCTTGGCGTTATGTGACTCCAGGTGCATGGGCGTTGCCGCGAAATCCAGCCCTAGTTCGCAATGCGCGCTGAAATGTCTTTTCGAGCGTGAAAAAGACATTCTAGACAAAATCCAGAATGATTTCCGGCGCCGGGGGTTGTTTTGGTCGGCGGTGCATGACAGCACGAAAAAATTTTGGAGGGGGGGAAGCTGAAGCCCTATAAGCCCCCCCCCCCCATCCCCAACCCAGGACTACGCCCCTGGTGGAGAAAGAAGTGAACAGAATGGGACCAGCGCGTACATAGAGCGAGTAGCGTTGAGCTTTATACGGAAGGGAAGAATTCAGCAATACGATGTGTCGCTAACTTGCACCGATGCTAATCGTGTTAACGTCGACAATCATCGCGAGATAGTTCCTGTCAGAATTGTTTTTATTGCTTTTTTTCTGGCTTTAGAATGATGATGGGCAACCATCTAGCGCACGAATATCTGATGACTGATACATCAGCTGTGCGCGCTGACCAGTTCACCAGCTCCCTCTCCCGCAGGCCGCCACCCACCCACGGCTACATTCGGCCTGCGCTCATGACAGCTGTTGGCGTTAAAAGAGAACTGCATGAAAACCCTTCAGCATCGCAGTGAACACCAACAGCAGTCTATGCACACTAGTCATACCAATGCCTAATTTCGTCTTCATATTCATAAGCGTATAACAATTCAATTAAAGCCATTGCGCTTCCCTTCTTTTTTCTTTGATTTATTTTATTTTTATAATTTTTTTCCATGGTATGCTCAAAATTTTGCCGCAACTCGAGCAGCCAAATTTCAGCTACTGGCTTTCAGCCCTCTCTGTCATGCAAGACGCTGGATGGATGGATGGATGTTATGAGTGTCCCTTTTGAAACGGTGCGGTGGGTTGCGTCACCAAGCTGTTGTTATTATTCTACCTAATATCCTACCCAAGTTTTAAGAAAATTAAAAAAGCACGATGAATTTTCAGAACCAAATTTTCTGGCCTCCTATTGTGAACTTTGTTTTTGTAGGTCTCAGTTTTTGTCGTTTCCCTACTTTTCTTCCACCAATCTTCCAATCGCCTCTTACTAATCTCTAGTGCGGACATGTTTACTTTCCCCCTGCTCTCGCTGAGCCCAAGGGCTTCAAGGAGGCCAGTGGTGCCTAAATCGACCGCTGGGCAGATGTCTTCACATTCTAATAAAACTTGCTCCATCGTTTCCCTAGCTTTACCGCAGCAAGCACATGCGTCTTCTTCCTTCTAATATCTCGCTTTATAAGTGCGTGTTCTAATGCATACTGATCTCGTATCGAAAAGTAATGAGCTTCCTCTTGAGTTAAAATAAATTGTTTCTTTGCCGATTTCATTTTTTCCTCTTAAGTAGTTACTCATGCCAGGTTTCTTTTCCATTGCCGCCTCCCATGAGGATATCTCAGCCTCTCTGACTTTCCGCTTGACGTTCTTTTTTGCTGTGTTCTTCACCCTACAGGCCGCGTACTTGCTGGTAAGCTTCCTAGTTTTTTTCCTCCACTGTGAATCAATGTTCTTGCTGTACAAATACCTCAACACTCTTCCAGCCCAATTACTTTCTTCCATATTCCTCAGTCGTTCTTCATAATCAACTTTACTGTGAGCTTCCCTCACTTCAAAATTTGTCCAGTCCATTTCAACCTGCACAGCTTCGTTTGTAGTCGCCCCGTGAGCGTCCAATGCGAGGCGTCCCACTGACCTTTGGTTGCCATCGAGTCCTTATTGTACCCCTGATTTCAAGCAAATAACCGTATTTCCAAAAGTAAGTCCTGGAACCATTGCACCTTTCCGCATACCCTGGTGCACCTCGTACCTATTGTATCCCCATAGCGCTCTGTGCTTCATTATGGCTGCATTTCTCTTCCCCTTTACTGTTATTGTTTTTTCCTGCGTTTCGATATATCTATTGCCTTGGTTTATCCATATACCAACGTCGACGTACCCAAGTTCAATGCGACACATGGGGGTTAGAAATAGAACCAGGCGGACGAAATCGGGGTACTCCTTTTCGACCGTGAGAATACGGTGGGTACTCATACCTCTGCTCTGAAAATTCTGATTAAAGGTACCATTAGCGAGCGCGGGGAAGGATGGATACAGTGGAACTCATATAATGAACCCAGATAAAGCAAGTTATTCTCCGCATCGAATGCGCCAAGTTTATTGACCGATACTCATAAGATAGAAGTTCATGGGAAGGTGGGGGTTTGAAGGGATGAGCAGTGGTCAAACAATGAATGCCGGTTATGATATTGAAGCTGCGCACTTTCATCTGACAAGTACACGCACACATAGAAAGGACACACAAAGGCGCTGAAGTGTAACTGTGTATATGTCCTTTCCATGTATGTGTGTACGTGTCAGATGTAAGTGTGTTGCTTACATATCTTGGCTCACTAACCAGCCCGTGAGTATCTATTAAGGAATGTCGGCTGTATTCCTTGCTGGATCCCTGCTCATCACTTTGACTGATACTCGTGTAATCCCTAACGAGTTGTACATTGCAGATACCGTACTTGGGGCGTCCCTACAAAGTGTGCACGCTGCGAACGCAGCGTTCAGGAGAATTATTTCTGTTGTTTTTTATGTGTTTTCTTTTTTCAAGCATGCGTGCGAAAACGTTCAGAGCCGTGCCAGAAGTGAATTAAATGCGTATCAAAACGACACGCTATCGAGTAACTTAGACGTGTGTTGCTGTGTTGCTTATGCTGCTGCAAAAGTCAGGCGGTTTGAGCATAGTTTTGTGCGCCTAAATTATGCTTAGCTTGTTTTTCAATTAGTATATTTCTTCCTTGACTCTTCTGTCAACTGAAGACAACAAATCTGTATATAACAAACGGACCAAGAAAGTTAAGTATCTTATAGCGGGACATCGGTACATCGAATTACCTGAGATTTCGAACACTGTTGTTGCGCAGAAGCCTGTTCGTTACAACCGAGTTCGACTGTACATCGTTGCATGGTTATTTGATTCGTCTTTTAACCGGCCTT
This sequence comes from Dermacentor andersoni, assembly GCF_023375885.2. Classification (NCBI taxonomy): domain Eukaryota; kingdom Metazoa; phylum Arthropoda; class Arachnida; order Ixodida; family Ixodidae; genus Dermacentor; species Dermacentor andersoni. Next base: position 102,631,340 of record NC_092814.1, read on the forward strand.
TATTTTCTAGTTACAAAATTTGTTTGGCCTTTTGTCTTTGGCTTGACAATGCCAGTGCTTGTCACATGTGCGCTCGCATGTAACAGCTGCGAGTGTACGTATGCTGCAAGTATGCACCCACAGACGTAAGCGTTTCGTAAGAAGTGAATTCAGAACTCAGGCACGTTTTCATCGTTTCGTCAAAGCGGTGACCTCCGGTAGGAGCGCGGCTACCTCGAACCAGCACACTTTAAGTGAGGCACAGGCTTAACGAGAGCATCGTGTGGAGGACGAGGACCACCTGCGTCGTGTGTGTCGTTGGTTTAAGTTGCGATTATGTTTTTTTACTAGGCGTTGCCTCGATATCGTTTGTACCGTGATAATTTGTATTCATTCAAAATTTTTGTTACGTTTACGTACGCATTAGCAATTCATGCCATTGTGTCACGCACACTCTCCTTTCTGCCCTGGTTTGTTTATCTTTTCGACAGTATGCGGCAGTGGCAATAGTTGCACAACGAAAGACTCACGTGTTGTAAGCACCGGGTTCATGTCATTCATCGCCTCCCTGCGGTGAAATACGCACTTCTTTTGCAGGCCGAAGACCTGCTGGATTACAACGAGTCACCTACAAAAACGAATCAACAAGAGGCCCGTCTTGTTTTGTTTTGCTTTGCTTTTTATTCTGTTCCTTTTATTTTTGTTTATGTTTTGCTTTAGGCATCTTTTATGCATGAGCTGTGTCGCAGTTGTAAAGCAGAACACTTTGGGGCTGCAGTGCTTGCACTCAGTTCAAAGAAGAAGAAAAAAGAACGAAAGAGTGTCACGCGAACGGCCCTGAGATCGTTCAAAATAAGTCTGTCACCGGCCCCGCGCATAGCAACCAGCTTCCGGAAATGCAGGTGCGAGGACTTAAAGGTTCGCTGTGTACAAAGAATGTTCCCAAGATTGATTTCATATCCATGGGCATCCATCTACGTCCAGAGCTTCGATCTAGCAGAAAACGCCATTGACTCTCGTCAGTACAAAGATTGTTATGTGCTACGGGCTTGCGGAATGCTTTGCGCATTATACAACATTTCAGGCACACGCGGTGTTCTCGGGGGCTCTTAAAATCCTCAAGAAATAAGAAAGGGGCGGTGCCTTGAGAACCCTGCCGTCGTAGCAATTGAAATATTGCGAAGAGATGGAATTGGCTTGTCTGAATGGCCCCTCGCACGTCTGCGACGCGTTACGCAAACCGGTCAACGCAAAAGTGACAAATTTGACGCCGACCGCGGCGAAAAGCAATGGTTAGCGATGCAGCACGACCACTGACACACGCGTACCGGCACACGCGAACGCCCGTCTGACGAAACAATTTGGAGGACGCTTCAACTTTAAGAGTGGAACGCGATGGCATTCAAAGACCCCTAACTGTTTTTCATTCTTCCCGGCAACTGCAGCTTATGTAACCGCAACGTTTACCGGGAAACGCTGGCGGTGAACGCTATGCACGAAGGCAAGCTTTCTGGTAGAAACAAGGTCTCTTGCGTGGGTTGATCTCCTGTTACTGTTTCCCACTTTTAATATTTCAGTTTGAGAAAAGCTAACAAATGATATGCGCTGTCGGTATCTTTTTTTTTTTTTCATTACATTTGTTTGTGGCCTGCCGTTCTCAAAATTCCGAGGAATAACTTTGTAAAGAATTAGAGACAAGGTATGTGCAACTTTGGTGGTAGAATAGTGGTTGGGTATGGCGTGGTTCGGAATTTGGTTCGAAATCCTTTTTGTCGAACCGACGTCCGACGCTGTACGCCGGGCTCGGGACGCGGGATGCCGCGCGCCGACTCCGGATTTTCTGCGACACGGGGCGCTTAACGCTATCGTGTTAAAATTGCCATTTGTCGTCAAAAGCATCACCGTGCTTTTGTTACGAAAAGGCGAGTACACTGGGCCCAAACGCGGAGCGGGGCAACTCTGATCACCGAGTGCTGCCTGTATGCCATACCGCATGAACCGCAAACAAGGCGAGTGTTCATTCCGAGCGATAAGTATTGGCTTCCTGATAGACACAGTGACCGAGGTAACCTGACATGTGACTGGTTTATAACGATGCCCAACTGCTGCTCTTCTGCGCTTTTAAAGTAGGCCGTATATATATGCACGCATTGGCGGAGCACGCACACGTGTGCCGCGCGTGCTCTTTTAGTTGCGTATACGCAAGCGAACTCGTCCATATTCTGCAAAGCTAAAAACACAATCCAGTAAACCAGCCATGGCTACGTTGAATAACATAGGGGAGAGGACGCTACCTTGCAGCACGCTTCTCGTGATTGCCCTCGAATTACTCAATAACGCATGCCTCTAACATCACTTGCATTGTTCAGCCACTGAGGAATGCATGTACAAATGGGAGAAGGTGCCCTGCCTGTTATTCCCATAGCCATAAGATGAGAAATAATTGAACATTGGAGCCTTGAAAGAAGTGTGCTGTACAGACCAAGTGTCAATATACCCCGACATCCGCATTTGGTTCTCTGGGTATCAACATAAGCGACTGGAAATGATAGACAAACGAGCTGTTCTCTATGCGCAAAGTCAGCTTTCATCGACCGTATTATCAATATCGAAAGAAAAGTCTCGGTTTACTACGCATGAAACCTCCCCCCCCCCCCCCCGCCCCCCAGAAAAAGAAAAAAAAACCGAACTGGCTTCATGGAGCTCTTTGTGATTGTATTGCTGTGTTTTCTCGCTAGGTAGACGTGGGTGGACGCTTCACAATCAGTGTCTAAGCCGACGTCACTGTAAAATGTCCTACGACTTTGCGGTGACAATTATTCCAACTGTTATCGCGTTACGTTTACTAAATAATAACGTCTTTTCGTAATCGACAGCGAGTATCGTCGAAATTTTTATTCCTCCTGAAAAAGCGACCAAAGAAACACTTTATGCTTCAAAGGACATTTATCGAGGAGGCAATGTGCCACACGCAAATTTTTGAGTGGTTAGAGTGGTTCCAAGAGGAGAAATGAGCATTGAATAACATTCTCACTTTGGCCGACTATCAACCAGTCGTACCTGCAAATTGTCGAAAAGGTCCGACGAGAAAAATATACGAGAGTCGTCGCTACACAAGTGACAAGATTTCAGAAGCTGCTCGCATGTCTTGAAGCTCTTGTGAAAATTATGGGGTTTTACGTGCCAAAACCACTTTCTGATTATGAGGCACAAGCTCTTGTGAGTTGATTTTGAAAGTGGAATTAGGCATGAGACCCGGTACTGCGATGTTTGCTCCCCGCTTACCCATTGAGTAGAAGCAAAATGAAACAGAGAACGATTGTTTGATGTCGTGCAAAGATTTGAAAATTCACGTCGAAAGTGACCCAGAGCTTCTTTCGAAGGTTATCATGGCGACGAAAGCTGGCGCTGTAGGTGTTTCTTTGAAACCTAGAATATATCGAGCCAGTTAAGGACGCATTCTTCACCAAGACTGAATAAAAAAAAATGTTTTTTTTTTTTTTTTTTTTTTTTTAATGCGACTACTGCGCTTGTGTGAAGACGATGATTATCGTTTCTTTTCATTTTGTTTTTTCCTCCTTCTTTGGCGCTTGTGGATTTGTGCAGTGTAAATTTGTTCGTCCTGGAGAGACTGTCAATCAACAATTTCACTTGGATGTATTAAGGCGATTGAGAAAGAATGTTTGAGGGAAAAGCACAGAGTTGTGGAATGCGGGTGACAGGTTTCTTCATCACAACAGCGCCGCAGCTTGCATTGGTTTGGCTATGGCTTGGTATTTAGCCCCTCGGGGATAGGCTGGCGTTCCTCACGCACCCTATTTATCGAACCGAGTTCTCTGTGATATGTTCTTCCTCTTAAAGAATGAAATTCAATAAAGTAATGAGATTTACCAGTGTGCATGAGGTGAAGACAACTTCCCAGGGGTCACTCAGCTTGAGGAGCTCCAGAGTTGCTTCGGAAAGGGTGAGAAAAGGTTTTACAACTGTATTGACTCCGTTCTAGATTGTATTGGAGAGAACTAAGTACTTTTGTCCTTAATTAACTTTTTTGAGGGGGAGGGGGGTTTACAACTGTATTGACTCCGTTCTATATTTTATTGGAGAGAACTAAGTACTTTTTGTCCTTAATTAATTTTTTTGAGGGGGGGGGGGGGGGGGGACACAGTTTGTGGTTTTTGGAGGGAAGCGGTGGGAAGGGGGCGTGGGGGTCCTCTTTATATGTTATTTTCCTGCTTGTGGCGCCGGATAACACGGATGACGACGTCTATTGGAGATACGGTAATTTGACAAACTACATACGTGCGGTTCCTTTGGGTCACGCTGGACTCCAGGATGAATCGGCGGCGTGCCATGGGCGCGACTATTGCAGCCCTTATACCGCCTGTAAACGTACTTCGAAGATTGGCAGGTACGAGGTTGGGAAGTCATCGAGTATCGTTGGTAAATTTACATACCGCATTGATTGTAAACCGCCTGCTTTTTCGACTATCTTCGATCTCTCCGTGTGAATCTTAATAAAATCGGCTGGAAACACGTCACTGACAAGGCCTCAGAGTTGCCCTTGGCCTACCAATAGCAGCGGCGAGCGTAAAAGTGCTCCACGAGGCTCGGATACCACCGCTCCGTCTTCTCGCCTTTCATAGACTGTTTACGCAGTTATGTCGACTAAGTGAATCCAGCGTGGGGCGAGCCCTTCGAAATCGTCTTCGGCGACGTGTGGAGTCGCGTTTTCCATGGCATTCAACACTCTTGGCCTTCTTGGTCTGAAATTTCCTAAACGATGAAAGCAACCTGAGCAGGTCATTTTAAAATCAGGACTGCCAGCTGAGAATTCCCCGGTTGCACAACAAGCGTTCTACACCTGTAGCCCAAGCACATTCGTTGGTGCTTGAACACTTGTAGGAAGCGTTTAAGCAATATCATGAAGTCTTCACAGGTGATTCGGTCGATATGGTGCGTGGAACCATCAGAGCAGCATGTGTGATTCCAATCCTCAAGGGCTCCTGGGTGACGTGATTAGACTGCGTTGTCTCGTCGACAGTATGCGATAACATGGCCATTGAGCCAGGCCTTTTAAGAAAACTAGGATTCTACTCGGTGCAGCGCATTGTACTGTTGCCAGACAGCAAGCCTGCTCTACAGTTGTTACAGCGCAGTTTTCCTCCGTAGAAGTGTCGCGATACATTAGGCCTTAGGCCTATAAAGAAGGCTCGTAGAGATCCTCGAGGTCTTCTAAAACAAACCATCGTCATTAATTTTCAGTTTTTAGTGTAACCATTTCACCCGTCATGCGTGACGAAAGCACTGAGCGGGTCGGCCAGAAGCCTCCCTTCGGTGTCGCCTCCGCACGGAGCCAGCGCGCGCACTCCAACATGGCTAAACAAGATCGAATTTGTGGCGTCGACCTTGTCGATGATCTGTAAGGCTCAAGCAAATGGCGAACCCTATTTTTTAGTTGTTCTAGACGGGCTACAGGGCAGAATTATTTGTTTGACGCGTTTCTGCTTCGTGGCACTATTTATGCACGCTAATGTATACATGCTGTTTCCACGAGAACACTGGAAATTCAGGCTGAAGGTGTTCCAGCTTCTACTGAAGTTCATACGTGATAAAGATTTAGATTGTGACTTGCACTGTTTAGCAGACTCATTTTGGAGCGTTGTGTCGTTGGGGTGCGCGGGCTGGCACGGTATCGGGCACTGGATGGTCCCACTAGCTACGCCTTGTGTTCTGTTCCGCACCGCTATGCACGTCGCCTAGTTCGCCCGTGTCGCGTCGTGCATTGAATGAGGATGCACTGAACGGCCTACCCCTAGGTGTTAGATTTCTTGAACGGTCAAAGGCGGCGCTGTGTTTTAGCAATTCCAGAAGGCTAGATTAGCTTGCGGAAACATCGTCCTCCTCCTGCTCCTAAATCCACAATTTATTTATTTATTTATTTATTTATTTATAAACCACAACTCAATCACACAATCAATCGATTAAGGTCCTGATTTTAAGAAACTACGTTTACAAGTGGCAGCGCAAGCGTGGCTAAAAACCTTAATATATATCTGCGATATTCTCCCACAGCTGCATGATTTCACGAAGTGCGCAAAAAGACGTTGTCAGCATCATAACGTGTTGCAAATATTGTTTTCTTAGGAGGGTAACTTTATTTCTCTTAACGGTGAGGCAAGATCAGCCTTAATTTCACGAGGGAAGAACTTAACCATGAAGGGGAAAACATGTAGGGAGGTCAACCCGACGAACGTCTGATTTGCTGGCCTGCGCGCACTGTGGGTAAGCGAGTAGAAAGAGGCCTGAGAGGGTGGACACTGCGTGCGCACAAGGTGATGATACACAGTACCATTGTAAATCATCAAACGGGCCGGTGCACTGCAGTAACGTGCGAATAGCTCTTTGCGTTGGCGACGGATGTGGTTACGGTCCCGTAATTTTAGGTTCTGGAAACGTTCTAGAGCCGCTTCAATCTTCCACGGTTTGGGGAGAAAAGCAGATGACATAATATATGGAGGATAGATGTATAACAGTGGCTCGACAGTCTCTTAGCATCAACAGTAGGACGTTGGTCTAGCGTCCACTGGTACTTGCAAGCGTAACAAGGGCGCTGACGGCTATTGGAGACGCTTGGAACTTCAGAAAGCGCATGTTGTATCGAGCGAGCAACGAAATATCCTTTATGTGCATACTGGTTGCGTGACTGATTCCGATCGTATTCTCCGAGCACTGCCACTGACGTCGTGGCGTGCTGTACGTCACGTCAGCGCACTCGCGCGTCTTTCCTACTGAATGACGCAGTGAAAAAAGTAAACATCATGAATAAATTCTGAGCTTCCCCGTGCAAAAGCACCATTTGATTAATTTTGGCCACCAGAGGATCTTTAACGTGCCCCAAATGCACGGGACGCGCTCGTTTTTGCATTTCGCCCACCATCTATATGCGGCCGCCGCGGCCGGTACTCGATCCCGCGGCCTCAGCAACGCAACACCACATCCGCTAAGCCGCCGAAGCGGGCACCCGCATGGTGTACAGTGGTTAACGTGAATATGTGCGTGGTGCTCCAAACGCACGCAGTCACCTTCATTTTTTTTTTTTTTGCTAACTTCATTATTCACTTCTCGGTCTTTTACGCTCAGTGCGCACCCTTTTCGACGTTCGCACCCTTTTCCGTGTGCTGCCATAGGCAATCATGGTCGCCACGAACGGCGAAGTCGCCCGTGACTGCGGGGCTGTCAGCAGTCGCATCGCCGCCGACATCCAGCTGAATGGGACTGGCGCGCTGAAGACGCATCTTCCCAATTGCGGTTTAATCCGCACAATTAGCCTCGCTCAATGCGCTCGGAATCTTGCCGCGCGTGCGACCATTACTATGTACAGGCGGGTTGCGTTGTGCGTGGCTTGTTTACTTCCATCGGCCTTAAAAGACTGGCGCGCGACGCGGGCGCTGCAGCGCGTCGTAGTTTAATTACGCGCAGGCAAGCGATCGAATTATGCTAACTTCCGCGAGCCGCAGGGATTACTGCGCGCGCCTTTGGAACGCACCGCTTGCGCGCCGACGGTGAGGTGTCGCTTGCCGAGCGCGCGTCACGACGGTGCGCGCAAAAGCGTGAAGGATCGTTGGCGCGATGGCGCGCAGATTGGCTGTGCCGGCACAAAGCGAGCGGGGCTTAACCGCACCATGCGTGCGCCGTGAGCGCGCGAACGGAAAGGGGAGCGATTTGAGCGCTTGAAGTGTAAGCGGTAATGTTGATGAGTATTTTAACGCGCGTGTTTAGATGCTTCGTATACAGAATTAATATCAACGGTTGCGGGAAAATAAGAAAAAGAAAGAATACGAGAGTGAACTGAATGGTGACAGCGACCATAAGCAGGCTACTCTGAATTCCTAGTTTATTTTTTGAATGAAACACTGTTTAGCTCGTATATGCCACAAGGTAACGTAAAAGAAAAATAATGAGGCAAAGAATAAGGCAGCGCGTGTAATTATGTCCTCGAAACTTATTATTCGTGCTGTGTACAGCTCCCGCTACGACGGTCTTCGTTTGAAATAAACTTTCATGTGCACTTGTCAAACGTGCCAGTGTACGAGCACTGACAATGCCCAAAGATAGTTCCAGCAGAAACATAAGCGCACTCTCGTGTCGGCTGAATTACGTAAGGAAAAGTAACACACTGCTAGACACTCGGGTCAGTAGCTCCTCCAAGGCAGTGGAACGTGCTCAAAAAGGTTACATATGAAAAATCATTTTGATGATTTGCACTAGGCACACTACGGTGTCCACATACCATCGCCGGCATAATGAAAAAGAAAAACAATCGAAGAATAACAGAGAGGAAGATATAGCGCGCACCGGAATTCAAACTTCAGTGAACATTCAATAACCGCAGGTGCTACAAAAAAAAATAATAATAACAATATTTTGGAACCCTGCGCTAGACGGCGTCGCTCGCAGCCAAAGTGTTCCTTTGGGGCCTACTAAGGCATCGATCAATCAAGCAATCTGCACAGGACAGCGGTTTACAGCAGCGCCCACGGCTTTAAGAAGAGAGGAGGATTGAAAGAAAGAGGGCGGAACTTAATCAGGATTACGCTCGGTTGGCTATACAGTCTGGAGAAGGAGAAAGAGAAAGAAGAAAAACTGATTTGCAGAAGACATACGCATAGTAAAAACCTATATACTCGCTGTCAATCTTATCACTGTAAAAGTGTGAAGACCCTATAGCTACGACGGGGTTGCGCACAAAAGTTAGCAAGCGCTTAAGCAATTACTCTCTTTATGTGAACGTTTGCCTTTTCTGCGTTGTCAAAGAGCAACCGGATTGCGCTTGTGCCGTTTGTCTAATCTTTTACGTCCCATTTTGAACATTGCTGCGTAAGTCTCTTCGTCTATGTAGCTTAAAGTATTGCAACACTCTCGGCCTTCTCGATTCTAGTCTAAAGCACACGAGTATAGCACCTTCAAGGTGCCACTACGGGAAAAACTCATACATGATAAAGCAGAAGTTTTACTAACGTGTAACATCAAGAGCCCCCCCCCCCCCTCCCCCGGAACTGTTGTCAGGGTGTGCAACGGCTTTTTTCCCCCTTTCTTACACCTTTCCTTTCCTATTACTTCCTTCTCGCAAAAATCGCCCTGCCGCGCTTCCAAATAATTTGCTTCTTTGTGTAAACGCAATAAATAGCACAGCAAAAGAGCAGCCGTCACCAAGGTGACAAAGGCACTTATTTCGATCGTCGGCATTTACGTAACAAATAAAGACGATTACGATAGTGAAACCTGTGTGTGGTAGTTAGTACACCTTAACCACTTCTGTAACTTTGTCTTCGCTGGCAGAAAAGCGATTCACTCTTGTACTTCGCGCCTGGGCATGGTGTCGCCAACACGACCAGGGGTTACCTTTCGCTGTGATTTCCTCTTTCTTTGTTCTGTTCCTTACCTCAGAGCACGCACAACGCGCCGGGAGACCGCACGAAGTTTATATAACCTGATGGAACTATATATTTGCAGTCTCCTGCCGACGCCCGGAAGCACGTGCGCGCCCATTCTCCTTGCACGATGAGAATGGCTCGGTGCTGAAAGGCGGAGGACGCACCCGCTCGCCCTCGCGCAGCTGCAGCTCTCACGGCATCGCGTGTTGCGGTGCGGCCGACTGTCAGGCGCACTGTCTAATGAGGCCACACCGAGGGCTGGCGGCGGCAGCTCGGCTTAGCGGCTCCGTCACACGCATTGTCGGGAGCGCCTCGCGCTCCAGCTGCACGCGCGCTCTGATTCCGAGTTGCCACGCTGCGGTAGCCGCGGGCCGAAGCAGAGGCTCCGTTAGAGGCTCGTCGCCATCGTCCCGGCCGTCTTCTTGCCGGTTATCTTCCGGTCAATAAGTACCGATAGGCAGAGGCGCCTTGGTACTCGGACATCTTAGTACCAAGGCGCCTTTGCCTATCTGTAGCGACGGCCTGCACGTTTAACTCGTTGGTGAAATGTAAAGTCATAAGTAAAAACAATGGTCAATGAAAAACAAGACAACCACAGCTACAACGTTCGCCCCCTCTGGCTCTCTCTCTCCTTTAGTTGTTATTGCGATAGCGCTCTCCGAAAAGTAACGAAACTTAGGCGCAATGAGAAAGTTCTCGGTGATGTCGGACGCTGCCGACAAGTGGCTTTGCAAATTTAATAAAAAATAATTGTCAGTATGGTCGAATCAGTGCCTTCAGGCTGGGAAAACTTGTGGAACAACAGCCCATCCTAGCCACGCGTATGAGCGAATAATTTTGTCTTAAACGCGCTGTCTTAGCGCTAAAAAAAGATAAAATAATTGCTTTTGAATGTAACAATATTAAATTTAGAAATTCAAGAAAAGCATAGTTCCACAACTTCAAGTTTAAGATAGGACTCTTTTCTGGAATAACGCCGCTCCATATCATGTGAAAGAGCACTATACTCGTTTCGTCTGTTCTTGAGCGCTATAGAGAGCCACAGTGAAGTGTTTTCATTGTTATTTTAGCTTTTTCTTTTATTACTAAAGGCACTATTTAGCTTCCCAACTTACAGGCAGCTCAGTTGCGATGTGCCTCAGCGGGTCAATGTTGCCAAACCACCTTCGGGACAATACATCGTATCGGTCGATGTTGTGCCTCAGCTGTTCTTGAATGTATTGAAACTTTGGTGTCGAAACTAACGCCCATCTACTCCTCCATGCATTCACGTCGGTGTCCAATTGATTTCAGCTCTTCCCACTTACCCCCTATCCCTTCTCGGGGAACAAAATGGCACCGAAAAGAATATTGCGACACGTTTTGGACGAGCTTCGACAGCGTTATGCAATCATTTAAATTAAGGATAGATTCCATTATGCTAAGGACTATGACCAATACGCCATAAAAGTTATTTCGACTTTTTTTCTATTTATTCGTACTAATTAGAAGTTTTAGTGCTTGTATTCACCTGCCATAATACCGTAGTCTACTCGCTTGACAAAGGCGTACGTCAACATATTTTTTCTGTTTTCCTTCTCTTGATATTGCCATCCCGAACATGGTGTCATTTATTGGCACCGTACATAGCGGCCGAGAGCACAGTAGAGGTCTTTTAAGAGGTTGGCTTTCTATTTTTAGACAGCTCATATAAGTGATCCCGTTTCGCGAATACTTGCTTTCGCCAACCTACCTTTAGCCCTAACCTCGCCCCCCCCCCCCCTTTTTTTGTAGGTATATTTGAATTCATCACTTTACTTACGCCCTTTTCTGTACCCTCTATTAAATGGTACTGGCAACACAAGGGCCTGCACAAATCACTTTAAAATATTGTTTATGCGGGACATAATTGAGTTTTACATTTCCAAGTATAGTAGCGCATACTGGTCAATGCTTTCTCAGAGCTTTCACTTAGTACGGTACTGCAACAGCATCTCAAACGACGCCTAGGTATAAGTTAAAACTTGGTAGTTTTCTCGTTCGCATAGAACGGCGCGTCGTGCGACCTCGCTCTGTACGTATTTCCTTGCGGTCATAACCTCCTTGGAAGCGGAAATATAGGCTGCCTTTTCTGCATTATTTATTTATTTATTTATTCATCTTGTTTTTGAGCTGCGTCGAACAAGCGGACTGCGGCACTTTAAGCTACTTCTCTTCCTAGCCCTTCCATGCTGGAACAAACTTTCCCTTGTGCCGGCAATACGGCACGTACCTCCGCCGGTGCTTCCGGGAGAATTTTTTACGCTGCATTTATTCGTCGTCGGTGCTCGGCGTCTAGGCGGCAGTCAGCGATAGAGATGATGCCAAATTGTGAGTTATATATATATAGTATAAGAAAATTTAGTTGCCTGTCTTCGTCGCCCGTCCCGTCTTCCCTCGTTTCCTTTCATTTCTTTCTACTAGCACGCCACTATTTTTTTTTCCTTGGTAACATATCATCTGTGTGGTGGCGTTTTCTGTTGTCACCTCGCGATTACCTTTCGGACTTCATTTCTTGTGCGTTTCTTCGTTTTGTATATTGAGATGATGTGTTTGCAAACGCCATCTGTTTATACATCATCAGCTGTTCTTCAGAACGATTGGCATGCATTTTGTTCACCCATTTTCTTCATTTTACATGTCCGGTTTCATTTCATCCAGTTGATACGCACTCGCGTATTAACTGCATTTATACCATGCATTGTATTCTGATAAAGGCTGGACCCCAGCCGAAATGTCAAATAAATCGTTTCGTGCGCTCGTCTACATCACTGTGAATTTTTGCCCCGCCCCAGAAAGGCTTCCTTCATATATATATATATATATATATATATATATATATATATATATATATATATATATATATATATATATATATATATACACGCATCAGGTAGGCTGTTAGCATTCCCGCGTTTGTGAAGCGTTCGGACGGAGAAAATCACGCCAGAGCTGAAAGCGCCTCCTTCCTCCATTTTATCCTCCTCGTCCTCCCTTCTTCAGCCTGACGTGGGGTGAAGAGGGGAGGGGAGGGCTAAGTTGGGGGTAGAGAGACGCGAGGCAGTTCCACAATAAAAAATGCAAGACCGACTTGAGATGCAACGTTCCGATTGAGCTGTTCCAATGGCTGCGCCTCGTTCCACAATGTGCGCGTCTTTACGCCGTTCGCTTATGAATGATAAAAGGGGCCGCCTCAAGTGGCCCCTGCTCCCCGGCGCGCTGAGGCCGAGGAACAGCGCGCCGTCCGCTGCCGCTCCCCGCCCGCTTCCTCCCACTCAACGCACCTCCGCGGGGAGACGGCGGGCTCCCAAGTGCCGCCGCACCATTTCCTTGCGCACTGCTCCCCACCTTTTCTTCGCCTTCTAGTTCCCCATTCTTGCCGATTTTCCCCTGCACCTTTAAAGTGCTGGTCGGCAAAGCCTTACTCTCGTTGCCAGCGCCATGGGGAAAAAAAAAAGACAGAGCTTTGTTGCGCCGTTTCCTGCTTCCTGTTTGTCCTTTCAAGAGCGAAGCCTGCTGACGTCGCTCAATTGCGAACGCGTATAACAAGAGAGACAGGAAATAAAAAGAATTCAGTCGAGGAGACGGCACGGAGCTAAAGTCTGCGCCGAGACCTGCTTTGTTGTTTGTCGGTGTTATTGTAAATTCGGAGAGGGCGAGAACACTCGGAAGGTCTTTTGGTTGCCAGGAGCTGCCAGCGGGGATCAAAGTCCTGGTTCAGACGCGCGATGCGCTTCGTGATTTACGTTGGGCCATTGGATACTTGCCGCTGGATCCTGTTGGAAAAGGAGCAGTGAAATGTTGGCAAAAGTTCTAATCATTCAATTTTAGCTCTGAGTACGTAAATGTTTCTTTCCAGTGCAATATGGCAGTGCCCAATATGTAGGGCATTCTACTTTAAAAATATTATTAATAAGAACGCTACAGTGGACGAAAGAACGAATCATCTTGTCAAGAGGGGAGCTGATATTGACTGCACCATGTTACAATTAAATATTATTAGTTGCTAAAGTGTATTTTTTTATGTATGTGCGTGATATCTAGCTTGTCGGCAGCACGTGAACCAGTGAAAGAAATTTACACTTCGTGAAAAATAAATACATAAATACGTAAAAAAAATCACACGTAATGGGGAGCTGTGCTATTGAAAAAAAAAATATCTTTGAGCAATGCGTGCCAGACGCGTGCGACTCTATCCCGCGACCCACATACGGATGTCGTCCCCATACATTGACTTTCTGAACACCGTGCGGCTAAAACAGTTTGCATTCGGGTAACGGAACAAACACTTGAGATCATAGAAGGAACTTTGCATGTGGCGCTTAATGAAGTAAATGAGTTTCTATAGGAACGGGGCATGAACTTGTCTGCTAAAAAGGAAGCAGTGCTATCGTTAACACAAAAGCGCCTTAAGGATTTTACCATCGCTCTTGATGGTAATCCGTTGGAGATAGTGAAAATCCATCGATTTCTTGAAATTATTCTTGATTGGCGCAAAATATGGTCCCAGCACTTGGAAGCTATCGTAAGAAAAGTGAACAGTATCATACGAATTCTGTGATATCTGACTGGAGCTCGATGGGTAGGTTCCACCGAGAACATGTTGAAGCTTCACACCGCGTTAGTACGATCAGTTTAAGGATATTCATTGCCAGTACTCAACGGTGTGTCACGCTCAGGAGACAACAAGTTGCAACTATTGATTGCAAGAACTCTTCGATTTGTCTTGCGCTTCCAAAGTCCCCGTCAAGCACACTGGCCATCGCAGAAGCATGATAGCCTTCAGGCGCTGTGTTATTCATTCTGTTCAGTCACTGTCCTACCCTCTGGGCCACGGAGAGCCTCCAGCCGTGGCCCAGTGTTTAGGACGCCCAGGTCGCCTGCGGGAGGTGCGCGGTTCCATCCCCTCTGCCGGAAACCCACCGGTTTAAAAGCCGGGTACAAGGAGCCCCCCGACCAGGTGTCCGGCTTTCCAGGGGTGCGTTAAATGGAAGAAGTTTGTTCAGACCGTTATGCTTGCTGTGCAAGAATCAAGACTCTTCAAGTAATGTCACCCTTGAGAGAGGGCGACGTAACGTCACTTTTTTTCGCATATTTATTCAGCATGAGTGCCACGTACAAGCTATCGTAGGTGTTGCCATTGAGAAATGGCAATAATTTACATTCACAACTGGTCTTGTACGAGTACCCGCCGTAGTTGCTCAGTGGCTATGGTGTTGGGCTGCTGAGCACGAGGTCGCGGGATCGAATCCCGGCCACGGCGGCCGCATTTCGATGGGGGCGAAATGCGAAAACACCCGTGTACTTAGATTTAGGTGCACGTTAAAGAACCCCAGGTGGTCGAAATTTCCGAAGTCCTCCACTACGGCGTGCCTCATAATCAGAAAGTGGTTTTGGCACGTAAAACCCCATAATTTTTTTTTTGTACGAGTCAATTGCTCGCGTTTTTGAACACAATGATGAATCACTGCCGTCATGAATATTTCCAGAGCTACGAGTTACGTCAGTGGCATGAATAAAAGGTCTGAAGTTTCATCAATCGTTGCGGTACAATAAGTGTTGCTTCAAATGTAGAACGAGCATGCCAGTAGAAAGCAGGTGTACACAGATTACTCGTACACCAAGCACAGTTCACCGTATGCTTTTAATATACCGAGATTAAAAGTACAACGCATGTTTAAGCTCTGTCGCGTTACCCCACCAACGACGGCAGAGCTGCGCGCGATTGTTGAAGCGACAAGATTTATTGCGACTAGTCAGCCTCTAGATAAATGGATAGTGTGCGCAGATTCACAGCCTGGCACTTGAGCTGCTTTGCAACGTTCAGGCAAACATTTCACGCAGTAAAATAGTCGTGAAAATTGCTGAGCAGGCACAATTTACGGAAACTCGCGGTCATGAAATTCATTTCAGTGGCTTCCCAGACATACAGGCAAAACTGGAAATGAACGAGCGAATGAATTGGTGATATGCGCACACGAACATGGAAAACAATACAACATTCCGCTGTTCAACAATGAAGTTAGAAACATGTTACGAAAACTCTCCGCGAGGGGATCATCTGCGGCATGGTTCGATGAAGAGTCCAAAAGATCACTTTTATAGCCGTAGATTTTGGGGCTGAAATTCGGTGTATATGCGAAGACACCGCCAAGTGTGGAAACCTTTCAGCGCTTTCACCGCAAAGCACTTCCTTTATAAAATCTATCGTGCAAGCTCCGCGCGCCAGGTTCATGTAGAGCGGTGCAGCAGGACATAGCCCACGTGCTGCTGGACTGCTAATTAAACGCCAAACCAATGCAACAAATGCTTTTTAAGCTTAGGGCTCTGGGAAATCATCCATTGTCCCTTGGGATAATACATGGACCAGGGCCAGTTAGTGGCCTTGAAAGAACAGCTTTCAGTACAGCAAAACACGTTTTTAAAAGTACGAACCTGTGCGCGAAATACTAGGGAGTATTCTGTGCAGTGACTCGCCTTCCTTATTATGTTTCGTCTGTCTTTCCTTTCACTATTGTAAGTGTGAGTGTCTGTGCTGGTGCGTTCTCCAGGATAGCGTACCTCACCGCTGCCGACAGTTGTTGCGACGCCTCTTTCTCGCAGCTCGACCGGCGTTACTATTGGGTAGCGTGGCGTTGTCGGCAGGCTGCAGGCGTCCGGTAGACCACGGCGGCCGGGCAGGAACGAGACGATTTCTAGTGCGAAACTTGCATGGTTTATTCAATGGTTGGTGAAAGATAAGAAGAGAATGAAGTGAAAAAGTACATTGCGGGGCCCTTTAAATAGGCCCACTAAAATCGTAGGCGGGATCTTGCTCACGTCAACGTCAGGTGACATGCACTGAGTCCCACGGTGCTTGGCGGCGGCACCCACTTTCCCAGGACGATGTTTTCCCAAGCTTGCCTCTGCTGGTGGCAACCCGCGGGTCCTGAGGATCGTAGGCAGCTGATCCCTTCCCTTTCACGCGTCGTTGGTTCGCGGAAAGGGCGTCTGGTTGTCGATGGGCGGCGGATCCATTCTCTCAGTCGACAGTTCGTGGAAAGGGTTTTCATGCACGCACACAAAGGGGCCTGTGAACACTGCGGGGCATCCGCCAGACCAGCATCCACTCGAAACAACCACAGCAAATTAGGTATCCACCCTTTGTTTCGATGAGGCATGGTGGTTGAGCATCGTTTTAGCCCGGGGTGTTACACGCCAACCGTAACAGTGCGCACTGAAGTGCCCTTTTTTATTTTCGATTATTATTTTTTATGCTTCTGTGTTGAGCCGAATTCGCGTATGCTATTTAATAATATAATAGTTTACATACAAGTGTAATGCAGTAGCCGGATACGTACTGCTTCCAACCTCTCCAGTTAGCCCTCATATAAAACTTCCTACCTAGCTGCATTTGGGAGAGTGCTGCCGAAGCAATGGTAAACAGCAGCGGACAGAGGACACACTCCAGCACGGCACCCCGAATAACGCGTCTCTCCTCGCTGTCGGCATCAGCAGAGAAGTCGTCTTTTATGCTCTTTACTGTACCAAGACGGAAGGCGGAACTTGGGAGGTCATCCAGTCTGACGTGCTTCCAGTGTCCGCTTCCTGGGCGTCAACCCGGACAGTACTCTTATATGGCGACAGGCTGTGGATTATGCGCCATAAACCCACTGCAGTGGCTTCACGCCTTCCAGCGAATTGCTGGCATGTGCTGGGGCAACTGCTCAAGCTTGATGCTCAAACTAAACAGCGCTCTAGTGACCAGCAGGGTGCTTTACCAACTGCCGCTGAAGTGGCCATAAGACACCCAAGATTAAACATAAGAAATGTATCCGCTTGTCTCTGGGCATTTCACAGGCATCCTAAAGCAAGGAATATGCGAGGTTTACTGTGTATCACTACGTCTCCTGGTCTCCCAAGTCTGTTAAGGCACATTCTCCGGCTGGGTGAGTCTTCCTCTGGAAAATCCCTTGTCAGAAGACTCAGCACTGGGCATCGAGCCCGCATTTATGCTGCACTAAAAACTCAAAGGACCCTCGCTCTCAAACGTACGAAACGAAGGCAACAAACTGATACACCTCGGATGTTTCAGGATGCCATTTGCGACCTTAATACTCCTGGGTTACAGTCCAAGTACTTTGCACCTTCTTCTGAGGCCCGCTGTCTGCTGCTTGAGCACTTGCACGCAAAAAAAAAAAAAAAGACATGCCAACGACCATGTCTACACGAACGAATCGGTGAGCATAGATTCAGATAACTGTGTCGCTGCATATTGGAACCCGTCTCTCGTTACCGCATGGTCTAGCTGTTTATACCGTCTATATAGTCTCTCCGACTATAGCAGAGTGTGCCGCTATTGCTGCTGCTCTTCGAAAACTTAAGAACGGACCTGCACAGAAACCCGTGATGGTCTCGGACTCGAAGTCAATTCAGCTTCTATCTCTTGGCATGCCTCCAAACAATTGCAGCCGTCAATCACTGACTTCACCTAAAAACATTGCCAAAAAAGAAGAAAAAAAGGGATTGAGGTAACCTTTCAGTCGATACCCATGCATGTTGGCATCACTGGCCAATGAAGCGCTTACAAGGCAGCCAATAGTCAGAGCTCTGCTGGAGCACCAAGTTCCTAAGGAGACAATTCGTTGCCCCTTTCGTTCGCTTTGGGACTTAGCTACATGGAAGCCACCCTCCTGTAGAGAGTAAGAACAGGGTCTTAATACACTACTGCATGATGGGCAAAGTCAGCGATTCTGCTTCTCCATATTGCACTGAGTGCAATAATGTGCGCGATATAGAGCACTTCATGTAATCTTTCGATTGCACTTCGGTCCTAAAAGGAGGAGGCTTCTAGACAGCATGAAAAGAAAAGGGTTTCCTCATGAACGTGTAGAACAGTTAGCCTTCTCAAAAGGATCGCGGATAGTGTGAAAGAAAGTGTCGCGCATTCTTCTCAGATTTCTACGAGAGGCTGGTCTGATTTGCTCATGGTGGCATATTTGGGGAGGAAATAGACGCTTAGATGGAGCAATAGCCGGCCAGGTCTGCCACATCTGCGCGATCTCCCCGTTTCGTTCCGAAGCTGATGGTACGGCTTATGCACGCAGACAGTACAGGCGCTGCGCAGAACGCTTTTATAGTCAACCCCACCCCTAGCAATACGAGCACGACCACCACCTCTTCTAGCTCTCTATAGCAAAAAAAGAAAAGAGAAAAAAAGAAATCTCCCCACGCAGGCGCACCCTTGGGCTCCTGGCGGCTACATGCCCGCTGATCGGGTGATTTCGCGCTATAAGATGACAGCGCTGTGGACGGAAGCTTGGAAATACCGAGGCACATCTTTAGGGCATGAGCAGTTGTCGACACTGGCACGCACCATAGTTCATTTTTCAGGGGTTACTCAGCACAGAGAGGCTCTATCTTTTGAAGCCCTGGAACAACGCATGCGTTTACCGCAATTTTCTGCTAATAAATTCGGAAATTCCGGCCAACCGACAAAATTTCCAAAAAACAATTGCTCGTGCAAATTAGGTAGAGTTGTTTGTGGAAAATTTTTTAGTTTTGTTGCCTTGCATTTTGAAAAGAAATGCTAAATAAACTGTCAGCTATAATTAACGTTTCAGCACTAGAGAAACAACACATCGGATAGGCCACAGGAGAGTTTATCCTATTGCGCTTGTGTTCCTAAATTCTGATAAAATATGTTAAATGAAAGTAAGGGAAAACTGTAACTGAGAACTTATTCGTTACTGGTCAATTCCTGAGGCTGCACTCGATAAGTTAATTCATAGATATTTTTAATAAGGTAGGTGCAACTATCCCAGTAACATGTACCAGACCCAATATGTTCTGTGGTTCTCGTCTTTGAGCACGTGCAGGCACGTGTACATGTCCTGACCTAATGAAAACCTGAAAGGAGTTTGGCTACATGCGGCAAGCAAGCGCTATTAATTTATATAAGTCTGAAGGCAAAGTCGCACGCACATTCGGTGCTACGGTAAGGAAATGGCCCTTATTGCTGCTTTTGCCGTCGGGCCATTATGAACCGCTCTTGTTTTCACCGCGTCGCCTTGGTCGCACGCAATTTGCGCCATGCAGCCGCAACAGTGTTGTAAGTCATTTAAAGGTGTCTTTCGCCTCTTTTATTAGAAATTATGGACGCGGTCATAGAACTTGCTGCGGACTCGTTGCATGTGTCGGCACCGTCACGGTGCAGCTCGACACAGTAATGGGTTCTACCGTTTAATTAAGTTATGATTATGGCCTTCCAGTGCCCCGCTAAGCGACAACCACACCTTTATTACAGAAAAATATGCACCGTTAAGTACACTTAAAAAAGGGAAAAAAATAGTTTCACTGCATTGTAACAAGTTTAAAGTTACAAAAGCGATGCCCTTCGGCCATATCTTATTTTTTAACCAACTGTTCTTTTTTTTTCGTGTTTGTCACTTTCTTGTTCCTTTTTCTTCGCCGGCTTGCCCTTATACGTACATAGATAGCATACTGCATTGTTCTTGTCTTCCTAGCTGTTCTTGAACAAGATCCACTGCGAGTGCTAAAAAAAAAAAAAAAAAAAACAAAGTGGTTCAAGGGAACGTAGGCACGTCTCCCCGGCTTGCAGCGAAATCCGTTCAGCGGCCCGGGTACACGAGCCAGCATTTCGCAATGCCCTACTTTCAAGAACTTTGCCGAAGCTTCGCGAGAGGCACCGGGAGCACCATGGCAAGATGCACTCTTGTAGTCATCCGGGGCTGCTGGCCCGAGTGCTGAGGGCGTCGCCGTGTTCTCGAGGCATAAACTTGGTGAGGCAAGACCGTTCGGGTGTTTGAGCTCTTCGTGCAACTGGATTGCAGTCCCGAGAGCGAAGCAGGCAGACAGGACTACATGTAGATTACGCCGGGCCTCCCGTGCGTGCCTGTATTCTCCTTCCCCTTTTCTCCCTGTTTCGTTCCGAAGCGGACGGCACGGCTTATGTTCGCGCAGACCGTACGGGGCGCTGCACACCGCGCACGTACACTCAACCCATCATTTGCCGCATTCACTGCTTAGGGTGCCTCTTTGAAAAACTGCCGTGCTCTGATTGATGGGGAAAATGGCGCTCTGGGAACAGTGCAGTTGACGTCCTAAATGCCTTGCACCGCGCTCACGGGCTCCTGAATGCGCAGATGGAATAATGACGTTTGAAATTAAGCAAGCTCAACGACGACTTCACTTATGTTGGGACGTTCTTTGTAGTTCTCTCTACGCAACCGGCTGCTTTGGCCGTATTCGGCTCTCTAGACCTGTAGGCTCTGGCTTATGTTGGGGGTGGTCTTTGAAGATAGAAAGCTTTATATACAGTAAATATGATTTTTCTCGTTAATCGCTGATCAAGCTTACTCTAAGATTTATCACTAAGTACATTGTACTTAGTACAATGCAACTTATTTTGCAGCTTATTTTGCTTGTAATGATCTCGGTCCTGCAAGCGAATTGGAAGCGCCAACAGAAAGCAACGGAACCGAAAAGGCCTGCGAATGTTGTGTGGCATATAGCATGGCTGAGACTGTACCTGGGTTAGGTCGTTGTTTACTTTTGCTGCGACAGCTGTATAATGAGCTGAGAAACTGTAACGCACGTATCGGAGCTCGGTCACGACACTACCTCGATAGTGCATCCTGATCGAATGCGCCGGTTGGGCACTTACGTATGCTGCCTTGCCGAGTTTCGTGACGCTATAGATAGAGGCGCTTTTGAGGCCCGCGAAATTTGTGAATATCGTGACGCCCCTGACTGTCGGAATGCTGGGGTTCACTGAGCTCGGATCATCGTTGCATTACCCGAGATATGAAATCGGTATGGCCTTTCGACAAAGCCCGTGAACCGACGCGTTTTTTTACACGCGTCCGCAAAGTACACCGTCGTGAGCGAGGACGGGTGCGTGACGTGTTTGTAGCCTATCGATGCGTTGCGTGAGATGCGAGATAATACGGCGGCTTGTCTCGTGTCATCTTGTGCTGTATAGGCTCGTTCTGCCGACAGATGGTCGAACAGCCTCATCCCTTTCACTTCTACTGTAAGCCGCAGGGAGAGGGTTAGATTTGCAAATATTTTCTGGATATAGAACAGTTGGGATTTCTAAGGCTTAAATTGAATGGTATTTCTTTTCTTTTTTTTGTTCGTTCAAAAGCAGGTAGAAAAGTGGTATCACAAAGCACGCTTTCCAGAACAATTAAACATAGACACTGACAGATAGCGCTAAAAGAGGAAGACCAGAACGAGAATTCGGTGGGGATACTTTACGTTTATGCTGTGTGGCAGTGCAAATGCCCCACGAACTAGCCTCAAGAAACACAATCGGGGTCCTTATTTTGAACTACAGGTTGAAATTATCTTCGCCAACATTCATAGAGATAAAAATGCATACAAGTGTAGCATACGCAAATTTAAACTGCTTGCTGCAAGACAGCGTCCTGGCTTGGTCGTGTTGGTACAACCTGCTCGAGGCACCTCTCTCTCTTTTTCTCTTTTTCTTTCTTTTCTTATCTTATTTTTTGTGGGTCATTTCAAGTCAGTAAAGTGGCGGAGTTTGCCATGCTAAGAAGAAACTTTATTAAAGACTAGTCCGGCAGTTTTTGTTGTGGTGGCCTCAGGTGGCGGCTCAAAGTCCTTGAACTCGGGCGGCATCTTCGGCTTGCCGGACGGCCCAGAGCTGGTCTGCCAGCTCTGAACTTTTGAGAGCCGCCTCCCAGCAGCGGCGACGCTGACGGAGAAGGTCCCCGGCGGCTCCCGCATCCGGGGAGGCGTCGGGAAGAAGCGAGCTCGAGCCTTCCCGTACTCTGGCAACGGACGCTAAGAAAAAATTATTTTAACTTTCTTTAATCATAGCCAAACACGGTCTCTGTGAGTGCGCACATGACGTCGCTGTGGCGCGGAGTGACACAGCACCAGAATAAAGCCTCTTCGAAACAAACATCGTCTATATGGCATGCTTCCGCAAGCGTCGTGGTGTGTCTGTTAGGGCTGAATATTCCCATGGCAACAGCAAGCGACAACTACAGACCGGGATAATAAATGATTCTACGTTTCCTTCTTCCGCTTCGTCAGGGTTATATATGTGGCTCTCCGCCTACATTATACCGAAGATTGTCCGGTCGTGAGCACCGGATGAGAAGAATTTACCAATCGAACGAAGGGAAACGTTACCTTATTGTACCGGCTTTAGTCTTCGTAATTTTTGGTTGCCGACGCGGGACTTCTGTTTTGGGGTGTTCGTGTGCACCAGCTGTGCCAGTTCACGTGCTAAGCACAACGAGAAAACTCGCGAAACCGCTGGCGTTTCAGTGATGTCTTATGATCCGTTATAATTTCCTCGGCATGCGAGCGAGATGAAACCCTCGTGTACTCTTTAAACTCCGACAAAAGGGCTAATTCTACATGCATGCCAGCAGGCGCCAAGCATATCTGGCCGTCTGTTTAAACGCCTAAAGATTAGACGCAATCGCAAGTACGAAGGAAGTTTAGAGTTCTCAGCAAACGGAGCACCGACGAGAAGAAATTATAGCGCACAGTGTTTCGATGAAACAAGTACCACTACTGTACTGTATTGTCTACCGCGATATTTCTAAGGTTGTTCACAGTCTCTCTCTCTCTTCAATCTAGTTGGGCCTGTTGTGCTGGTCTGTGACAACATGCTTGATTCGAGTCATTAATATCGCATCTAAAGCCTTTCATAAGTTTAAGGGTTCTTGAGGCCTTCCGCTGCCTTCGCGTGATCGTGGCGTTAACAAAATGTTTTTAATGGTAAGTTCACCATTCGATATTTTTTTTCTACTTGCTCGTACTTTCTTTGAAGGATTCAGTTCTTTCGTCAAGCCTGACGCACAATAATTGGCGTAAGCGGAGCTTCGTAGACAACTATGAACAAGCTGTCACTGCGGGACACACAAACCGTTCTTATGCAAAACTTGCAAAACCTGCATTTTCAGCATTGAATCCCGATGTTTACCGCATAGAATCTATAATGAAGACCTGACAGCTTCATGAACCACATGTATGCAGCAAACAGCCTCGGGGATTTTGGGGGCGTTTCCAAAGAAATGCTGTTGTGATAGAAATTCAGTTAGCCAGTTTGATGATTCCAACCCGAGTTTTGCCAAATGATGAAAGCTCACTTGCTGCGCGTTGCATTAAGACCATTACAGTCATGCTTTAGCAAAGGTAACTTCACTATTTCGGCCGGTTGTACAAGCGCGGCTGCGGAACAAAGAATATCTCTTCAGCTTCAATGGGTGCAACATGATGTTTATCCTTGCGCCTGGCATAATCAGCTTTACTGGTTTTTGCAGCTCTTATTTCTTTTTCGCGTATGGCGCCATTATCAATGGCACGAACGAAACGGATGCGACGTCATAAAAGAAGACCACGACAAATATGTTACGCAATAATCGACCTATCAACCATTCGCAATATTCATTCCTTTTAGTTACGTTCTGAGCCAACCCTCGAGGTTAATAGAAGTGCGTAGTACAGCACATATATTCACGGAGCACTGAACTCGATGGCTATTACAAGGGCTAAAAGACCGCAGGGCACCATTAAGCGTGCATAATGTCGACGGCAAGATTATTTTACACATTGAGCTAGAAATGGAACAACCTTATCGGGCGCGTTGTGCCCCTCGCAAGAAGCGGCCCGAGGGCGCCGCACCGCAGCGGTGAATGCACAATGAAAGTTCGAAGGGGAGCGGACCAATCAGGTCCGTTGTCTCAGGTGAAATGTTACTCGAGTGCCCAGACAGCTGAGATGGCGCCATCTGCCCGCACCATCTTGGCCGGGCTGCTCAAGAGCACGCGGCCCAAACGACGCCCACCCTATCGTGCCAGGCGCCTAACGGTAATGATAAAGTTAACCAGGTTCCAGAAACACATTCTGCTGCCGCACTTCCTTTCTAACGACGGTCGCACCTTGCTGATGATACGGCCGGGAAGGTCCAGGCGCGAAACCTGTTTCTCTCAATTTTATTTCTCGTTCTGTTTTCTGTGCTCCCTGTTCTTTTTCCCAACTCTTTGTTCTGCATCGTTGCACCTAGAGTTCGCGTGTGGCCTGCGTTTAAGACACCGAGAACCGAGCGGGGCCTTGTTACTTCGTGTTTATGCCTTCTTCGAAGTATTGCTTTCCCTTTTTCTTACCTTTGCTCTTTATTTACCTTTTGTGCTCGTCGCCCTGCACGATGGGTGATGGTGGGCCCGGGTCGGTAATGACCTAAGTCCGTGCAAATTTGCAGCCGCATCTCATCAACATTGGACTAACCTGGCCTGTGACTCAGTGTTTTGCATAATAGCATCGCAATTGCGTGCCTGCTGCGTTCGCTGTTTCATGAGGCTCGCTTTCGTTTCTTTATTTTTCTTTTTTTGCTCTGTATCACGTTGTGTTCTATAGCTTACTTACGGCGGTGCGCTTTTTTCTTTGCGTGTATATTATTTCATTGCATGACGCGCTATCAAGAATTCTCTCTCGCTTCATTTTCTCTCGGTCCGAGACAGAATACGCGATTGTGTGACGCGTTTATTTCTCTGTAAATGATAGTTGCAATGAGATGAAGACCTCGTATACCTTAGAACGAACGCGCAGGACACATAGGCGCGCGCCCTCACATGTATTAATTGCATATCGGTGAGTGAGAAACTTTTTGTTTCACGTAATCGAGGACTAAAAACAACTAAGCAAGTTTTAAAAATGATCCACATGCGGCGGCTCTGTGACCATGGCGCTGTACTCTATAGAACGAGGACATGACTGAGGAACCCGTACGTGGCGGCCGCAGTCCGATGGGCATGTAATGCAAGAACACTCGTGTACGAGCTTTGTATGAGCGTTAAAGAACCCATCTTGTTCAAACTTACTCCGAAGCCTACGGCGTCTCCAACCGATAGGCTGTGGCTTCGGGACGCAGAACAGCCTATAGTTATTTCTTTAAGCTTCAGAAAGGCTGTACCCAACAAGTCTACTTAATCATAACAGTATGAGCTCCCCCACATCGTTACATCTAGGTATATATGCTATCGCTGAACCTCATAAAAGAAACAAAATAAAGACAGGGAAGTAATATCAGCTGAAATGTTTCACTTTGTCGACTGAGGTGCTCAACGTGGGGCCGGTAGTCTCAAAACGCGTTACGCAAACGTTCGAAGCCCGTGCGAGATGAATTTACGTGCAAGCGCAGAGGGAGACAGACGCAGATATCAGAAAGTAAACGCGTGTCGGTTTACCAGACGCGCGTCCGGTTAGCTACACTGCTCTGGGGGAAAGGTACAGAAGCGTAGAAAAAAGGGAGGTGCAAACCGGCACTATAAGTTGCCGCACAGACCTGTCAGCTTGCGCTATTGCACCAACGCTCCAATTGCTCGTTGCTTTCTGCGCCAACGACGCGCGTGGCTATGGCACGAAGATCCGTTTGGAGCACAGGGCTTCCATTTGAACTTGCCTGAATCAAACGGTCTGTTTTACTGCGAACATTAGTTAAGACTAGAGCAGGAAAACCAGCGCAATGAACATGACGCTTAGGAAGGAACAGACAACGGCACTAACAACGAAATGTTTATCCTTTCAAGCAGCATATCTAGTATATCCACAACACACACAAAAGAAGAAGGAAAATATTAGAAAGGGCAGGACAGAAGATTGCGTGGAAGTGATGGGACACAAGTACTCCGATAGGAATGATATCTCCTTGGGAAGGAGTGAAATGGATGGGTAGCTTGCGCATACATCGCCACTTTTCTATATTCTTTTCGATATCAGAAGGCTTCTGATATCAGTCGTGCACACTCGTCTCGATAATTTGCCACATTGGTGCAATGATTAAAGGGTGGTTCACAGCTATACATTCAACCTAGTGCAGTGCTAGGTGGCTATCTCTTGCTTGCTCACAGACATTGTTTGAGTGTTCACGCATACGGTCATTTGTCCAACATAGAAACGCCGACAGGAAAGAGGAGTCCGGTAAGCAACATTACATCAACACTTAACCGTTCCTTGTATCCTGTCCATGGGGCTGTTTTTTCTGCCATGAACCAACAGCCCAAATGCATACGCATCAGCAGTTAAGAGCTAGGAAATGAGTCAACTGTTTTCTTCCGTTCGTAAAACGATATTCGGACTGGGAGCGAACGAACGATCTTGCGTTTCCAAGCGAGCATTCTTATCACTATGACACAACCGCTTGATACAAGGGCGCAGGTAATACCAATATTGGGCTTATCTAGCGCACTCTCTACCACAGCGTCTGGCCGTGCACGCACAGTCAAGTGCTGTGCTTTGATCGAGACGAGCAGTTTGGTTTTGATTTTATTTCCTTGGAGCATGGACACATACTCACTGTAGAGGATTGCCCAAGAGGCGGATGATAGTAAAGGCCACTCTGCCGAGGGCCCGATAAAGGGTCGTGTATTGCCTCAGCTGCGTGTATGCCTCAGCTGCGTGCGCCAAGCGAATGACACTGCGGACACCAGCTGCTTGTTTCTGTATGCAAGCTGCATGGCTCTTTACTTGGCAGGAGGGAGGAGCCTCTTAGCGTTGTTCAGCAGTTTCCAAAACAACTCCCTGTGACACTGGAGTTTTCTCAATATGTTCCAGGAGTGAGGGTTTATTTCTCAGAAAATCATGGGATTATCTAAACGCGTTCAGCATACGGAGCTTGTATAATTGCTGCTTGGAGTAATTTTGTGGACCACTGAGGACTGACGGGCTTTTTTCTCCTTCTACAAGTTCTAGCGGTAATGGTGCATCTCACGATACGTTCGTAAGGACATAGATGTAAACTTGCAGTTGCTTTAGTTTCCTTTCTTACATTTATTGCCTTTTTACCACTGATCCATTTCCAACTTATTATCAAAAAGTTTCGACTTGGTTGATGAAAAGAAAGTGGGCTATGCGAGCACAGAACGCAAATCGCCCGTTTACTTACTTGTCGAATATTCGACTTGTCTAAGGAAAAAGCCACAACGAAAGGTCAGATAACTCATAGCAGAGAGAGAGTGACGCCTTGATGCGCTCCCGTCTCGAGTTTCACGTGTACGCAATAGTCACATAAAATATGATTGCACGTGGGCAATTCGTTGGCGTGTGCGGAAGTGTTCTGACCATTGCGCTTGTCGTGCTCGTTTCCACGCAGCCTCTCACCGAAAACAAATTTATTTGATTCACAGAGATCTGTGGCTGACGTAATGCTATTTTTTCTAGGGGTAAAACCGGAATTGTTTTGTTTTGTTTCCCTCTTCTTCGTCTTCTTCTTATTGTTATTATTATTTCCCCACGTTAGAATGCACAAAGCGCATTCTGTTGGTTTCTCAGTGCTTTCGCATAGCAAGCTTCCTTTTCTCTTTTCTCGACAATTTCGATGCGAGCCTTCCCGTTCACTGACGCGGACATTGTGAAAGGGATTTCAGCCGGGTTAACACGCATGGTACTTAGCTACTGAGGTTTGCTTTGCTTCACCTCGGCTCGTCGGAGCTAATTATCGACTGCGTCCAAGAGCTCCCCAAACAAATGATGGGGCTTACAACATACTGAAATGAAATATGCCACGAACCGACGGCGATGCGTTTCCGAAAATGCGCTCACTTGCTTTTTTATTTTTCTGTCTCTCTCTATCTCTCTTCTAGTTAGCGCACAGAGGTCTCATTAATATCGCGCTTCTATTCGCTTTGAGGCGATAAATTTCCTCAGCTCATCAGACGTTCGTTATTGCGACCCCTCCAATGCTAGGGTGACCATTTACATCCTGCTTTTTTATATTGTTAGTGATTTACAGAGCTGTCGCATTACTCATCATTTTTATGCAATTTCTGTTGTTTTACTTTCTTTATAGGGCACGTTTCGATGCCAATGTGAGTTACAGGCATTCAACAAGGAGGAGAAAAAATTCTGTTCTCATGTTACAAAGGAATTGCCAAATAAAGAAGGTACCACTGAAGTATTCGAGCATGCGGGGGAAGCAGTTTGACTGAGGTGTATTGCAGAAGAAAATTTTTATTAAATGACGTCTCGTGGGTCCAAGCCGTGGAGGTGGCGCTCCGTGGTGGTAAAATAGTGACGGGTGCCATCGCACCTTGAATTTCACGTACGTGGCGCACCAGGAACAGACATACTGCCAAACTCGCCAAGGTGTAAGGCATGGGTGATAATGTGGGGAAAGATGGGGGCGCGGGGACAATCCCAGTACGTGTGCACCACGTTAGGATGCTGCTCGCAAACCCGACAGATTGTGTAGCCTGACCGTCTCTCCGATCGATGAATGATTGCGTCATTAGGAAAAGCGAGGGTCTGAATTAAGGAAGGAAGGAAGGAAGGAAAAAGTGGAGGAGAAAAGGCAGCGAGGTTAACCAGTTTAGATTAACCGGTTTGCTACCCTGCACATGGGAGAGGGATGGGGGCGATGAAAGATGGGGAAGGAGAAGAGAGAGAGCACATGGCACAGCACACACACATCGTCCGTTGGAGTCCATCAATCTGGCATGGTACGTGATATCACTGTCACAGCCGCTTGTCCAATCCCGTCTCTTTCAAAAACCGAAGTAGTCCCTTCGTCGCCTTCACTTGCGATGTCTTCTGTCGGCGGCATGTGAAAATCGTGTCGAGGGACAATGGTCTAGTGTCAAAGTGCGCTAGAACGGATGCCAGGGACTGTCGCTGAACATTATATTCAGGACAGTCGCACAGAATGTGTTCCAGCGTCTCCTCGCAAAGACAGGCATTGCAGAGAGCGTTGTCGGCCAACGTCAATACCACCTGCCCTCTTTGATGCATCTCTATATGCCAACTGGACTCCGCCGAAGAGAGGCGACTCTGCTTTATCGCTTATGGCTAGGGGTGGCTTTCACGAAATCATACTCATTTCGAGGGTCTGAGATTTTAGGATGAGAGATGCATCTGCGCGTGGAAAGAGGTGTGAGGGAGTGGGAACGAGCATACGGTATTCGCGGGCCTCGATGAGTCGAACCTGGCGTTGCTTGAGGCGCTCGATCGACAAGTTTTAGGGGAAAAACCATCTGGCCGCCGGATAACGACACTCGGTTGCATAGGTGCACCCTTTTATGCATTAAAATGTTGCTCAGGAGTATGTCCATGCTAATATGCATATTTAGCTCGTGTAAGTCACAATTTTCTCTCTCTCCACTTGCCCCGTCTGTGAAATCGGCGAGTTAAGTCGGAGGCCGCCGAGCTGGGAGAAGGAAGCGAGCGCCGGACAATTAGGGCGCCGAGGTGGAGAGGAGGAGCGTGCGGCGGGGAAGGTACGGAAGAGCGCGCGGGGGAGCAGAGGAAGAGGGAGGATGCGGAGCACCGCGGGGGAAGAGGGTAGGCGGAGGCGCACTGGGTTCACCTCCCCTGGCAGTTGCTACGGGTTCTGTGTATGCTATGGATGTACCGGGTTCGTCTGGCTATCGAGAAGCCCAGCGCCGAGTGAAAAGGACGGAGCGTTAACGGAAGCGGCGGCAGGTCGAGCGCGAGTCGACCGACCACGAGGCCGTCGCTCGACTTGCTCATAAGCCGCGTTCACGAAGTGAAACGTCACTATGCCATGGACTATATATATATATATATATATATATATATATATATATATATATATATATATATATATATATATATATGTTAACAGGCGATTACAAAAATATGTCGTACATTGATTTTATTGCCGATAGTTAACCATTTGTTTCAATAAGGCGCTTGAATGGACTTTTGTCAACACAATATGAAATGTAACTTGCTGTTTTGCTTGCATTTCTGCTCAAGGCCTGTTTGTGAACTTTTAGAGGAGAATTCAAGAAGTGGCAAAAAAAAAAAATACGCTCCAAAATTCTTTCTTGCAGCCGCATGTCGCTGCTCCTCGAAACATGAAACACAATTCACATAATTTCGACAAGAAAATAAAGGACAGGAAAAAATACACATTAAAGAAACAATGAGCCCGATCGATTGCTGAAATGTAGCGTAATAACGTTGCACGATATGAGCTCTTCCAGACGTATTTCAACGTGGAGTTCCTGCAGTATCATAATTATTCACGTGTTATAAGACCGATATTTTGAACAACAGTTTGCTCCCGGTCACCATGGCCGCATGATCGCACTAGGTGTGCTGAGAAAGTGTTCAACTGCTGTGACGGTTCATTTCACGTTATCTTATAATTCAACAAGCATTCAACAATCCTTCACAAACCTATCACAGTTGAGAGGCCGAAAACATCAATCAATAAGTCACTAATTCATTTGGAAGCAGAATGCAAAAGTCCCCTTTCACTTATATTTTGATGCCCGGTAAGGGAACCAGTGTGTCATATTATAAGCGAGCGTCTTACATCAAGCTTTGTTTTGTTGCGTTAAACATTGTATTGGCATTATTTTTGGAGGAGTTTCACAGGACTAAAATACAAAAATAAAATTTCTTGGTGGCCGCTTTTTGATGGATGGGACAGTTGAATAATTCAATAAGAAATATCACTACGTTCCTTGCAATATACAACCGTCTTGATCCTCAAAAATTTAATTCCTTGCAGCTCCTCGACACTCTTTTTGCGAAGAGAAGGGAAGTCATCTGCAGTATGCATGTGCACATATTAGCCATATATCATGCAAATAAATGGAAAGCATCCGATGCATAGCAGATTTAGCACAGATCGATGACTTCTCGGGCGTGCCGCGAATTTCCCTATAGATGCTGGGTAGTACGATGACCCAGGGAGGCACTCCCTGACCAAGACTCTCGGTGAACGCTTGATTTTGAACGCAACTGAAACAGAGCCACTAAAGGCATTTTCACGACATAGAATTCCTTTTCTTCTCTTAAAGCCCGTTACTCGTTGCTTAGATAGTGCTGGCTCCCATCAAAAGCAACAGATTCACGTCATTAATGTGGTTTCTAACATAATAAAGAAACACGTTGAATGAATAAAATATTTTTAGGCTCGTCGGCCTCAATAAGGCGGGAATCATAGAAAGGGATCACATACGACGATGGATGCCCGCCTTATGTGCAACCTCCCAGGGCGTTATAACGTAAAGCTATTCCAAACTTTTCTATTCCAATTCTGCAATCAGCCCTCCGCGATTGGTCAAAAACTTTTTTGGACCACCCCAACTTCGCCGTCACGCGACGTCACGAAAGCCGCGATAGCTCCCCATCTGATATGACCTGTACACACTGATTATGCGTGATAAGACCGAGCAAATGAAAAATAACTATTTCAGATTCAACGCCTTTTTGCCATCAGCACTCTGCTATTGGTCAAAAGTTTTCGGGCTACACCCACTTCACTTGTATGTCACTTGACGTCACAAAACCGCGATAACTCACCGCATCAAAGTGAGGTGTACGCGTTAAAGATGCATTAATACGCCGAACAAAACTGAATTTCTTTAATGAATAGCCGGAGACTGTCCCGTTCCGAAAGGAATAGGAGATGTCTGGCACCGATTGCTCTGGCGCTGGTTGCTTGCATCAGCCGGAGAGCATGGGCTTATTTGCGTATAATAAAACGCTTTGCCTGGCCGTATAACGTTATCGAGGCCTTTTGGCACGTTTACGACATCGCTGTGCCAACTCTTCTTTGCTAAGGATCTGCTTTTGCGATATTCTTAACCTTCCGTAGCCCGCCGCCGCGATTTTCGACCAGCCAGCGCAAGCTATGTAAGGGAAAGCGGACCAATAGCAGACGCGGGCGCCACCCTCTTGATCCGGTTACCTATTTCTAGTGGGCTGGCTCTGCCTCATTGAAACCCTGTTCATTTGTGCGTGCTCCTGGCCTCTTGTCAGCCAATTACATAAAAAAAGCCGCTCAATGTAGGCAATCTTATTGGTTTTAAAAGCAAACAAAAGTGACCCGCTATAAACGAGGACCGCGTTTGATTGGACTTTTCAAACAACGCTGCGGGATACCGCCCGATGTTTGCGTCGGCGGTTACGCAAGTCTGACGTCAAAAAAAAAAAAAAAAAATAGGGGGTCTTACGTGCCAAAACCACTTTCTGATTATGAGGTACGCCGTGGTGAAGGACTCCGGAAATTTCGACCACCTGGGGTCCTTTAACGTGCACCTAAATCTAAGCACACGGGTGTTTTCGCATTTCGCCCCCATCGAAATGCGGCCGCCGTGGCCGGTATTCGATCCCACGACCTCGTGTTCAGCAGCCCAACACCATAGCCACTGAGCAACCACGGCAGGTAAATTTGACATCAGGAGATTGGAATAAAAACATATTGCAATAGTTTTACGTTATCAGGCCCCACCGTGTCTCATGCTCGACTGTCGTTGATTGGGGTGACCCAATGAATGAATTATGGGGTTTTACGTGCCAAAACCACTTTCTGATTATGAGGCACGCCGTAGTGGAGGACTCCGGAAATTTCGACTACCTGGGGTTCTCTGGGGTGACCCAGTCTTAAAAAGAGGTGATATCCGGTCTCAAATATTTTTTTTGCCCGAGATGTCTGTATTCAGAACAGTCCCACAGCATGTTCCTAGCGTTGGGAGGTGCGCCCATTGTACATGTGGAGCACGCTACTGGTCCGGTGACTTCTTTGTCTGCTTTCGTGGTCACTGTCAGCCTTCGTGTTTGGCTGGTGTACTACGTGCCTGTCATTTAGTGATGTCTTCAGTCAGCGTGGCTTCGTTCCGGGGCCTTATGCATTAGTACTTCATCTCCGCGTGGCAGTCTCTGCGGTAACTTGCGCCTCGAGAGCGCGGCGTCGTTCTTGCTTTGCCACAATGATTCATGCTTTATAATGAGTAAAACGGTACGAAAATAAAATCCGAGGACAACTAAGCACTTATGATTTGCGAATGCTAAAGCATCAATGTCGAATTTAACGCTGCTGAGCGGTCCTGCAAGTTATCAACTCCTCGCGGGCAAGCCAGCGCGCTGAGACGCTTGGGCAATGCCTCCTAGGTAGCACAAAGCTGGTGCAATTCGATCCGTGACGTCATGCTACCTTGCCCGACTACCATAGTATCTAATGGGGATGCTCCCGAGTACGCTGCGGTGATTGTGGAGTCACCGCTTTCGTCACTCCGGGTTTGGCCATGAAAATTTCGGTACAAGTAATGTGATTTCATGAAACAGAGAGCACAGGGCCTGCTATATAGGACGCGATGGTTTAACCGAGTGGGTAAGACACTCGGCCTCTTAGCATTAAGGCCGTAGCTTCGAAATTCTCTACCGCCAACGTTTTTCCTTTCAAATTTATTCCGTTTTTTATATATCAGTTACTTTAAAGCGATTACGAGGAAAAGTTTGAAGGCAGGCGAGAGCTTGAGCGGACAAAGGAACGCGCGGATAACACAGGCTTCCGAGCGCAAGGGTGACGTGGCTTCGCGGCGATGCCCTCTCCCCTCACGGAACACCTGGCGCGCCAGCAGTTGCGCCCTTTCACCTGCTCTGCCACGTCGAGACGCGCACGGGACGTGGCGTCGCCACCAGTCGTAATTTAGGTGCCGTTGTGCTGCTATAGACGCCGGGTTTTTCGCTCAATGGGACAGTTGATGCTTTCGCATCAATAATAAATATTAGCATGATCATAGCATTGCAGCATATAAGGTTTCAATTGGATCATGACGCGAAGCGCGTAGATACTGCATACTTCATACTTCTCATAGAGGTTGTACGAGTGGCTACTGGAACGTACCGTCTGATTGATAAGTGTGCGTGCCACTGCGCGTATATAAGCCCAAGCGTGTTAAGCCTGTGCAGTGGGGCTTCTGTAACACTCCCCGTACTATGAAGGTATACTGTTTCAGAATGGAATTTATTAATCACTCTAGAGAGTGTTCGAGCGCTGTAAATGCTTCGCCGGGCCGCAAAGCCGTGTGTCACATGTGTTCCCGCGTGTTGTGAATTTCAACTTTCTCAAACTTTAGGTATGTAACAAAAAGGCTATGACTCTCGTAATGCCGTTTCACCGGAATCAGTGCTTTCTTTACATGCTGATTTTGTAATTTTATGCTTTCTCACCCCTAGGCAGGTGAATGGTATCGAGGATGCGGGGAATGCGCTTTTGGGTGGGAAACCACTCAACGCGCAGGTGCTTGAGCACGCCGGCGTCGCCCTTGTTGTGTCTCCCGATCGTCTCCACTTTTCCTACAAAGCTACATCGCAGTGGCGGATTCCGCTCAGAAGCACGAAGCGTCGACGTCCTGAACTAAGTGAGTGACACGCTTCGCTTCATTTTCTTTCTTTTTTTTACTGTATTCTTTCTTCCACTTTCCGAAGGTGTTAGAGCTGTGAGAGCATTCCTTTCAACAAAAGGTAACCATTATATTCTTCTTGTGACAAAAAGGGAGCACGGCGTACCGTTTTTGTCGCACGTACCTTAGTCTTAGCCCCTCTGCGAGAACACTACACTACAGTTTCACGCATATGTGGCTGACACCGTTTCATTAGTGCCTTGGCCTTTTGCCTCGCTAAAAGGAAGCCTGGGGCTAGATCGAAGCCGTTCGCACACAAGTGTATTTCGTGATGGGCCCGTGCCTACGCACTCGCAAATCGCAGCGCAGACGCTGGTCATTGGAGATTGTGAACGACAGTTCTTAATCTCTAGACCTCTCGAACTCCAACAGTGCTACGGCACAAATACGCGGCCAGCAACAATCTGTAGCAAGCGGGGTGGCACCTTAGGCACAAATTGTGCGTCGTACTGCCAGAGAACAAAACACTGACGACAGTGTCGAAGTGAGCCATGTGTATGCACAATAAGCGCATTTCTACCGATTGCGAAGTAAGAAATAATAGTTTTGCAGGTCCATGCCTCGGTTTTGTATTCTGAAAGACCGCGTCCGTAATTTTACACGCAAAGAACGAGGAGCGGCTGCTCGCAGTTACACTCAATGAAGAACTTGTGTCGATATGCGTGAAATTTTCTGCCGTCGGTGTCCACAGTTACGTTTACTGTGTTACACATGCTGAATGAGAGACGCAAATGTGCAACAAGATTACTGTATGCGAACGGCTGCGCATTCATGTGCTAACCAGGTCTAATTATACCTATACACGTCTACTTTGGTAAAGCATTGCTAATTAACAAGTTTTCGGAAGGACGTCGTCCAGTGCAAGCAAGTATCAATGTCTGCTTCCATTCGAAGCGCCTCTATTGTTCTGCGAAGGTATATTGTGAATTGTGCACCCGACAGCAGAAACGTTTGCGTCGAAACGGGCTCAAGTACGCGCAACCAGTCTCTTTAGTCGGGGCTTATGAGGTGTCCATTCATTGGACGTGCATGCCGACTAATGCTTCCTTGGTGCGTCCCGATCGAATGGCTAATAACAATGTCCAAAACTGCGTCTCAGTACTACTGAATACCGTGCAGCGTTTTGGGAGTTAAAAATGGCGTTAGCTATCCGGTGTCGAATTCACAAAGCCTCTGGCGTTGTACCGTCCGTTCGTGAGCCCTGGCCACTCACAACAGCTGGCGATACGACAGCCATTTGAAGAAACGCAGCTAGTCCTGATTTCGTCCAGGGGAATATAAAGAGAATGAATCCTGCAGCTGAGGTTTGGTTAGGTTTGGTTTGCTGCCTGTAGTTATAGCAAAACCCACTACGGGGGATTGACCATGAATCGGGCGGCAGTGGGTCGAAAAAGAATAAATACCTAAATAGGACTTTTTTTTACTGAAAATGAGATTTTAAATGAATTGTAATCGTTAATAATAATTTTCATGCTATAATTTCTTAAAATTAGAAGTTCATATTTTTGGTTTCTTGTTGTTGAAAATAAACCAGTAAAATTAGCATGGAAGTCTCCTTGTTTCCATTACAAAATTATATATGGCATCACATACGTTCCTATTACAGTGTCCTAGTGCCGACGCCCCCAGAGACAGAATGATAGGTAGGGTAATGGCTAATCCAAGTTGGCAAGTTGGCGGAAGGGACCTTCTAGAACTCCTTTTCTATGCACATTGAACCTACGACACTCTATAAAGAAATGATCCATAGTTTCGGGTTCATTGCAGTAAAAACATTTAGGAGAAGATGCCAAACCATACCTATGGGAATAGAAATTAAGCCGTGGTATTCGGCAACGCATACGCGTAAATGAAACTTCAAATTTTCTTGTTTCACACCATCCGCTGTACCAAGGAAATCTAAGGTGCTGAAAATCGGCGTTTTCTAATACACATGATTTGGCATGTTCTTTTTGAATGGAAAATTTTTTAAATCTTGCATAAGTGACGTATGCCGAAGGTTTTAGGATCCTCTGTACCGGGCCTTTAAGAGATGCCGCTGCTAGTGCGTGTGTTGACTCGTTTAAAGTGAGCTCCACGTGCCCTGGCACCCATACCAGTTGGATGAGGCGTAAATCTTGGGGAATTAATGAATGAAATTCTCGGAGAATGATACTTGAATTGGGCACAGATAAAGCGGAGCAAACAGACAAGGAGTCGGTTAAGATTACGGCTGAAGAAATAGATGTGGGAAGTTTCCGTAGAGCTAGGATGATCGCCAATAACTCTGCTTGAAATATTGGCGTAAAGTCGGGTAGTCGAAGAGAGAAAGACCAATTTAATGATGTCGAAAAAATGCCCACTCCGGTCTTCTCTTCACTGACAGAAGCATCTGTGGCTATTACTGCATTTATTTGGAGGTTTTCAAGGTGGTCATCTAATAAACCTTTTAGGTATCGAATAGGGAGGAGCTTAGCGTTATTTGGAAATACATCGCCAAATCCAACACTTATTGTCGAAGTAGGTAAATTTTGAAAAGCCACATCACGGATTGATATTTGTAATGGCTCTAATAGCTTCTGCACAATAACTACCTGGGGACAATGCAGTCTGGACCATTGATTCTCAAAGAATGCAGTTGGTTCTCGAATAAAAATATAGTAGGAGCGTCTCTGGGGAGAAGCATAGATGTTTAGAAATGTTTGGACTGTCAGTATACAAAATCGAGTTTGAAGAGAAGGCAGATGAGTTTCATGATATAAAATATTATTGGCTACAAATTTTGGAAGGCCGAGACACAGACGTAGTGATTCGCGTTCTAAAAGAACGAACCAGAGGACATAACTTATACGTAGGACCTCCTGAAAATAACACGGCATCCAAACTCTAGAATGGGGCGGACATACATACAATAAATCATCAGCAAGGTCTCCCTGCGCATTCTAAAACGACTGCTGCAGACTCTTCATAATAAACCAACAGCGCGTGCTCCTTTAGACGCGCTGTATTCTATGTGTGTCTGCCAATTAAGCTTTTTGGTATAAATCATTCCCGCATATTTTAAAGAATGTACCTGCGGAATAATCTCCTGGCCATACGACAGGTTATTCGGATAGGAAAAGTTAAGGGAAAGACAATGATCGCACTTTTGTTGACATTTAGCGACATTTGTATTCCTTTTAGCCAAATTTCAATCTGATTCAAATACGACTGCAAAGTTTTATATAGGCTATGTATATCATTCGATACCGATACCGATACTGAGGGCTGCTTTGATTGGTTGATTTCTCTTTCTTTAAGATTGGCTCACACCCACTATGGCGGATTGACGAAGTATCTGATAGGCTAGCAAAATAATTAGTTCAAAGGTAGAAAGGAACACTAACGAGAAATTATGAATAGATAAAAAGATAGGTAAAAAAACGCAAACATTTAAGAATCTCGCTGAGAATCTATCGATATAAGCGCGTGCTCGGTCGACGTCTTCGTCGTCAGCGAATAAACATATGAAACACGCCCTACTCTACATTCAGCTGTTTATTTTTAATTATTATTGGGGAGGATTTGCTGCATGCCATGAATAATAAAATATAGTTAAATAAATGCTTCCAACTCTCGATCAGGCGTGCAAGAACTGCCGCTGTTGTTGTTACCTCCACTGTTTGGTATGTACCCACGAGATGGGACTGGCCAAGGTTCGCCATGCAAGAATAATGGCTGCCTTCCTTCTCGCTAACCGAAAGGTCTGTATTACCTATATTTAAATAATAATAATGTATACAAAATATATGAGAAAGCGACCATGCCTATTTTTGATGAAGCCACTAGTGAATTAACATATGCGAATTAATTGTTAGTCATTAGGAAAAAGGTGTTTAACATATCAGCCTCTCTGTAGCAATGATGTACTCATGTACAATCTGACATACTTCCTTTCGGGCACGGCCAAGGGTGCTCGCACCAAAAGATAAAATTTAAATTACCGAGAGACTAACAACAATACGCGATAGAGGTTACTCTAAGTATGTCTTTTTTTGGTTCAATCGTTCAATGGTGCGAACCCACACCTAGGGCCATATAACGTGAAACTATTCCAATCTCCTGATGTCAAATTTGCGTGACTGCCGACACAAGCATCGGGTGATGACCAGCCGTGGTGTTTGAACAGCCCAATGAAACGCTCTCTGCGTTTACAGGAGGGCACGTTTTTTTCCCTTTCAAAGCGAATAGCATTGCCCACCTCGAAATGTTTTTTTTTTAATCTAAATGGCTGACAAGAGGCGAGAAATGCACGGAAGTGGAGAGGGTATCCGTGGGGCAAAGCTAGCGCAGTGAATGTAGACAACCGGATCAAGAGAGTGATGCCGATGTCCGAGATTGGTCCGCTTTCTTTTCCTTAGCTTACGGTAGCTGGTCGAAAATCGCGGCGGCGTGCAACGGAAGCTTTAAAATGCCGTTAAAACAGATGCTCAGTGAGAAAGAGTTGGCATAGCGATGTCGTATACTTGCCGAAAGGACTCGACAACGTTATATTGCCACGCAATAATTTTTATTATAAGCGAATAAATATATTCTCCACAACTGCTCCGAGCAGCCAATACCAAAGCGATTAATAGGCAGCCATCTTCTATTCCTTTTGGAACGTGGCACTCTCCGCCTATTCCGAAAACCTTTCAGTTTTGTTTGGCATATTAATACATTTTTGTGCGTACATGTCACTTTGACGTGGTGGGTTTACGCGGTTTTGTGGCGCCGCGTGACAGACAGGTTAAGTGAGCGCAGACCGAAAATTTTTGACCAGTAGCGGACGGTTAATGGTGAAAAAGACATAGAATCGGAAACAATTTTCTTCTTCTTTTGTTTGGCCCGAGTAACGCATAATCAGTGTGTACACGTCATATCAGATGAGGAGTTTTCGCGGTTTTCGTGATGTCATGTTACAAACAACCGAAGTGGTTGCGGCCCGAAAAATGTTGGACCAATCGCGGAGGGCTTGTGGCAAAAATGGGATAGAAACAGGTTGGAATAGCTTTACGTTATGGCGTCCTCATTCATTCTAAAATATTGTCCGCCTCCAGGGGCCCCATAACGTAAAACCATTCCAATCTGTTTTTATTCCAATCTCCTGACATCAAATTTGTGTACCACTGACGCAAACATCGCGCGGTATCCCGCAGCGTTGTTTGAAAAGCCCAATCAAACGCGGTCCTTGTTCATAGGAGGTCACCCTATTTGCTTTCAATGCGAATAGCATAGCCTACATTCAACACTTTTTCTTATCTAATTGGGGGACACGAGGCTAGGGCCACGCTCAATGGCAGAGGGTTTCGATGGGGCCGAGCCAGCACAGTGAAAGCGGATAACCGGATGAGAAGGGTGGTGCCGGCGTCTGCGATTGGTCCATTTCCCCTCGCTTAGCTTGCTATGTCGGGTAAAAAAATGCTGCGGCGTGCAACGGAAGGTTAAATGTCGCTCAAATGGATCCTCAACAAAGAAGAGTTGGCAAAGGAATGCCGTATATGTGCCGAAGGGACTCGATAACGTTATACTGTCACGCAAAATTGTTATTACACGCAAATAAATCCATGGTCCCCGGTAGCTCCGAGTTGCCAGTGCGATCGGTGGGCAGCCATGATCTATTCCTTTCGGAACGGGGCACTACCCGGCTATTCAGAAAAAAATTCAGTTTTGTTGGGCATAATAATGGGCATTTAACGCGTACATGTCAGGTTGATGCTTTGAGTTTTTGCGTTTTTATGATTTCGCATGACAAGCAGGCGAAGTGAGCACAGCCCCAAAACGCTTGACCAATAGGAGAGGGCTAATGTGGAAAAGGCGTCAAATCATAAATATTTCTTTGTATGTCGTTTGGTGCAACCATGCATAATCAATGTGCACATATCACATCAAATGGGGCGTTTTCGCGGTTTTCGTGACATCGTGTGACAGACAGGCGAAGTGGAGGTGGTCCGAAATTTTTTTTCCAATCGTGAAGAGCTGATTGCAGAAGTGTAGTAGAAACGTTTGAAATAGCTTTACGTTATAGCGCCCCAGTTCTTTCTTTCGTTTTCTTGCACGTTCCTTAGTTCAATACATGACAAAGTCGACAGCGGCTGGACCCATAGCCAGAAGCTAGCACTGCGTCGAAATTGAAATGTGTAAGTAGAGGCAAGCGATCATGTTAAAATAAACGCAAAAAATGTCGGAAACAAATTTTCATCATACGGTTTCACGCTGCAGCATAAAATATGTGCGAAAAAAGTATGGAATAGATGCGAATCAGTTTAGTAATACGGGAAGGCAAACCTACCAATACGGAAGGAAATACAAACACATATAAAGATATTGCAGAGGCCATTTACGAGGATTTTAGAAAGGCATATATGAGAAGCAACAGAGTAGAAAACAGAGATAAATACAAGCCACGTTGAAGTTACAAAACCTCTTCCGCCAAGACAACGATGGCTACTGCTATTCTCGCGACGTGAAGAGGTTTTTGAAGCCGGAAAGTGATGAATTGACGCCAGCCCTCTCGCTACGGCAACGTTGCACTATTGTACCCAGGCAAAGCGCTCTATAAACAATGGTGTACGGAAAAGTATTTATGCGCAAGTAGTTGCTTATCTCTTAACTCCATTCTGCAAAGTTATCATACATTTTTGCCCGGTTGAGTACATTCACTCCACTATACAGGGTGTGCCAACTATCATGCACCAAGATTTAGAGATACGCAAATGCCACGTAGCTGGACAGAACCAAGGTAATGTTGTTTGTCGTCTCTTGGAGATACTCAGATTATTTTTGCATTGCGACTAACTACATCATTAGTCTTAATTAATAATCGATTTCTCCAATAGTAAGGTTAGATCAATAGTGTAAATGAGAAAATTCGTAGAGCAACATAAAAAACTCCCGATGCAGCTTTCTCTTGCTCAATACGTACTACATAAAAGTGTTTTTCCGAGCGTGGAAGAGGCCCGCGAATACACGCAAGAATGCTGCGCGACTGGCCGCTCGAAGCAATTTGCGTCTATTCGCGGGCTTCTTTAGCACTTGGAAAAAAAATTTTTATTGCGATAGCAATTCTATGGACATTTCAGGAGCATTTCTGGCGTCCCCGTGATCCAAGCAATGGCAAACAAGATAACCTTGGTTCTGTCCAGCTACGTGGCATTTGCATATTTTTTTAATGTTTGGCTCAAGTTACGTGGGCCACCCTACAAATACCTACACATGTCCACGCCGATTGCATCAAGTTTGCCAGAGAAGAAGTAAGCCTGATTGCAATACTTGTTGTTGAACGTATATGTTGAACGTATTTGTTTCGATAATTATCCTCCCTTCTTGACTACGGTCATCCGGGATTGACAGGGCAGGAGTGCTAGCTGGAAGCTTAAGTTTAGACCACAAGACTCGTCTTCCCAACGTAAGCCAGGAGAATGTCAAGGACCCGCTCCCGCTGATGGTACTCTTCAACGGGTGGAGTCCGCTCTCAGGTCGTTGATGATTTAGAGGTGAGTGGCTGGCTCCGTAGTGGCGAAGGTGGCGGGTTGGAGCGAAATTACACGTTCCGTGCCAGCTGGCGGCACGTAGTGCCATCTTTTGCATCACAGGTAGGCTGCTGGGGACCATTCGGTGGCATGGCCATGTTGCTGTCTAAAGAAACGTTGTATATTTCAATATAATCAGAGAAATAGTTGCTCTGGTTACATTCAACTAGTGTCACACAAAACATCTCAATATGACCAGTCGTGAATTTGTTAGTTTAGTTTATCCAACACCATTAATTGAGCCGATGGTGCTCCCTCGTGAAGCCTTTCTAGGGGAAACAGCATCAGCCTCACTGGATTTCGCGAGGAAAAAAAAAAGAAAATTATATTGATCACCTAACTAGGCGATTTATGACATTCGCAATAAATATACCTTCGGTGTCTCTCTTATGCGGTAGTAAGTGTAGGTATAAAATGTTACATTATTCGAACGCTACCACATTTAATTCCACTTCTTAATGACATGGCTAGACAGTTCGCGATTAGATGTCGGTGCGGAATGTTGTAGCTTTAACAACCAGGGGCCCTATAACGTAAAGCTACCCATTATGTTTTTTAATCCAATCTCGTGACGTGACCCGCAGCGTTGCCTGAACAGCCCAATCCAACTCTCTCCTCGTTTATAGCAGGTCACTTTCGTTTGCTTTCAAAACGAATAACATTGTCTACATTAAAAGTTTCTTTTAAATCTAATTCGGTGACAAGAGGCGAGGAGCACGCTCAAGTGGAGAGGGTTTCGATGGGGCCGAGCCAGCGCGCTGAAAATATATAACCGGAAAAAAAGAAAGGTGCGGGCTTCTGCGATTGGTCCGCTTTCCCTCACTTAACTTGCGGTGGCTTATCTAAAATCGCGGCGGCGTGCAACGAACAATGAAAAATGACGCTAAAACGGATCCTCAGCGAAAAAGAGTTGGCAGAGTGATGTCGTATACCTGCCGAAAGGGCTCGATAACGTTATACTGCCGCGGTTAAAGGTGTATTATACGAAAATGAACCCATTCTCTCCGTCAGGTGCGAGTATAGCCAGTGCCTGAGCGATCGGCGGCAGCCATATTTTATTCCTTTCGGAACGGGACAGTCTCCGGCTATTCAGAAAAAAATCCAGTTTTGTTCGGCATATTCATGCATTTTTAACGCGCACCCGTCAGTTTGACGCAATTGGTTTTCGCGGTTTTGTGACGCCTAGTGACATACAGGTGAAGCGGGTGCGACCTGAAACCTTCTGACCAATAGCAGAGGGTTAATGGTGAAACGACGTCGAATCAGAAATAATTATTTTTCTTTTATTCTGTCGAATCATGCATAATTAATGTGTACGCGTCATGTTAGATTGGGAGCTATCGCGGTTTTCGTGACGTCGCATGACAGAAAGCTGAAAGTGGGGTGGTCCAATAAAGTTTTTGACCAATCGCGGAGGGCTGATTGCAGAATCGGAATAGAAAAGTTTGGAATAGTTTTACGTTATAGCGCCCCAGAGACCTGGATTGGGAAGAATTAGGGATAAGAGTTAATGG
This sequence comes from Dermacentor andersoni, assembly GCF_023375885.2. Lineage (NCBI taxonomy): Eukaryota > Metazoa > Arthropoda > Arachnida > Ixodida > Ixodidae > Dermacentor > Dermacentor andersoni. Next base: position 102,675,013 of record NC_092814.1, read on the forward strand.
AGAATACCTTAGTAACTTGCGATTCGCTGATGATATTGCCTTGCTTAGTAACTCAGGGGACCAACTGCAATGCATGCTCACTGACCTGGAGAGGCAAAGCCGAAGGGTGGGTCTCAAAATTTATCTGCAGAAAACTAAAGTAATGTTTAACAGTCTCGGAAGAGAACAGCAGTTTACGATAGGTAGTGAGGCACTGGAAGTGGTAAGGGAATACATCTACTTAGGACAGGTAGTGACTGCGGATCCGGATCATGAGACTGAAATAATCAGAAGAATAAGAATGGGCTGGGGTGCGTTTGGCAGGCATTCTCAGATCATGAACAGCAGGTTGCCATTATCTCTCAAGAGAAAAGTTTATAACAGCTGTGTTTTACCAGTACTCACGTACGGGGCAGAAACCTGGAGGCTTACGAAAAGGGTTCTACATAAATTGAGGACGACGCAACGAGCTATGGAAAGATGAATGATAGGTGGAACGTTAAGGGATAAGAAAAGAGCAGATTGGGTGAGGGAAGAAACGCGAGTTAATGATATCTTAGTTGAAATCAAGAAAAAGAAATGGGCATGGGCAGGACACGTAATGAGGAGGGAAGATAACCGATGGTCATTTAGAGTTACGGAATGGATTCCAAGGGAAGGGAAGCATAGCAGAGGGCGGCAGAAAGTTAGGTGGGCGGATTAGATTAAGAAGTTTGCAGGGACAACATGGCCACAATTAACTACATGGCCACAATAACTACATTATGCGTTAATGAAGCTCTAGGATTGGAGTTCACATGACGCAATTTCGTATAATCCCGGATGTGCTCCCGAGTGTATTGGACTGCTTGTCCTAGCTTCTTTTCTTTTTTTTTCGCTACGACACGTAATTTTGCAGAATTATTATGGTCTGCAAAGCTCAGTGCGCACCCGCGTACGTTGCGCACGTTGCTACACGCAAGTAAACGTGCTCGCAGCAGGAAAGCGCGCTATTTCCCACCTCGAGTCCGTCCCAGTCAAGAAGGTGGTCATGGCTTAACGCGGCGCTTGAGCCCGCGTCTGACCTCTCCGCGTTTTCCATCCCCTCCGCTGGTTATATCCGCGCCCCCATCCAGCGAGTGCGAAGTATTCACGTACACAGTGCCATCAACAAGCGTTAGAGACGTCGCCAACATTTCAAGCTCGTAGGAGCAGGCTTGAACTGCTCGCGGATGCACAGCCTGCTGCTTGTCAGTCATTCTGTTGGTCTACCTCGCGACGCGCCCTTGTTCCTTGGCTTCGCCCCGCCTGTTTTATGCGCTTCTGGAAACAGCGCTGTACCTATTGTGACATTGACTTCCTGTTCCATAATGCATGTGTCTGCGCGCGAGACATCTTGCTGGCGACTCGAGCTTGGTCGAAACGCCGCCGCCGGGCCGCAAAACCGACTCCCCGGAGAATAAAGCCCGGCAGCCGTTACCACCTAACTTTCGTCCGTTCCGGTTACGTCTTCTCTCCGTGCCACATTCGTGGACTGCCTTTTGCGAACGCTTCTTTGTTTTGTTTTTTCCACTGTTCTCTCTCTTGTTCCGCTTGCTACATATCTCTGGAGTAGTGAAGAGGCACCCATCTGCAGTTTCTAAGCATTCAAGGCAAAGCTAAACTCTTTCTTTTTCCAGCTACTTCTTTGTCTCATCCTTCCAGAGTTTACTTATACAGCCGCTTGTCAGCAGCGGATCCTTTTGTTCCTCGTTTCTTGCATTATTTGAGCAGAAACCACTGTGTCCCGACTGCTCGTGTATCGTTTTCCGTCACCAACCCGTTATATGGAGGCGTGTGAGGCAGGAAATGGTTGTGCTTGGTGACGCGT